>NC_059428.1:89288366-89602116 GCF_021028975.2 Sphaerodactylus townsendi
AATTACATGATTATGGAGTGAGAATTGGCATATGTAGGGGGAGAATCTGTGGGCTGGAGGCAGAGATGCTAAATGTTTCCCACGTCCACAAATTTTTCTTCACAAATGTCATGTGAGTCATGTTCCCTTTGTGACCTATTTTCTAGTCTTGGAGTTTGGAAATGTGAAATTAAAAAGGTCTGCAGACTACACAAGGACACACATGAGTCAAGTAACTGTAGTATCAGTGTCTACATGATCTTTTCTACATCTGAAATCTATTTCTGCAATGTTTACATAGCCTATTTTCTTGTATTGGCTTTTGTGGCTTTTGTATTGCCTATCCCTATCCTTTTAACTTGAGATGTTAGGGACTGAGGCGGAGCTCTTCTACATGAAAAGTCATTTGCAAGGGAGATAGTTGTAGTATTAGGCACCCCATTCCATGCTCAGATTATCCCCTGACATGCTGTAACCATTACAAAAAATACAGACAGCATTTAAAACTGTTACATGTAACACTGCATGAAAACATCAAGGCGATCCTGTGAGGGACTTGACTCACATGTCCCTCACAGGATTGCCTTGATGTTTTCTTGAAGGTCTGGATCAGATGCCATGACAAGCAACTTTATGCCTGTACAGCAGCTGCCTCTACAAGCTTTTACTGCATAAGTGGCTTTACATGCTACAGCGTCATGGTTAGACCATCCCTTGGTAAATCACATTTGTAGCTTATGTATTGCTGTTTGTGGGAACCTTTGCTCCAAAGCAGAGCCTTGGGAGAAATCCGTTTCTACTACCTGAAGATGTGGAGAAATTCTTTTCTCCTTCTTTGTTTGGACTTGGCAAAAAAAAGTTAAATTTTTAAAAATTATTATTTGGAAAGCTACCAGTACTTTCAGATTATTGAGTTTTGCTGAGAAGAAGGAGTTATGTTTGGGTATGTCTATCTGACTGCACCTTGTGAAGCCCAAAAGAAGATTTTTGTGATGGAATGGGTCTTTAAAATTTAGAATATAACCAGTGAAACAATGTTATAAATGTATATTGCCAGACATAAAATGTATGTTCTTCTAAAGGCAAACAATTACAAAAATCTAATAAGCAATAAAAGAGCATACTTATTAATTAATTAATCCATTTTTTCTGTCCCAGAATTCTAATAACCCAGTCAATTTCTGATTTTTCAATTTCTGCTATTGTCAGAGTTCTTTTCACTTATTTGAACACAAAGAAACAAATTAACAGTTGTGCAACGTTTACCATTTCTTGCCACCTGCAGATTTGCATTAAATAATTTATGCTTAATTTTACTACATTTTTTAAAAATTAGCATTACTAGGATTAGGACAAATTTCAACCGAAATACAGATGAAGAATCTATTTGATAGTTCTAAAACAACAGGCTTATCTGAGAAGAGATAACGTGTTGTGTACTACCATTTTAAAATTTTTCCATTAAAAAATAAAGTCAGCGCTAATGAGGCGCTGATCGTTTTCATGCAATGTGTAGTTTTCTGATTGTGTAATTTTTTAAAAAAATATTGTTGGCTTTACGGTCTGTCTGGTTTTAGATTGCAGTTTTTAATATACCTGTTTTCTCAAGAATAGGGAATTATGGGAGAAATATTGATTTAATAGTAATTCAGGTGGGTTAGCTACCAGCAAGAAGGGATTAAGTGACAAAGTTCCAGCATCTCAGTGTAAAGGCTGGAATCTGATGTAGGATTTATCCAGAATTCTATAGAATGGAGCAGAGCAACACTATCTTCATAATGATTCACTTTTCAGTCTTCAAAGCAGCTTACAGAAAGATTGATATGACCATCAGAAGTAGCCCACATGAGGAGAAAATGGCAACTCTCTTGATCTCTGCTCATTAGACTTTCAGATTGTCACTAATTTCCTTAGCCCTTTATTCTTAATTGAGACGATCACTCACTCTGATAAGGAAGACATATGTTTCACTGCTGTTTCCTTAGTAGGTATCTGCAACTCTGACTCCATTAAATGATGCTTCAGTTAGGACACCACTGAGGAATTCTGCCAAGGAAAAAGTTGTGCACATAGATTCTTGTGCAAAGAGAGATGGGGTAATAATACAGGGGCTGACCCAAAGACAGTGTAATGGTAATTCTAAGGCTAGTACTGCATCTCCCCAAAGCTTCTGACTCTGACCTAAAAACACTTAACATTTTTCCTGGGGGGAAGCAGAGGAGAAGAAAGAGAAGTGCATTCGTTAAGAACTTTATTTCTTCAATTTCTACCATCCCCATTATCAAAGTGAAGGTAAAAGCAAGTTCCTTGATTAATATTGACCTTATTAAGGGGGTTCCCAGCTAGGGAGCCAGTAACCAGGACATTCCTACTACTTAACCATTAACACAAAAAGTCTACTTCAAGAGTCACCCCCTCAGAACCCAGCTGTTATTTTCCAGCACATCTTGGACAAAGCTTCCCTATTTAATTGCCTCTTTAAAGTGCTTGTTGCTGTTCACTTCATGTCAGTGTAGTTGCTGAGACCCACCACACTGATATCAAGGTTGCTAACTTGGAGGCATAGCTAGGGAAAATGGAGCCCGGGGCAAAATCTGAGTTTTGCGGGTAGGCCCTGTATGGGCAGCCACCCTCCCACACCATGACCAAAGGCCACCCTCCCCCACCACAACCAAAGACTGATTTTTGGTTTAATATCAAACTTACCCAAATAAGCCACAGTACAAGCAAGCCTCGTGTGCTGGATTTTGGAAGATAATAAATCCTAATAACTGTTTCTTTGCAAGTGCTCTGTTAAATTTGTAGTATTTAATTACTCTATTTTATTTGTTATAATTTTATATTGCCCTTTCCAGGAAGGCATGTGTGGCTTTCTCTTCCCCTTTGCCCTCACAAAAGCCCTATGTCATGGTTAGGCTGAGATAGAGTGGCTGACCCACAGGCACTCTGTGAATAGAGAGAGAGCCATGATTTTAACCTACTTCCTACTAAGCCACACTCACTTTATGTCAAGTCTTCTCTTCTATCTTTTCCTTTCCTTTTTAATCTCCCTTCTTTTTTCATAATAATGTCTTTTCTATTCATTGTTTATGGGCAGGTTGGTTGGAGTGGGTCTGGATCAGTGTTATAGCTTATACTGATTTAAAAAAAAACTTTAAATGAAATAGAAAGGTCTTGCTAGATGAGGCTGATGATCTTGTTTTGCAAGAATCCCAGCAACTACCAAGTGTTATGTCAGAAGTCCTGAGGCTTGTGATACCTGCTAGGAATTTTGGGGAAGAGTCACGATAAAACATTCCTAACTTATTGCCTCTGGGTAGAATCAGTCACAAGATTGAGAGACTATCACAAATATTCAGTGATGTCAGCTAAGCAATCTTCTCCATGGGATGTGCCTGCTTCAGAACTGGTGCTTTCCGCAGACACAAAATTTTCTGGACCCATTTTGATCTGGCTTGATCTAGAAATCCAATTTTTACCATCCCCCCTCTCCGCCTCCAAAATGCATACCTCAAAATTTGACTTCAATTTATATTCTGACATGTGTTCACTTTTTCTAGAATGCTCCTTTGTATGTACAGTCTCACATTGCAAA
Source organism: Sphaerodactylus townsendi (assembly GCF_021028975.2). Taxonomy (NCBI): domain Eukaryota; kingdom Metazoa; phylum Chordata; class Lepidosauria; order Squamata; family Sphaerodactylidae; genus Sphaerodactylus; species Sphaerodactylus townsendi. The sequence continues at coordinate 89,291,941 of NC_059428.1, forward strand.
CTGAGAACTGCAGATAGTGTATGTGGGAAGGATGCTACACAGCTTTATTCCCTCCTCTTACACATACCTGCCTGACCAATCCAGAACAGCACATGAAAAATGCTCACAAATGAATATGTTTGCTCAATTGTGTTGGTTGTTTGGCTTCCTATTTGCATACTTTAGACTCATTCCAGAGTTTGAGGGAGAGGACTGAATGTTTATCAAGTCTTCTATGCTGGATCTCAACTGATCAGTGTGAACCTGTTTTTTTTTTCATTGTCTCTTGAGTGCTATCGTTTGTGTGCAGAGAAGTAATTGTTTAAGCAAAACTGTGTGCATCCAAATATCTTGTCCCATGATTGTGAACATGTGCCAGCAGCAGCTGCCAGTCTGCTGGCCAGCTCATAAACATCAAAGTACTTCATTTTGAACATATCAGCAGTTCATGAGCATAGGTGAACACCTTCAAACAAAAGCAGATAGTGTGTGCTTTGAAATCAGAGACCTGTAGGGGAAACTGATTCACTTGGATCTGGGAAAGGGGATGAATTAATCCCATTCTGAATCCCTCAAATTCCATGTGGAAATCTCCTATGTTTGGACTCTAGAAAGATCTTCAAAAGAAGATCTATTTATGTGTACCAAGCAAGGGAGCAGAACCCACAGAGGCAAACAAATGTCTATTTTGTTTCTCATGATGTTCTTTTTCTATTCATTCAGTGATCATTGTTTCAAGCTGTGGAGATGTTCTATTAAAAGAAAATGACTGGGCAGCCTAAGAATGATAGTTTGCCTCCAAATGTGTGTTCAAGTTATACCTGCTGACTTTTTTGGCATAACTAGCATTTGCCTTAATGGCAATACATTCATTTATCTGATCAAATTCAGAGTTCTACCAAGTGCAAGGTTACTGCTGGTATCTGACACATTCCTATTTGTAGGCGAGCAGCAGGTATTTCTAATCTGGTTCATTATTGCTTACAGTGCAGCCTCAAACTGTCTGTGTGATTGCAAAAACCGCCTATATTGCACACTGAAAACTTTTTGAATGTTATCCCATTTGGCACTCCATGTGGATTAATACAAAAGGTCGCCCTTGTCAGATCTGCATTGTACAATGTACTACAACACTTTAGGGAATGGAATATACTGAACATTCTAGTACATGATTTCCCCCTTCCTCGTCTCAGCAAAAGCTGTGAAGCCTATATTATCTAATCAGCAGGACAGGTATAATAGCTTTAAATGATGCAGCAGCATCCCTTGTAGAGAAAGAGATATGTCCAAGCAGCAATTTTCGGATTTTTAAAAAAATCTCAAACCCAATAATGCTCCTTGATGTTCAAAGCCCTCTGAAATTATCCTTTTTTTTAACCAAACCTGCTGTTAGATGCAGATACATGTTAACAAAGTTTAGGCTTCAGCTGCTGAACTTACACAAATGTCTAGTGATATGTGGAGCAGAAATATTGATCTGGATTCATTACTATGATTTCTTCAGTTACCAGTTCTCTCCAACAAAGCAGTGCCAAATGAAATTGAAGTTCAGCAACACTGTGTTGGTGCATGACAGACATTAACACAGCATTATGTTGTAGTGGGGGTTTAGTATCAAAGGCCTTTGACTCTACCATAAACTCACTGGGCAGCTTTAGACAAGGCACTCTTATAAAACTCAGCCCCTTATCTGCAGTATAGCAGCTATAACACTGATAAGCATTATAGAGCTATTGTACTGCATACATGATAGTGTATACGTGTAAAACTTCTGTCCTCTCCTCAACTGCAATACCCCACTTTGATCCCTTTGCTCTTAGTTGTTTTGAAGGGCATCCCATTGAAAGTCTAAGTGCAATGGGGATTCCTGGGTTACATTTTCAGATAATACATTCAGATGACATGTCCAGAGCACAATCCAGCATGGAAATAGAACACATGTAAAGCATTTACATACCATCCAGCCCCAAGACATGCATAATATGAACATATCTTGTTTCAAAACAAAATGAATCATTTTCCGTCAACAGATAACCATCAAATATTATCTCCAATCTGTCCAAGCAGCCTAAAATCTGCTTAACTTAGGACAGTTAATCAACAACACAATTTTATCACTGTTTCATAACCAGTCCTCTTTTGAATGTTACAACTTCCCTATCTTTCGAATGTCAGGTGTCACTTCCTAACTTTCTTGTCAGATTTGGGCAGAAGTTACCTTCACATTGCCCAGTCAAATTCAAACTTTATTCTTGGACCAATCCTCATCTTGGAAAAGTGGGGTTCCATGCTGAGCTATGGAATTTTTCCACATAAAATGACTGAGCTAGGTTGGTGAAAAGGGTCCCAGGTCCTCCAATAACCTGCAACTGCTTCATAGGTTCCCCCATTTGTTCTTGATATTCTGCCACCTTGGACTTCTGCTACACAAACTCCCCACAATTCTCAAGCTTCTTACACACCTTGGACCAGGTAGCGCCACTCCTCAGAACCTCCTTTTCTCCCTATTCTTGTCTTTTCCCCTCATCCTCATCCCACTCTCAATTTTGGGTATGTGTATGTGTGTGTTTATTGGGATGAAGAGTGTGGTTTTATTCTTGGTTTAAAGTATATTTGTGGTTTTAAATGTTTGCAGTTTTGGACAGCTTCTAGTGGTGTGTCTGAGTGCTAGTAAATAAATATTTCATTTTGTTTGAATTGGTTGGTCTCTGTTACTCTTTCTCTTGGGAACATTCTGTAGAAATTAAACCTCTGTATACATTCCCAAAGATCTTTTACTCATCTGGCTGTAGACCCCGTAACAAGTTAATTGCCTCCTCTCTGAGTCTAATGTGAGTAACACATGAAGCACTTTGAACACTGGAAGCACTTAGTATTTAAATAATAAGTATTATTATAAACCAATCAATAAGGCCTGTCAGTCTATAAAAATAAGCATGATCATTTTTCTCATTCTCTTTTGCTTTTTCAAATAATTGTTTAATTTGAAAAAGTTCCCTTAATATATCAGTTGTGAATTGTGCACATTGTACAAAAATAACCATGTGGTCATTTGGTATATGAAGAATAGCATTTTTATATAGCATGTGAATGATTTCTCTCTAATGCCCCTTAATGCCTCTTACTACTCTTACACCATAATCCTAGGATGGTGATGGATGGCATGTGTACTGAATTCTAGCATCTCTAGAATTTTGACTGAATTATTCATTGCCTGTGGTTGGCACCTCACACAGCAATTTATTTGGACTATCTCTGTTCTTTTATTGGAACTCTGTTCAGTTATACAACAGGGATGTTCAGTTGGATTTTGCTGCCCTGATGAGATGCCCAATATTTAAATTATTTAACTGGATTAGCAGTATCAATTTGATTTCCACTCTCCCAGCACAATTTTTGATTTCCACTCCCAATACTGTCAAACTAGGAATCCTGCATTTTTGGCAGGATTCCTTGAAGTTGTGATGAAGTACTTGGGAGTGGATTAATCAAATTCAGCTAAATTTCTAGAGGAGACTTAGAGGAGAAGGCGGGAGCGCACTGGTCAAAGCAGTTCCTTCCTTGGACTCCCTTAATATTTTAAAAGACCATCATTTTCAGTAGGGAGACCAGGTCAAACCCCACTGAAACAAATAACCTTTTAATGTAAAGGGCAAATGCATCTTTGACCACCTGGGAGCTGGGGACTCTTTAGTGCTCTCCATCTCTCCCTAGGAAGTTGGAAAGGGCATCACTATAGTTTTAATTAAATATCAGAAGCATTGTTTCAGTACTTCTAGGACAACTTTCTGGAGTGATAATATTTAACTATAATGATAATTAGTCCCTTTTCAAGTTCTCAATACACAGTTAAAATATTAATTTTGCTAGTGCACATCCCTTGCAGAGGATAAAACAAAACAGCATGCATTCCAACGACTGAATGAATTATAAAGTCCTCAGTTTGGTAAACTCTGGCTTCCACTTTTGTCATCTTTTGCTTCTTTGTTTTCATTTTTAAGGTCAGTTCACTTTGCTCCCATTCATCATGTTAAAATGAATGCACAGCCTTAGTTTCCAGCTTAAACCATTGACCTCAGAAAAGCTGAACTGAAGAACATGCCTGCCTTGCTTAGATGTAGGTCCAATTGCTCACAGTCAACATGTGTCAGATCTTTTTCCTAAACTGGCCAAATTGGATATTGGCTCCTGACTGAAGATGTCAGACTACTTTTTAACCTTGCTACATTGTCAAATGGAACTGACAATGTCAGTGGAACTGACAATTTCTAAAGTTCCTCACTACCTTACATGAAGACAAGAGAAAGATATGCAAAGGCAGGGAAAGTACCTAGAAATTTAAATAACAACATGATTTCTGACTGGTCTTCAAAACTCAAGGACTATTTATCATTAAAATGAGAGAATATCCCACCCCTTTCTACAACATCTGAGAATAGAGCAGATAGTCATTCAGATTTAATTGATAAAGATGTTGATATGTCATTTATTTTAAGTGACTATTGTCACATTCAGGCTGATTCCGCATGGGCCAAAAACAGTGATGTGAAAACAGTGTAAAGCCTTTTACACTGTTTTAAACCCTTTTACACCATTTTCACACCGGTTTCACACTGCTGTTTTTGGCCCATGTGGAATCTGCCTCAGTTTCTTAAAAATTCAATAGAAAACCATTATAGTTTCTCCCCTTCAAGAAGACAACTTCTGTGTGCAAACTTGAAGGAAAAACTTCCGTGGTGAGTATATTTTTTATCCAATATGACTTTTAAGAGTTCCAAGGACTTTGCTTAACTATTAACACTACCAGTATTTTGAAGGAGAAATTTTAATCTGCAATCGAAACTTCAATTGATTAATTGTAAAGGTTAATCAATTGAAGCTTACACACTTCTTTTTTATGCCAATTTCCTAATCAAGGAAGACATGAATTGTTATCTATGTTGTCGATGTAACCTGAGTTCCTTCTTCAGGAGGAACTATTTTCACTCATAAATTATAGTTCATGATAAAAGGCAAGTTGGAAATTTCAAAACTGTAAATACAATTGTGAGCAAATCACATGTTTACTACACTACATTTACCACACTCCAGATACGTAACTTTAGCTTCATTTCAATGATATATATATGATGCATTAGCACAAATTAGGGTTGCCAGTTCTGGGTTGCCAGTTCCTAGGGATTGGCAGGTGGAACAAGGGGAGAGTGGGGTTTGGGGAAGGGAAGGACCTTATCAGGATAAAATACCATAGATTCCAAAGCAGCCATTTTGGCAGAGGAAATAAACTATGTCATCTGAAGAACAGCTAATTCCAGAAGATCACTAGGCCGCACTAAGTCAATTGAAATCACCCTTGATTTCTTTAATTCTCTTAAATTTAACCTAAGTTTATATCCTAGTATGATCCACAGTGAGACAACTAGATCTGGTAATGAGAATTAGACAAAGTCAAGGAAAGATTTAACAGGAATTTAAACACTAGTTGTATAATAGAGACTTCTACACATCTTCAAAAGGATGGCCAAGATGATCATCAGAGTAGGAAGAATAGTCTTGGACCTTGCGGTGAGCCAAAAAATTGTCCTTGTTTTGTGTACAATATATGGGAGCAACAGTATAAAACAGTTGTATGATGCTGTATGAAGTTCAAAATTTTGAGTGTCACCAGAAGGATAGTCGGCTAGCAATGCTCAAGGTTAGCCTTAATGGCATTGCAAAAGTTTTCAGTGATGCAGAATCAGTACAGTAATTTTCTTTTGGCTAATGAAACTGTGGAAATGGAAACATTTACCTCATGCATCAGTAAAGAAAAAGGAAAGAGCGATTAGAGTGGCAGAGCAGAAGACACTTGTTATCCATCTAAGCTGATAAGTACTTTTGATTTTGCCTCAAACTATGTCATTGTTCTTGAAGAGAAAGGGGTGATATTTTTATCTGTTTTGTTCTTGATGGAATGTCTCAGTACGTATTTGTTATATTATCACATTTAACAGACTCGGTGACAGGAACTTCACAGTTCTGAATAGCCTGTGTTGTGCCATTTTAGTCTGGTAGTGCTAAAATGTGTACTTCATCAGAAGATAAACACATGTCTTTTTTCACTAGAAGGAAATATCAGTTCTGGGTTACACACGAGAACCAATGTAGCACAAATGGTCAAGATAAAGCCAGGGTTCAGGAATGTATGTAGAATATAAAATATTTTGGATAAGTTGAATAGAGTTGAAATATAGTTGCTTGGTGGTAGGACATTACACTGAAGGTGGCTTTGCATGTCACAAGACAGTAGCGGAATGCAAATAACTGTGATTACAGGCATAATATTTACATGCCCTTCAGATTTTGTTTGTAGATTGCAATGGAAGTATAGCTAGGAAAAATCCCATTTATTAGTACTTCCCATATGCTAAGCAGAATTGACTCAATTTAATACATGGATGGGAAACCATTAAGGAAGTCGAGACTTGTCAAGCAGAGATAGACAATGGCAAAGAACCTCTGAACATCTCTTGCCTTGAAAACTGTATGGGGTCACCATAAGTCAGCTATGACTTGATGGCACTTTCCTCCACCACCATTTATCTATTTCATTTGAACATTTAAAGCTCCACAAAACACATCATAGGAGTGGCACTACAAAACAGGGGAAAATCAAGACAATCAGCAAGTGTGGAAGACATATTTTATTTCACAGTAAGAACCCTGTTTCAAGAGATTAGAGGGACTGTTACAGAAACACAGGAAAAATTAGACACCAATACAAAAAGTCACTGTATTAGGTAAAGAGCTAATCTGATAGCAGCTATCAGATGAAATTGGGTCACACTAGTTGAGTCTGGTATTCCAAGCAGAACAAATAAAATGGTTGGCTGGAATTTAGTATGACAGCAGCTTTTCGTATATGAGCTGAGAACACACAACAAATGAATACTGAAGCATAGCAGAAAGTACCACTCCTAGGGAACTCCTTTGTGATCATGTTGTTGCTCTTATTACTCTGTACCATCAGTAATTGTGTGGCATTTTAATCATTCATTCAGGTTGGTTCAGCTTCTTGCCACCAATACCACACCCTCCTCTGCGAATCCCTAGACTCTAGAGGGACAAGGGTGGAATAAAAGTTTTAAACATATTTTTTTTGAAAAACAGCCTATCCCTCTGTTAGGGGGTAAATGATTCAAAGGACAAACAGGCTCCTGTGTGATAGTTAATAAGCATTGTTCACTCTCTGTTTCCTTAAGGACATCACGAACCCTTGGCTCATCTGGTCACGCATTTTATTTATTTTTCTACGTATTTATGCTTCAATGCCATCCCTACTCGTCTCATAAATTTGGGCTGCACAACATACAATGAGTACAATCATAAAATCATAAATAGGCTAAAACTTATAAAAGCAGCGAAACTAGCTACATATTAACATTTAAATGTAAAATGAGTAAAAGCACAGGTATAGATATAAATATAAGTGTAAACGGTTTCCGACACCTAATATTAAATTCCTACATCCCAAAGAGGGACGGCGGATCTGAGGATGTTAAAGGTCTCGGCGTAGGGGCCAAAGAGAGAAAGGGCGCACCCATCAGCGGCTGGTCTCCAGCGTCTGGCGAACAGCTCTTATTCTGGTGGTAGGCCCCTATGAACTCACCAAGGTCCCAGAGGGTCTGATAGCTGGTGGAAGAGTGTTCCACAGGTCAGCCAGGGCTGTGAAGGCCCTGGGTCTGCAGGGAGGCCAGCCGTGAAATCGGAACCATCATAGATCAGCCCTACGGAACGAAGTATACCGTAAACATATGGGTGATGCGTCTCGGCGATACTTAGGGTCCCAGGTCAGCCGTAAGGGGCCCTTTGAAAAGGTCAAAGGCACCAACACCTTGAAAACGATCCGGAACTCTACTCTATTTATCTGAAGTATGCAATTTATGGAATGAATGTCAGATCTAATGACTATAAACCTAAGCAAACTTGATGGAGAAGGGCAACCAAGAGGTTATCTGAGAATGGAATTATCAAGGCTAAACTGTATTTTAATCCAGAAGACACATTTGTTCTATATACCTGAAAATCTTCTACTGATAACAGGTTAGGTGCTAATGACAGGTTAGTGGATGGTCAGACAAAACTGATGTGCAGAATGTGAGTTCTAAATAGTAGCTTACCAGATACTTTTCACAAGAGCATCTCTGCCTGTATTATAAATGTGAAATGAAGTTTATGTTTCTATGAATTAATTCAGACAGCTGCCTGAATTACTTTTGTAAGATTCTTGAAATAAAAATGTCAGTTGTTTTTGCTTTACATATTTGGTACATGTGCATGTAAAGTAATAACTTACTATTGTTATATGTACCTCTAGGGTAGTAGCATATAAGAACCTATGTAATGTAAGCAAGCTATAGTGTATAAACTGTAACTTTTTCACCTTTTTTTCTACTTGCTACAGTCATCTCTGCCCCAAGAATTTTGTGTCCCCATGGGTCACTTATTTCTCAGTAACATCATGGGAGCAAAATAGCAGACTTCAATAAGGGCTAAATCAATGAAAACTGCCTTCCCTACTTTCTATAAGAGGAAAGGTTGTTTAGGATTCAAGCCCATGGATATTTTGAGGAGGGAATTATCATTGTCTTGAAAGTTCAACTTATCATTGATTTATGCTGTGACAACTTAAAACAGTGCAATGTAAGCCAAAGGTTAGAACTCCTCTTTTCAAAGTTGGATCTAACCTCCCATTCTGCAACAGTTCCAATCTATAACCCACACCATTTTCAAAGGTCTGCTGAACTTCAGCAGCAGCTTTTTGGTTTAGGAGAAAAGGTGGCAAAGTTGGCACAGATGTATTCATGAGCGGAATTCCATTCACAGACCTATGCTCTAAGATAATTAGAACTGTTTTCAAAAAAATGTGTATCCACTTCCTATTTTATTTAAGTGAGGAAGAGTTCAGGTGGATCCTGAAGCGACCCTGGGTGATGAGCTTTCTACAAGTACATTTCCTTGAAAAAAAATTCTCTGGAACAAAGATATATATTTTAGAGCAGGAAAAAAAACAACTAAAGGAAGGGAGGAAGAAGCTTCTAACAGGAAGGATAGCTACAACAGACAAGAAAGTCTTTTGGAAACAAAAACAAAAGGCTCCCCCCCCCCCAACAGATGATATTGAAGCAGGTTAGCATTGAAAGCTTTATTACTCCTTAGAGAATATTTTAAAGTTAATTTTAGAAAAAGGATTCCTACATGATTGCAGACTTAAAAACTGGATTTTACACCAATTCTATCAGGATATTTTATGGTAGCAGTAGTGGTTTGAAGGCTGAAGTCCTCTATGGTGCTCCAAGGGAAGACAATGAAAATGTGTGCACATGGTCACAAAATCTATGCCTGACTTACATTTACTAAAATGCATGTGCTTTATTGTTTGCCTCACTGGGTTTCCCATTGGAATAAGAGAGCCTTCATGACATAGCGTTGGTACACAAATTCAAAAGACAGCACATGAATTGGGCTAAAGCTTTGCACTGCAGTGATTATTGTAGATTAATAGTGAAGTATTTACTTTGAATGTGGAATACTCCATGTGTAGTTCTAGTGAAAGGATCTGAGGTAACTGATCTTGAGAGAGGCCTTTCTCTGCTGGAGGCCCTGGATGACTATCAGTCACAGTAGATGATACTGAACTAGATGGATCAGTTGTCTCTCACAGTCTATGGCTGTTTCCGCACAGCCAGAGCAGCGGGGCTGAATTGGCTTGAGCCATGTCAATGCAAGTCCTGGAACCATATGCACAAACGGCCTCGCTGGCTGCACAGCTGGTGGAGCAGACTCCGCATGGCCATGCAGCATCCCAAATGCCTCCTTACCTCCTCCTGGCTTCCGTCGCTCTTAGAGGCTAGGGGACATGCCCCCATGGCCAGTGCGATGACTGAAGGGACAGAGGCCAAGAGGCGATGGAAGCCAGGAGGAGTTAAGGAGGAGTTTGGGACCAGCACAGGGAAAATGCCACCTTTCACCCACTGCCATTTTCAGGGCAGCGGGTGGAAGATGGCGCTTTTGAGTGCGGTTCAAAAGCAGCGTCTTCGTGCCGCTTGGGAGGGAACAAGCAGTAGCGCCAGCTGTGCTAACAGCGCCCCAGGGACAATGTTTTTACCATCCTAGGGCACTGTTATTGGGCTGTGCGGAAACAGCCTAAGACTAGAGTTGGCAGTTCGGATTGGCCCGAAACATGATTCAGGCCGACCCCAGCTAGTTCGGGGGGGCTTGGAGGGCCAAGGGCCCAAGCCTAACCCATCCGAACTAGGTGCGATCTGAATGCCATTGGTTCGGATCGGGCCCTTCCCCCGAGCAGCAGCTGCTCCAAGCCAGCTGGGGGAAGCAAGCACCAGCCAGCCGGCACCCGGCAGCCAGCCACTTCCTTCCACGTGGAAGGATCACGGGGGAACAACCACCCACCCACCCAGGCGGCAGTGCCCCACTGTCTGACACCCCCCACCCAGGCACCCACCCACCCAGTCCCCGCAGCAGCACAAACCTCCCCAACAGAAAAAAACTTTTAAAAAGAGGGGGGGAAAGGGAGTGATTTCCCAGCCACGGTCCTGCGGATCGTGGTGAGCTCGGCACGCAGCGGGGAGGGAACCACTATGTCTCTCACACACACACCAGCATCGGCACCTCAGTACCAACCCCACCCCTAAATAACCCTCCAACTAAAACCTCCCACCCACAACTTAAAATAAAAAGAGGAGAAAAACAGCAGTTCCCACCCCAGCCGCTGGCAGCTGCCTCCCAGCTGCCAGGGGGGGAAAAATCCAAAGAAACTTCTAACCAAGCCCCTCCCCCCCAAAATCAACCCCACTTATGCTGCTGCTTGCTTCCTCCGGCGATTACTGAATGAATGAAGCAGCCCATGGGCTGCATAAGGCTAGGGTGCCATATGGTGGTGTACTGTTGGAAAGTGCTGGAAAAGAATAATACAACAACAAGGAATCCCCTGCAAATTTCTGGGGGTGCCTACAGGGGGCGCATTTTTAAGGTATTGCACCAAACTTTCAGGGTATCTTCAGGATAATGTCCTGATGATGCCCCCCAAGTTTGGTGTAGTTTGGTTCAGCGGGGGCCAAGTTATGGACCCTCAAAGGATTGCCCCTATCCCCCATTGTTTCCAATGGGAGCTAAGGAGATGGAGGCTGCACCTTTGAGGGTCCATAACTTGGCCCCCGCTGAACCAAACTCCCCCAAAGGGGGAGCCAAAGGGACAGTGGGAGCAGTACATCCTCATGCCGGAGCATTTACCTTCCCTGGGACACATACCCAGGTGGAGGGCCAAATGTGCTGGTGGCCAGACACCCCATAGCTCTGTTGGCACAAAAGCCGGATGTTTGGGCTGTGGTGGAACTGTGCTGGCATACCACTCAGACATCGGTGTGAGAGGGGATGTGTTGCCAGACTGACCTATGGTGGACCAAGAGACCCTGTTTTTTATATGCTGGCATCTCTACCCGCTCAGCCAATCCTTGGGGTGCTCTGCAGTGCTACCCCACTGCTTCTAAAAGAGCTTTACAGCAGCACAGGGAGCAGAGAAAAGCCCTGGACTTCCATACCACCAAAAAGCCCCAAAGACCTGCATGTACGTATGCTGCCAAAAGGGCTGGTGCACCATGCTTCCAGCAGGCCATCGCCTCTGGGTTTGGATGGGGTTACTTGTTTTTGAATACTTTTTGCCTTTATAATTATTGTGTTGTGTCCTGTCCTTTCTTCCATTTGTGCATCATGGTCTTTGGCTTAATGCCTCTGGCATTAAATGTCTTGGATTTTTAGTGAGTAGAAAGCACCTACACACTAGAGAATTGCACTTCACAAGTGGAAGGACAGTATAGGATCTATGTTCAAATGTGGAGTCAACCCACATGAACATGCTGCTGTCTTCCTAATTCAACAGCTGCATTATTCAGAATGCTTTGAAAAATGTTTTTTAAGTTCTGTTGGTGAAATTTTCATGAGATTAATTAAACCCCCATTCTCTCTTCATTGCCGAACAGCTAGTCAATAGGAAGTAGGGTTCTCTCACTCTCCTTTAAATTCTGATTTTTAAAAAATTTGTGAGAGAGCAACCAAGATTGTGCTGGTGTTGGTAAAACACAAAACACTACAATTAAAATGTTTAATGGTGGTTTAAACTGCAACTGCAACTTCCATTCATATCCTTGGACTTTCATATCTGACCTTCCCTTTAAATGTATTACAGAACATGTTTGTAAAAAAATGCATTAATTGTACAGATAAGATTATATTGAAGAACCTTGATACGTATAATAAGCTACTCTTTATAAACTATGTTTCCATATACATGAAAGTATCCTTGTGCTTCTCAATTCTGGCAATTATGAAATAAATTTGTCTATTCTGTTTCTCTTCCCCACAGCTTTTTTCTTAGATGTTATTGTATAAACAACATTTTTAAAAATCAAAATAGTTCCAGACTCAGTCTTATTAATAATAAATAATAAACACATGATAAATTATGAGAGATAATTCACACAAACCTTTGCCCTGCATGTGAACAGCTATAACATTGACAATGGTGGATGATCAATATTTTCTCTTGAATTACAATTCAATGCAAATTGTAGCATCCTGAAACACTCAAACAAATTTCACTTTTTGTTTAGTACTGTAACCATTTCTAAATTGGATCACAGATAATTTGTGCATGCTTATGCGCTAAACTTTGGAATGGTTGTTCACATACAAATCAAAGATTTTGGTTCAGAATAAACTCACATGACTCCTCCCCATCTGCCTTCAAGCGAACCCTAGTAGAGCCTAAGAAAAATACACAAAAAGTGCTTTCCCCTTTTTTTCTGTGGTGGTCAGTTGACTTGCCTATCCCACTAGACATTAGTAAAAAGCTGAGTAAAGAGTTTTAAATTTGGTTGTAATACTTTGTCCATATTCATTCTCAAGTTGCATCTTGAAATGTGTGGTTGGTGTATGAAGGAAGGCATTGCATTGCCTACATAGCTATGCAATTCTCTGTACATTTATATTATCATGCATGACACCTTGTATCACAAGCATGTGCCAATAGCAGGTGCCAAGTAACTGCCTAGTATGATGCTGAATGCTTTTGGTGGGATCATGTGGGATGTATAAATGTGACTGAGTGGTAGAGTCACATGATTGTTTGGATTACAACATCTAGAGAAAGTGCTTCAGCAATCAATTACTGTGGCCCCTTGTACTCATATATAGTCTGGTTCAAAATAGAACCAAGTTATGCTCTCATAGCACTAGCTGGACCACACTTTTAAAGCTTCTGTTGGAAGTCATATTGCAAAAATTATGCCAAGTGCCAAAGAAGTAATGCAAATAGTGCTCAGCTCCTCCCACCAGTGGGTTCTGCTAGAGTTGAGTTTTCAATATTAGATTCTCATACAATGGAAAAACAAGCAAGGGTTGCTTAAGACATTTTTTAAAATTTATATATACACACTATGTCACTGTGATATCATCTCATGCATGAAGGAGTGGATCTCATAGGTATTCTATCAAGCTTTGTTTGGTACTATTGCTATAATGTTGCACTCCACCATCACAGTCCTAAACTCTGCACTTCACCTGAAGTGGAGTCAAGATGCAAGGCAGGACTGTCTTTTATCCTCTTTACCCATGCTCAGAGAGTCATGAGGACTGTGACAGAGATGGGATGATTAGGTAGACAGTTCTAGTGTTCCCCCTAACATTTGAACCTATTGTCTGTGAGAGCTGGCTCCCTCCCTTTGCCCCAAAAGCTTCTTAAGTGAAAGAAAACAGGCTTACCAATCTTCAAATGATGGCCCTGGATATTTTGAGGATCCCACATATCACTCCAGCTACTCAGAATTTTTCTGCACATTTTTTTCCATCGGTTCTGGTCTCGTACTATTTAAATTTATCCCCTAATTTTGCATGTATTTTTGTGCCTTTAGTTTTCACTTCAGTTTTTTTCCCTTGAGATTTTTTTCCAGCTCTTTTGAGATCATTTTTACTCAACATTTTTCTGGAAAATAAGTTTGAGTTGGCTTTTTTCTAGTGCATAATGTTTATACTGGTTTTCTCTGTTCTGCTCACTCCCACTCACCTCCAGCCTACTTTTTAATAATTTTTATTGTTGTCATTGTTAAATCACACACCCCCCACAAGAAAATGATTTAATTTTTTAAAAATAGCTGAAAACAAGTACTGATGAAGATTAAAACAGAAGGTGTCAAAGCAGGATTACAGGTGAACATCAAAAAGATGAACTATTAAGTTGATGATGAAGAAATTGAAATATTTTCTATTCCTTGGTTCTACCATCAACCAAAAGGAAGACTGCAGCCAGAAAAAGATTGAAATGGGGGGGGGGGGCAGTCATGAAGGAGCAAGAAAAGATTTTTAAGTGTAAGCATGTGTCACTGGCAACCATGATCAAGATAATTCATACCATAATATTCTCCATTATTATGTATGGGTGTGAGAGTTGGATCATGAAGAAAGATAACACGGATGAACCAGATCTGTTTCTGCACTGCTACATTACTGCACTCCTACATGGGTGACCTTGGGCTAGTCACAGTTCTTAGAACTGTCTCAGCCGCATCTACCTCACAAGGTGTCTGTTGTGGGGAGAGGAAGGGAAAGGAGTTTGTAAGCCACCTTGAGTCTCCTTACAGGAGAGAAGGAAGGGGGATAAATCCAAACTCCTCCTCCTCTTCTTCTTGGAAGGCTAAAAGAAGACTAAAATGACCCCATGATGGGACAGATGATCTGAAGGGGAGTTTAAAAAGAAGAAGCCATCTTCCATTTGCAGCAGCATTTTGAAGAGGCACAAGTCAGGACTGAGTTGTTATCCATGTGGAGAGGGACAATGGACAAACGTTCCAATTTCTGAGAACTAAGTTAATTCTGAACTTTGAACTAATGCATCTGCAAGTAACACCAACATGTCCTGGGTAAACGTTATTCAGAATAAGTACCAAGTATAACAAAAGGGGGCTGCATAGTTTTACCTTTTCTTTGTACCCTTGCTCTACCATGAATATTCTTTTGACTCATTAATTATACCTGCCTATATTTTGAATAATCTAACAGCCTAAAGCAGAGAGGGATGGCAGGTGGGGACAGTGCTGATCCAGGGCCACTCCACCCACTCCAGAGGGCTTCCACATGTCGCAGGAAGGCCAGGAAATATTTTTTAAAAAAGAAAAGCACTTTGAGAATCTCTGTCTTCAACTCTGCCAATGCATGGGGGCTGGGTGGGCAGTGGAAGCCAACTAAGGTCGACTCTACCTTTGGCCCACCCCTGGAATGGCTCTGGCCACACCGGCATAGCATTTTGTCCTGTGGTCCTAGGGACAAGTGGTGACTTTCAGGTTGGGCACCATGGAATAGCATGGTGTCTGGGTAAGTTGCCCCTCTGTCAGTGTATTTACTCCTTTTACCATGGGGTGGACACTCACACCAACTCAGGGGTGTGCTGGATCCAGAAGGGAATTTGCCCCCCCCCCGGGTTTGGCTGCCCATCGATTTCTGTGACCACTGAAAATTGTGATGCATCATTCCTTTAAGTCTTACCCATTCATCATTTCAATTTCTGGCTTTATGGTTTAGTTTAAGTGGAGACTGGACATCAGCTATGTGGCTCATGTTAGTTCTTGGGAAATAACTGCTCTTCTTAATGAGGCCATGCATATAACAAAAATAATAAGTCACCTCTTTTAAAAACTTATGTCTTAAAGGAAAGGCATTGAAGCTCTAGTGCTTTTTAATTCAGTGGGTAAACAGGTTAACTTATAGTGCCCCCTCACATAATGGTGCAAAGGACCTACATTTGAAAGTGTGATGCTTCCTTCCATAAATGTGAATCACAATACTGACATTTTTTTAAAAAAAAATCTCAGGTACGTTATGTTCTAGCTAATTACTGACTTTTAAATTATGGGATTACTGCAAATAGATTTTCATTGCTCATGCCTCAATGAAAGACAGATGCAATTTTCTTTTTTCCTCCTTCTTCTTGAATACAGAATGCACAAATAACTAGAGAACTGGAAAGATTTATGATTCAAATATAAATTTTTCATAATGCTTGATCAAACCTCTTCTCCAAGAGAACGGAGAACCACTGTAAAGTAAATGGTCTTTTGCACCAGCTATTTACTTTTGTAACCACTTTATTCAGCAGAGAGCTAGCCTGCACAATTTTTCTCCCTTTTGATACTTGTAGAGAATTATAACTTATTTTTGAAAGGGTGGCAAAAATGAAACTAGGGTTTTCTTAAATGGTTTCCTCAGTGTGCCGCCTCCTCATAGAAATGTTTAAGGATTTTTTTAAAGTTCTCTTGGTGTCAATTTGAAAAGATCTAAAACAGGTTGCCTTTTGCCACTGCTAAAGTGTCCACGGTGGGTGTACTTTGAACAGATTCTGCTATAGAGGTACCATGAACTTAGTTCACAGTGAATGTATTTCACAGATGAACATGGGAACATGTTAGTTTTGAAAGCTGCGATTACTCATGAACCAAGCCTTAGATCCTTTCACCTTGGCATCATCTGACTCAAGTAGCTCTTGTAGAAATTTCCAGCTGATGGTGAAGTCTCATTCTGTTCTTCTGTCAGGTCAAACCAGGTAATTTAACAATAGGGATCGGTACTATGACTCCCATGAGGCCATAAAAATGTGTGTGAGTGAAAAAAAATTCTTCAATATCACAAATGTATACTAACAGCAAATGGTAAAAAACAAAGCATTCATTATTACTGGCAAATTTAAAATGTTACTCAATTTTTATTTACATGATCTAATCCAAACCCTTGCACAATGCAAGACATTCACATCTACCTCCCTTCTACTCACCCAGCGACCCCTGCTCTATACTCAGAGGAAGAGAAACAACCTGTAGGATCTCTGGACAATCTGATCTAGAGGAAAATTCCTTCATGACTACAAAGTAGTGATCAGCATTATCCTGGGCATGTAAGAAATTACCTCAAGAGCCGAGCACTGACTCATCCCTTCCTTCCCGTCCCCCCATGATTTGGCTAAGTTCTTAGAATTAGCATTGTTGCCAGATAGCCATCTAACCTCTGTTTAAAAGCCTCCAAAGAAAGAACACTCACCACCTCCTAATGCAGTGATGGCGAACCTTTTCGAGACCGAGTGCCCAAATTGCAACCCAAAACCCACTTATTTATCACAAAATGCCAACACAGCAATTTAATCTCAATACTGAGGTTTCAGTTAAGAAAAAATGGTTGACTCCAAGATGTGCATTACTCAGGAGTAAGCTTGGTGGTAGTCAGTGGCTTTGCTTTGAAGCAACTGTGCAACTCTTCCAACGGGTGAATCACAACCCTAGGAGGGTTTACTCAGAAGCAAGCCCCATTGCCAGCAACTGAGCTTACTCCCAGGTAAAGGATCGTGCTTTAGTTCTTCTCATGAAAATCAGTGGGGTTTAACAGCGCTTAACAGAGTTACCTACACTGCTTTCCCAAAACTAGGTCTTAGGTTTAATGTGAATAATCGAGCCCAGCGGCCCAGGCCAGCCTAGATGTTTGGGGGGAGGGGTGATTTCCCCCCCACATGACAAATTCTATTTGCGCGTGCCCACAGAGAGGGCTCTGAGTGCTACCTCTGGCACTCGTGCCATAGGTTCGCCACCACTGTCCTAAGGAAACCTGTTCCTTGAGGAACTGCTTTGCCAGGACACTGTTCCTGATGATTAGCTGACAACACTTTTGATTTAATTTTAACCTGCTGGTTCTGCTCCAACCTTCTGGAGTAATAAAAAACAATTTCACTTCATCCTCTCTATGACAGCTAGTTCTCTCTCCAAAAGAACTAGTCTTCTTCATTCCAGTCATGCCTGTGACCAGGGATGGGTGGGATATAAGTTTAATAGAATAGAATAAAATAAAAAACAAATTGCACATTGTGTGCGAATTCTATTTAAGATAAAAGGACTTACATCTGATCACATGCTTAAGAATTCACTATTGATGGTAAATTAAAGAAGATCTGCACATAGTCTCAATCATATTGTTACCAAAACCGCTGAAAGAAAGTTAACCCCTGAAGGCAAATGTGCTGAGGGTCATGAAAGTCTCTTTTCTAGAACGACAACCCCTATTCTGGTTTGGCATATTACCTGCAGTGAGGGGAATGCCTCTGATTTCTACATGTAGCTCAAACCCTTCTTGTGTTATGTTGTTTTACAACAAGAAGAATGAGTAATGAGCTAGGAATGTGAGGTGTTCTGGGTAAAATTGAAACCTGCAGTGTTCATATCTTTTGTCGTATAGCCCTTATTGACTCTTCTGGAGCCATCATGGGTATTAGGAAATGACAACATGTGGCAAGATTTCTTTTCTGCAACGGGCATATTATCTTCTGTTCCAAATAAAATCACCCAAGAAGAGACTGCGTTAGGTTGGCACCTTCATAGGTATCAGTGTGAAATCATCATTCCTTTAATAAATCGCTTAAAATCCAATAGAGCACCAGAACCAGATGGACTTATTAAAATTCCAAATGAACTTATTAAAAGCGATCCGCAGTGGTGGGCTCAACCTTTAACTAATTTCTTTACTCTGTTAAACAATTCTGGTATCTTTCCAGGCAGTTGGCTCAATTCCCTTATTATCCCCATGTTCAAGAAAGGTGTGACTGATCAAGCTCAAAATTACCAACCAGTAAGTCTCTTCTCCACCATAGGTAAGCTTTATGCAAACTACTTTGAGGGAAAATTGGTTTCCTGACGACAAAATAAAAATGTCTTGGGACCTGAACAAATTGGGTTTTGTCATGGTAGATCTACAACTGATCACTGCCCGATCTTTGCTTTCCTGGCTGAAAACTACCTGAACATTAGATAGAGAAAGCTGTTTGTAGTATTTTTAGGCCTCAAAGGTGCATTTTATGCCATACCCAGAGAAGCCTTGTGGAAGAAACTTGCCCAAACAGAAATAGACCCTTGCTTACTCATCCTCTTGCACAATTTTTGTTTAGAAACCTTTTGTCAAGTGAAGTATTCTCCTGATGTTTATTGACTGCCAAGATCCCAACAAATAAGGAATTAAAGCAAAGTTGTGTTTTAGACTCAAATATGCTCAACCTGTTCGTCAAGGATCTAGCATTGCACCTGGTCATCCTCCAAAAATGGGAAAACAACATGCTTGCATGTTTTCTACTATCATCAAATGGAGGAGGTTAAGAACAAAGTCCACCATTGGATTTAACTTTATTAACATTGATTACCTGGAATCCCCATTCCAATTATTTTTTCTTCTTCTCAGCTTTTGTTGTTTCCCAATGGGCAGAATTTATTTTAAGTTTTTTCTTTATTAAAAAAATGAATGAAAGAAAGATCAGCCTCAAGAATTCATTAATACAGTGAATTAACAACAGGTTTTAACAGATTTTTTTCTTGTTAGGGAAGTTTAAAGTTCTCCTATTTAAACAGTTTGCTTGCTTAGAGTTTTAGTTCACACATCATATGCCACATAAACAACCTATGTTTTTGACTTTGTAACTATCACCCCTAGAAAGGGTTGAGCCCTTTACTGTACAACATACAATAGAGGCTGATGTTATTACACACAGAGAGAGACACACACATTCAAAATACATACCTGTTTACCAGACAGTACTCTGTTAACCACTCTGTTCAAATAAGAAAACACTGCTACATAACCATGGTCCACCAGTACAGCTCCTTACTACTTGTGAAGCAGTACAATACAGTGTCTTCCTTTATTCATAACTCTGTTCTTATTTGCCATTTCTTCCAACTATGCTCTCCTTCTGCTAAACTCTGTCCATTGCTGTCAGGTCAAATACCTCCCCATACCTCCTCTTGTTGGTCTTTAAAGTGCTAATGGAGTTGAATCTTGTTCTACCACAAACAAATATGTCCTCCAATTTGAAACTCTTCATACCTGCCTCCTTGGTGATTTTGATAAAGGTAAGGCAAGTCATACAGGCCCTCTCACTTCTGATAAATACCTGATAACCAAACAGTTCATGACCATTGATCACGAACAAGTAGTCCATGAAAACTGATCCACCCGCAGCATCCTATAGTTTAGGATTTAGAGACCCATCCATTAGAACCAGAAAACTGTGGTGAATAGAGTAGACTTCCTGAGCAAAAGAATAAAGGGACATAATCTTCTAATGGATCCCATTGCTGACCTAAGGGTGGCAGTCCTCAAACAGAAAAGATTCAAGGAAAGATGACAACACAAGATTGCTGAATTTGAGTTAATTCAGAAGTGCAGAACAATGAACTCTAAAGGCCAAATAGGCACACAAGATTCCTATCTCACTACATGTGCTAATTCCATGCCCCAAGCATTTTCACCCTGCTCTGCATCATTCTTTGCAGCACCCCTCCTATCTTTTGACTAGGTATAAGAGATCTCCATTTTAACTTGTATCTGATCCTTGAAAGCTTATACCCAGAGACATATTGGGGAAAAATGGCACTTGGGGATAACACCTGCTCCAGGCACTCCCCGCTCCTTGGCTGGCCTGCTGCCATGGTGCCTGCCCAAGCCTCTACCCAAGTGGCCCCCCACCTCCCTACAGGCCCTTGGGAGGGCAGAAGCTGGCCTGCAGGGAGGTGGGGGGCAGAGCAACACGATGGGCAGCCCAGGAGCCAGCCTGCCACTGCCGTGCCCATCCAAGCTGCCCCCGCCTCTGAGCCTGGGGAGGGAAGGAGGTGGCCTGGGAGGGAAGGAGGCTACTCGATGGGTGCGTTGGCAGCAGGCCAGCTCCTGGCAGCAGGCCGGCTTTGTTTTTAGGCACCTCCCCCACACTTACCCAGATCTTCCGAGCCAGGTTGGAGTGGTGGAGGAAGGTGGGGTGATTTTGTCCCCTACCCGCTGTTGCATCTGGGGTCATTTGACCCCCCTGCCTCTTCTTATATCCTAAAATTTTTTGTTGGTTTCTAAGATACTACTGGATTTTTATCTAGCTGAAAACAATGGTTTTACTATTGTTACCAAAAATTCCTAGAGGGTGATGTCACTGACAGCTTTTTATTCGAAAAAGATATCTCCCAGTGATACCCCCTTGTCACCTGTCTACTTCTTCTGGATGCCAGCCACTAAGTGGAATCAGCCATGTTTGTGGGAGCCTGTTAAGGCTTCAATTGCAAAGCATCCCCCCCCCCTCGTTCAGATTCAAGATCTTTATCTCTGCATGGCTTAAAGTACTCAGACTGTTCAATAGAGTATGTTGTGGTATAGTACATCTTGTACCAAGCTGATACCAATAGCAATACCAATCCAAGGCTTTTATTGGCATCTAGGCTATAAAGTAATACATAATATACAAAAATGTAAATTATACAGATATTTACAATAAATAAAAGACATCATACAATACAACATTGCATGGAGTTAAAAATAAAACAGTTAATACAATCATAAAAAGCAATAGAGTAAAAATTAGCACCCTTTCTTTGGAAGACAGAGCTTAATGGCTTCCTGTAGAAATTTAGCTACACTCTCGCATAATTCTAAAATGGGGCTATTTAATTGGAAGATCAGCTTGGAGCTATCAGAAAACTCAGTCCTCTATCTTAAAATAGGGTTTATACATTTTGCTCAAATTTCATTTGAAAATGGGCAATAGAAGAAAGTGTGCTGTATAGTTTCAGGAAAACATACCAAGCTTATAACAGGATGTACCATAGCAGCACTGACCTGAGATACCACAACATATTCTACTGAACAGTCTGAGAACTTTAAGCCATGCAGAGACAAAGATCTTGCACACTGTCTGAACTGGGGAGAATACTTCATCATTGAATCCTTAACAGGTTCCCACAAACACTTCCATGCCACTCAGTTGCCTTCCAAAAAGAAAGAACTGTGAAAAGCCCTGGTTACTACTTGGATAGGAGACCGCCAAGGAATACTAGAGTCATTCTGCAGAGGAAAGCAATGAAAAATCATCTCTGTTAATCTCTTGTTCTGCAAATCCTACTGCATTGTCATAAGTCAGCTGAAACTTGATGGCACATTACACACACGCAGAGGAGCATATGTGAAGTTCTGCTACCTTCTGTTTGTGGTTGGGTTTAGGCTGGTTCAGAGTAATACATTTAATTTATACATGTTGCAGATCCTCCTCTCAAAAAAGCTGTGTTCTTTACTTTCTTCAGTTGATGAATCATGGCCTTTCTTCCTAAACTTAGCTTTAAGCTGGTTGAAAGAAAAGGGAGTGCTCAAGTTAAACACAGAGCACAAATTTCAGCATACCCATGAGTACTCAAATCTTTTGAACTTCATTTTTACTGGGTTAAAAATAGCAGAAATAACATTTGTTGAGGCAATATTGCCAAGCATAGTTATATATTTGTGGAGTTCTTTGGTAGCTTCTTTGAAAAGGTGTTGTGAAAGGGCTCATCACAATATACTGTTTTGATGTTGGAAAGCAAGGACACAGGGATGAAAAGAAACTGTAAATGAGGTCAGCTGGCTGATAGTGTTTTCACGACCTTTCTTATTTCTGCCAGCCTTATTTAGAATTTGCTCACTGTGTGCATCTTGAACTGCTGAGTTTAAAGAAAATTCAAAGTAAAGTAGAGGATGCTCCACAGTAGGAATCTACAGAATAGTGCCTGTTTTTGTCTTTACTTCAATAATATTTGAGAACAAAGGTCTCTCTTTCAGACGGTTCACTTTAAAACCATATAGCATAAAAGGTGGGTGCAATAGAAAGAGGAAAAATCAGTTTAACATCATGAGCACAAGCTGCTGGGAAATTTGCTGTTAAAGTAAATGAGAGCTATGTTGAGAGATTTGCTCCCACTAATTTTAGTGAAATTACATTAACCCACCTGGGGCGGGGGTCAAAGAGGAAGTATTCCAGAATCATGATATCTTTGTGGGTCCATAGCATTTTGTCAGAGAAGCTTCTTTTCATATGTTAAATGGGGTCTGGGTAGTATGGGGGTCTACAGTTGATATTTATCTGGGTAACTACCTTCAGTCCTGGCCTTATGCAGGACAAGCTCCTGGTGAAGCATACTCCTTGTTTTCATCATAGGCAGTAGCCTTGGAGGTTATTTTGTTAAAATATTGTATTGTTAAAGTGTTATGTTGCTAAAATGTTATATTGTTATATGGTTAATTCAAATGTATATATTTTCTGCCAGATGGGTAGCACTTAATGTGTACATGCTTGCAATGAAATACTACTTAGAGCTAACATGATGTAGTGATTAAGAGTACAAGACTCTAATTTGGAGAATTGGGTTTGATTCCCCACTCCTCCACATTAAGCCTGCTGGGTGACCTTGGGCTAGTCATATTCTTCAGAACTTCTTCAGGCCCACCTACCTCACAAGGTGTCTCTTAGAAAGGAGTTTATAAGTCACTTTGAGACTCCTTACAAGAGAGAAAGGTAGAGAATAAATCCAAACTCCTCCTCTTCCTCTTCCTCTTCTACAGTAGTCATTAAATTGGGACCACTAAATGGCATTTATTTTGTGTAACATCCATTTTGGCTCTAATATCCATAGAAAACACTGACAGATAGTTTACTTATGTAGAACAGAAGGTCAATAATGCTGGGAAAATCTATTGCAGCAGATATGTGAAGTGTCATGAGTTAGTTATCAATATAAGCAACACTTGGATCTTACTGTGAACATATCTGTACTTATCTGTATAGTACGCCACATTCTTTCGCTCTTAACTCAAAGCAAAATGATATATTACAAAGGATTAATGCTGCAAATGCATCTCAAAGTTAATGTCTCACTTTATCCTATACAATGTGTATTAAATGTTTTGTGTCCTGAGGGGGAGGAAATATCAAGTATTCCCCTGGCCCTACGACTGTACCTAGTGATGTGGTGCGTAGGTGGGTAAAACTACAACATGGGAAACTAGGGAAGAGTTGACCATTTTGAACATGCCACTTTAAACTTGTAATTCTGCATTAATTTACAAGCCCAAATATTTCCAATGGTATAATACTGGAATAATTTGATCATAAGAACATAAGAACATAAGAACATAAGAACATCATGCCTATGTGAGAAGGAAAAAGTCAGAGAAAAAGAGAGAGATTGTGCATATACTGGATTAGTCAACTAGAAGTGCTGCTTATTTGCATCTCCTTTGTTCCCAAATTGGACATACAACAATTTAAACCACATGTAAACAGAAGCAGATGCAATGAGAATCTGCTGTGGCCTCTGAGCAGAGTCTAACGAAACAATGGAAACAGTACACTTTCATTTGCAAGCTGTGTTCGCTTCTGCAAAGTGTCCTACACATTCAGATCTTTTCATTCCTTAGCAGAGATTTGCCAGCTGACAATCTTTTTCTCAGATGACAAACTGTTTCAGCTGAGTTCTTAACCAATAATAGAATGCAATTGCTTTGCTGAAACAATAAACCTAAGCTATGTGCTTGCAATTTTTTTCTCCTTAGAAGAAGACATAGAGTGAGCAAAATAATGAAAGGGTGCACAATGGTTAAATGTAGGTAGAAATAACCTGGAAATGAAACTACTTTTTTGTCACCTTTTGGGGCTTGCATGACCAAACCTATGGCATATCCTGAATACATCACCCCCATGCCCATCACAACCTAGTCACGTGAATTTCCCCCCTCCCTAATAAATGATAGACTCTTCCAGTGGGAAGAAATGGAAGGACTCTTCTTATGGCAAAATGACAGAATACCGCTTTTTCCCCTTTTCTCTCTTGACCTGTTTTTTAAAAGACAAAACACTGGATAGCTTCAATTCTCTCATTAGCTTTCTTTCCTGGAGAGTGTGATTTAGAGATCACTGAAATGGAAATTGTTTACTATATGTCATAGTGGTGCTATATTTAGTCTGCAATGGCTAGCATTTTGTTTTTGTGTCATGTGAAATTTCAGGCATGAAAGCTGAGCTAAATTTCCTGAGATTAAAACAGTAGAACAGTAAACACAAAATGTACTATGCTGGCAGTGAAGGTGGGATGAGACTTGGGTCCTTTGTTTATTACAAACTATCCAACAAATAAAAGTTTTTGATTTTTGTGTTCCTCACCCCCACCTTCTGCCACTCTTTGAAAAATATTACATTAAATTCATTCTCATGTGCGTATTCTGCTGTGGCCTAATCAAACAGAGTCCAGGTCTTCAAGATCAAAGAATAAATCTTTGTAGGTTTGTCAGACTTTTGACTCCCCCATCAATCATACCCCAGACTTCAGAAAGTGTAAAATGCTGGAGAATAATACAATGTTCTGGACTGCAAGCAAATTGGCAGCGCTAAGAGACCCAACAAAGAAAACGTTTGTATGGAAATGGCTGAATTTGATAGAGTATCATTGAGGTGTGTATGTTGTGGGGTGTTGTTGTTTTTTAAAAAGTAGAGATTGCTAACAAGAATGGCTACCTTTATATTCCTCCTCTGAAACAGAAGTAATTGACTGCTGGAACTGCTTGTATTGTGAGTATTGATCAGTGACAGTTAGAGGCGTTCTTTGCAATCACTCGTCCTGTGAGGCCTAATTAACAAAGGCTGGCTTGCTGAATTAGATAAAGCTCAGTGTCCAGTGAAATTAATGTGATGCTGTCTGAGCATCCTTCACCTAATAGGGGAAAATCAAGTTTAAGTGGAAGAAAAGAGGAAAGTCCTGTTAAGAGCTAAAACAATTGTGACTGGAATAGAAGTGGATTAATACAAGAGCTTTGCAAGGGCAAATTTTTTAAAAGAGGAAAGTGGGGTGCTCTGTTTATATCCTGTTACTTCTAGTGATTCTAGGGATTATTATACATATCCTTTCCTACCGCTGTAACCTGGTTTCCTGAGATCTGCTGGTTAATCTATGCAAGGAGTAAAAGGCTCTGGAAAAGACACACTGCATTCTTTGCCCTGCCCCTGATTCTATTTCATTAAATTTCATTTTTAAACTAGTAACCTGATTTACCCCATTGATGAGTTGAGACCTAGTAAGGATTGAATGCAAGAGAATAACATCCCAATATCCCTTCTTTTTCATCTGTCTGGAATTCAGAAGAAAGACAGCAGATGGGGATCCCCTTGGTCAACCTGCACAAAGCTGCTTCATGATACCAGTCCTGGCTGAGGTCTGAACCTCTAAGCTGTTCCCCAAGTTTTTATCATTAACTACAGAGAGTTGTCTAACTGGTCTTGGCAAGAGTGAAACATCTCAGACTCTCTCAAGCTACCTAATCGGACGTGGCAAGCATCCAGTAAAGATCAGGATGCTGCTTTCCCTTCTACTCCCCTGAAGGGAGGAACCCAATTTAATATCGAACAACAGTGTGATAGAACAAGGACAAAGAAAAAAGAGGAAAGAGATTGTTCAGTCCTAGCCTGCAAAGAGCCACATGAGGGGGGGTGGGGGTGGAGGAAAATGTTGCACACCAGTTAACTCCTTAAGATTACAATTGTCTTTTGCAAATACTACTACAGAGATGAAGCAAGTTTGGCCACTGCCATATGCCCCCTCGTGGTCTGCAGAGCTGTATGTCTAAATGTCAGCCTGTACAAACAAATACTGTAAGAGAAAACAGCAAGCAAAGTGTACCTGAAACCTAAACAGAATCATCTGCCCTCCAAGACAGTAAGACAACAACATAATTGTTATGAACAGCATTCAGAAAGACAAACTGGTCAGTGCAATTTTCTTTGGTAAAATCTATGTATTCCTTGGTTAACTGGAGAATGTCCTAGTCAGTTAAGTATCATTCTCTCCCCTCCCTCAGATGTCAGTGAACTCTAAAACACACAGTGATGTATCAGAATAATGAGTAGATATGATTTAGTTTTCCCAACAAGCTTTAATGTTTCACTTCAGATTAGCTACAATAGCTGCATTAATTAATTTTGCAGGGTTGGGTTTTGATTAGTGACTATCCAAATGCAAGAATGATTCCACATTCAAAAGCTTGTTCCTAAAATTGGAAAAGGTTTTCAACGATCATGGTATAAGAAATCACTAGTTAGCCCAGAAAAGAGATTGAAAGCAAAAACTGTATATCGTCAAACATTTATTTGGCTGAGAGCACATGGTAATAATGTAGGTTATGTAGGTGTTTAACTCCACCTAACATTGTGGGAATCATTCAAGATCTGTTCTTTGAAAATATAATGCAGCTATATATTAGCACTGGAACAATCCAGATGTCAGCCAGCAACCAGCAGCAATTACCACATAAACTTCATTTTTACAAAATCGTTTATCAGAATCAGGCTTCTGTGGGTTGCAAAGTACTTTTTGATCAATAGAGAGAAATCAGCTTGCTTTCATTGATTGATTAAGCACATCGTTATGATGACGAGGAGGAGTTACATCTGACACTGTTTGCTGTGTAATTGCTTGATGGAATTAAGATCTCTCAATCAATTCTATGAGTACATCACACCATGTAATATGAATAGCTTCTATGATTGCTGGATAGTATATGGGTCTAGCAGCATATAGCAAATACATTTTAAGACCTTAATGAGTATGACAACTATGCATACATGCAGGTAGAACAAAAAAAAATTGCAAGCATGCTTCTAAAATGGTTTGATAAGTACCAGTGCTGTTTTTTTTAAATGGTACAACAAGCAAGCCCAATAAACAGCAATTTGCTGAATGTGTTTTAATTGTAGTTTCCATTAAGTTCAGATAGTATTGCCAGGTGCAGATTGGAAATATCCTGGAAATTTTGCAAATGGGGCCTGGAAAGGGTGGTATTTGGAGAGGAGTGGGAGGTCAGTATGGAATAATGCCATAGACCCCACTCTCCAAAGCAGCCACTTTATCCAGGGCAATGGATCTTCAGGTTTCATGTGGATGCTGGTGGTAACCCTACATTTAGTAGATCTTAAGTCTATCTCCTTTAGTGCAGGGATTGAGACCAGGACTGCAGCACCCTCCACTGCTCCCTTTCTTTCTGGAGGAGTTTTAGAGATGCCATTTAGAGCGGCCTGGTAGAGGGGATCAACTTGCACCAGCTCCCACTCTTTTGATTGCCACGGTCTTCTCCTTGGCACCTCAGCTTTGCCTCTTAAAGAATTATTTGGAAGAGGGACACCCCTGGGCTCTCTTATTTTGGCACAGGGGTAGAGTCTGACTGAGGAGCTAAGGCCAATGTGGCCTCTTAAAGGGTACCCCTTCCTTCAGTCCCAACCCTCAAATGTTCCTAAAGGACTCTACTTCTGGTTCATTTGGGCCTAAAAAAGCCACATTGGCCCTTTCTTTTTCCCTCCTCTCTCAGGGATGGACCCTGAGTTTGGCCTCCAGCCATCAGTCTGAGATTGGCTCACTTGTCTCTCCCTTGACCCTGCTGGGCTCACTAGACTCCAGGAGCCCATCTGAGATCTTGTGGTGTCTGTGGCCTGCTTCTCCCACCCAATATTATTCTAGCGAGTTGGTGTTGGTAAGTCAGGCTCCTGCTAGTCACCATGTCCTTTTAACCTGGTGGCAGTTGCATCAGGCTTGTCCTCACTGCTGAGGCGGCCAGCATCAGTTTTGGGCTTTCAAGTTGCCATTCTGCTGTTTTTGACTCTGACTTTCAAGGAGGCAGCCCTTTGGTGGTGGTTCTCACTGCTGACTCTTGCTGGGAAAATTTAAAGATTTGTCAACAGGCTCACTAAAAAGACTATAACATATCAATAAGCTAAATCCCATCTTCAGCTATATTTTTATTACATATGTATCCTGCCTTTCTCTATAATGGGGACCCAAAGCACTTTACATCATTCTCTTCTTCTGAAGTTTAGTCTCACAACAGCTCTGTGAAAATGTGTGACTGGCCCAATGTCATCCAGCAAGTTTCACTGTAAAGTAGTGATTCTAATCTGGGACCTCAGATCCAGTGCTAGCCATTAGACCATACCCACATCACCCTGTAGTTGCTGCCAAGCCTGGCCCTGATGAGTAGACTTGTTGATTGGGTAAAGCTAAATCAGCAAACCCCCCCCCCAAAAAAAAACCCCTATTCAGACTTTTTAGGGTTTTATTGGGCCCTGAATACAAACAACAACAAAAAACCCCTGAACCTCATACAAAGAAAAAAATCCCTAATTAACCTGAAAAAGTATTCAAGTTATTTAGCTATTATCCATTTAAAGTTTAAAGGGACTATTCCAAAGCATGTAGCCACTGGAAAACTCTTTAAAAAGACTTGAAAATGTTTTCTTTTCAAACTGAAGAATTACCTACCCACTGCTCCTTCATTATCTGTCAGAGCACTGTAAACTACAAGTGTCTGATCAGCAAAATCTACTTGACAGTTGTCATATGACCCAGCCTCATTCTGGGCTTAATTGAATCTGCTCCATGATTGGACAGCAATATGTATAAAAGACTGTACTGTACTTGCTTCAGTGTGACTTATGTCTCCACACTGTCTGGTGGGAGGCAATGGGAAGGGAGGGAAGCATGTCTGTTTCTCTCCTGGTGTAAAAAAAAATGCAATTTCCCCTCCATTTGCAACAGAGGGGAAGAAAAGTGTTATTTATTTATTTAAAATATTTATTGGAAGAAGAATAAAAGTTTAGATTTATACCCCACCTTTCTCTCCTGCAAGGAGTCTCATTTATAAATGTCTTCCCTTTCTCTCCCTACAACAGAAACCTTGTGAGGGTGGGTGGGGCAGAAAGAGTTCTGAGAGAACTGTGACTAGCTCAAGATCATCCAGCAGGCTTCACGTTAGAAGCAGGGAAACAAATCCAGTCCACCATATAACAGTTCACCACTAATGGAGAGGAGTGGAGAATCAGACCTGGTTCTCTAGATCAGAGTCCACCTACTCTCAACCACTACACCACACTGGTTCTCTATAGGAACTTATAGGAACTCAAGGTAGCTTGCAATGTAAATAATAATAAAATACACACATAAAACTTCTCATTAAAATCAATAATTTATTATTGGTCATAGAATGTTGTCATGAATTAAACAGTCTTTATTTCTTCCCTAAAGATTGAAAGTGAAGGGGACAGGACTGTTTTTACATGGTTAAAATATCCCGGGGTGACCACAGAAAATATCCCTGTGCAGCTGGGAATTTCGCACGGCTCCCGAAGCTGCACAGGGTCTGCCCTGGTGTCCCCCCGCCCCGGTGATATTTACCTTAGGATTTTCAAAAATCGCCAGTCTGGAGGTTCTTTTTTAAAATCCTGGTGCAACACTGCTTGTGCCGTGCAAAAACCAATCAGGAGCAGAGCCAGTTTATTTTTCCTGCCCAGCCAGCTGATCTTCCCATCTTATGTTCATTCAAGCTGGCACTCAAAAGCAGCAGCCAATCAGAACATGGGATATCAGGCAAACTCACAGATGCTTGCAGCTGCCACTCAAAAGCAACAGCCAATGATAACAATCACTCGGTCTACTTTCCTCAGTACAAGGTTTATTTTAAATCAATTAGCAGACCTATTCACTAGTTTTCTCCCTCTGATAGTAAAATCTTATTTTAAACCATTTAAAACACAGAACAATTTCTTCCATTCCCACAGCACATACCCAAAAACACCAATTGGGGGCAGACCAAGTGTATTGTTCCTGCCCAGTCAGCTGATCTCCCTGCCTGATGTCCATTCAAACTGCCAGTCCAAAGCAAAAGCCAATCAGAACATGGGATACTGGGCATGCTCAGAAATGCTTCTGAAGCAAATGCAGATGTCCAGGTCATGTGGAGCCAACTGGAACATTACTAATTCTGTTCCTGGGCAGAAGCAGGGAACCGTGCATATGCAGAAACCAATATAAAATAGCCCAGGTATATATCATCCTGGCTCAATCCGGCTGTAATTGTGCCATGTAAAAATGGCCAGGCTCACCTTCTCGGCCATTTCTCATATACCAACCAGAAAAGCTTCTTTGGTCAGCCAAATAATCAGCTAAATGCCAAGAGCAGAGAACCAATAGGAAACTTAGTGAAGGCTGTAACAACCATTCTCTGTTTAACCAGTTCCTATTGTCCTGTGCCCATTCTCAGGGGAAAATAGCAAAAATAAATCATTGGCTAGTAACTTATTACTTTGTTTTTTGGTTCATTGTTCAGTTTATGTAGTATTGCTCTAATACATATTCTCAGGCCAATGTGCCCTTAGCTGATAGGACTGCTTTCAAGCGATAAAGGTTTTGTTTATTTTACAGATCTCACATTGAACAAGGTGTTTATTCATGTGTCCAGCTGCTCATCCATGCACAGATATCAAAACCAGGTTAGGCTAGGGCAATAATGGGCAGGGAGATAGTATTTCTTGAACTTGAGGACAAACAAAACCCCTGTTTTTTGTAGATCAGACCACTATGAGGGTAAAAGAAGAAGACACTAATGGCAGTGTTATGGCTGTAAACTCCAGGTTAAGACATTCCTGGAGATTTACGAGTAGAGCCTGAGAAGGGTGGGGGTTGAGGAGGATTTACGAGTAGAGCCTGAGAAGGGTGGGGGTTGAGCAGAGTATAATACCTCAGGGTCCACTCTTCAGAGCAGTCGTTTTCTCAAGAGAAGCCAGCCTTTGTTGTATGGTGACCAGCAGTAATACCAGGAAATTTCCAGGCTACACATGCAGTTTGGCAACCATAGGCAGCAGCAAGGACACTAAAAAGGAGGGAAGGACCAGGCTTCCTGGAGGTGGGTTCAAGTACCTCCCTCCTCCACCCCCCATACACTCTGCCATCCCAGCCACATTGTCAGTCACAACCTGGAAGACAGAGAGTGAGAGGGCTGAAGAGTTGTGGGATCAGGTTAACATGTAGATGAAATGACAACATAGACTGGATGACGTAGCCTTTTCCCATCAGCATGGTTGTGGGGTTTGTGATGCCTTGATGGGATGTGGTTGTCCATTAACAGAATAAATGTCTCTGTCTATGTGCAAAACCAAACTAGGTGGTGGTGGTTTTCTCATGCAACCGAGAGCTTTTATGCTAGCACGATTTACCGGTAATAGTTTTCCATCTGGCAGATACCGTCAAATTTCCAAACAGATGAGACTATGTTGCTGTGGATGAGGGGTACCAGACACCCCATCTCATCTTCTTTTGCACTGTGCACTTAACACAGATCTGTGCTCTCTATTGATTAATCCCCTGCTATCATCAAGGAACATTTTGCATCCTGCTCATATAGTTCGATTTGTGTTGCATGATCATACCCTGACATCCCGATCTCAGTTTCCTCTTTCTTGGTGCTTATTTCAATAGACAATAATCACACTGATTGCTTTTATTAACCTAGGCTGTTCCTTTCAAGCTATTATATATGGTTTACTGTGTTTGTTTATGCCAATAAAGGCATGAAATGAATGCAATATTGTGTCTTCTTTTGGCATTTCCCTGAACTTTCTGCTTGCTGGTGGCATGGCATAACGAGGAGGGCAGAGGACCCTGCAGATGCACCCTTAATGAGAGAACAAGTCTTCATTTGGCAGTTTTAGCAATGCATGATTTCACAAGATCATCCAGTGTTCACATACCAAAAGGCATCCCTGTTGTGAGCATGTTCCTTGAGGCAAATGAAAGTCTGAACCCCCACTATTCAAATGAAAGTTGAAGGCTGATGTGTAAATAGCAAAAGAATCCCGGCTTTGGCCTAATCGGTTATTTTTTTTATTTTAGTTCAACTAATGTTCAGTGATTTGTGTGGCAAAGAAGCTCCAGCTCTCAGTGGCAGCCGAGCATTCAGAAAAGAGTGCTAATACTCTTATGACACAGGGACATCCAAAGCAGTAGGAAAGTGCTTGGAGTGACAGGTGGCATTCTCTTTGTTACTCTGCCTTTGCACATGTCTCTGACATCTCTTCATGGACACAGCAGGGCTTTGATTCCTTCGTGTTTTGTATTCATGCCCTTTCCACAGCACTGCTGCAGAGCTACAGAATGCTTGGAATTGCAGAAATTCAAAGCATCCAGCTATGAGGAGAGATGATAAATTGTTGATTAAAAATGGATGTGGTCAGGCGTGAGAAACAATGCCCCCCTCTCAGTTTCTGGGAAGAATACAAACTTCCCATGGGAACATTAAATGATCGTGATTGTTTTGTCTGCCAGTTGTCAACCAATCTGGGGACCTTTCCTACTCTTACAAGCAGTTTTCACAAAATAAGATGATAGTTAGCAAAGGTCACAAACATATCCTCTGCCCAGCTCAACAATATACTTGAATATTGCAAGTGTCATTATGGCACGCTCTAGTTCAGGAGATGGTTTTAGTATTCAGAGTGCTAATTCATTTTGTTGCTGGCAGTGCTGCATTAATGATCAAGCTACGACAATGAACTCTGTCTGCATAACAAATGCGCCTTTCTCGAGCTGCAGTAAATACAAAGTGATTAACATGGAATCACAGCTCATGCAAACTGCCTCTATCTGCCTTGCTGAATGGATACCAGTGTTTTTTTTTAAATTTAACCCCCTGCAAAATGTCAAATTCTCTTGCACATTATTTTTTTAAAATGTATTATTATTTCAGTGGTATTACCGTTAGGTCTTTTTTTGCACATTGGTGCAGTCTCTTTCGGAAGCTGCATTTACTACACTGGACGCAAATGAATATTAATACTCTGTTCCCTGCTTCTGACATTTACCAAGGCAGAATCATCAAACAGAACTAAATCACATCATGCTCCTTCTGGCTAGCCTAATCCTGCCCTCTTATTTGAGCTAAGGGGAGCAGGGAAGAGAAAAAGAGCTGAGCAGGTTTCACATTGCTGCTTTTCATGCCCTTTACACTGAAGGAGCACCAGGTGGTGGTAAGAAGCAATGGTTTGCTTTTAGCATCTACCATGCTGCAATTGGGTTGCTGGACCTTAAAAAAAGCAAATAGAGAAGGCAGAGCCTCCCCACCACCTTCCCCCTTAATCATGGCATTGAAGTTCTGGGCAATGTCAGTGCATTATGAAAAGATGGGATTATGCTATTCTTAAAGACAGGGACGCAGAGACGGTTCACTTGTCAGGCACTTTTTCCTTTCACTTCATTTCTAGTGAATCATTATTGAGGAAGCCCCTGTTAGAAATGTAAAGCTGGGTGGGGGGAGGGGAACGCAACCCTCTATTAAGCAGCTGGAGATGGCTGTCTCTCATCTACTCTGCACTCCGAAGCAATGTCATTCACATCCTTACTGCCATCTCATCTCATTATAATGTGCCAAAAGCTTAGTCTCTCTGCTCCAAAGCAGCCTTTTAAAGACGGAGCTTTATTGGAAGAAGCATCATTCAAAAGAGCTCAGGTATTTCTCCCCCCCCCCTTTTATTCTTCTAAGGCACTGCTGTAGGGATTTATTACTCATATGTGCCTTTCAAGGTCTTTTCTCATTTAGAGCAAAATATAAGACACTTTTATAAGCCACCGATTGAGCTAGTATGGCTATGTCAATTGTAGCGCTCCATTTTCCCCCCTCCCAGTTGAATGAATTTTCATTTAAAGATGTATTACAGCCTGAGATAGTGTCTTCAAGCAAAAATAGCTTAAAAGGTCTCCTTTTAGCAAGAGGTGGTGTGTTAGACACAAAGATTAGTACCATGCTTCACCATATAACCCGAAGACTTGAGAATTTCTCCCCTTGTTCTTCTAGAGAATGAACACTTATCAAAACAGGAAAAAGTATGGTGGGTAAGATGAGGTCGTACTTGATACATTTTTGATCAGGAAGATAGAAGATGAATTCATACACATGAACATTCATCACTCCATATCTACATAGCATTTTTTTTTTTTTGCAGGAATGAAGCACTATATATATATAGGTATCCTGAATTTGATTCAAAAGGCCCCATTTTTCCCAAATGGAAATGTTTGAAAAGGAGAAAACCCACAACTGGAGTGATGGGATAGTGGTATCTCATGGGTGTTTCCATGCTTCCCAGAATAATGGGTACTGTCCTTAAAGATGAAACCACTGATTCTACCAGTTGTTGTCCTCAGAGAGGTAAGTTTGAGAAATGAGAGAACTAGCAGCAAGGAAGGCTTCTAGCAGTATGTCGATTGCTTGTGTAAGATTGAGACAATTCCAAACTAAGTCTGAGCTTTAGAATAGGCTGGGTCCTATTTAGAATGAACCTAGTGAGAAGAATGCATTAATTCATATTCTCAGATCTATCACCTCTGAGATTCAGGACCATTACTAATACTGTTAGAAGGATCAGTTCACACATGGAGCAGCGAGTCATGAATTAATGAGTCATAACTTAAGAAATATAAATAAGTGTGGATACACTTCTTTTCACACATTGAATAATACACTTGCAATCCATTTTCAATGTGCTTGAGTGATTGTTTGCAAGTGGATTTTGCTGTCTCACACAGGCCCTTTCCACACATGCAGAATAATGCACTTTTAATCCATTTTAACAATTGTTTGCAAGTGAATTTTGCTATTCCTCACAATAAAATCCAGCTGCAAAGTGGATTGAAAGTGCATTATTCTGTGTGTGCGGAAGGGGCTACAGTAAAGTCCAG
Organism: Sphaerodactylus townsendi; assembly: GCF_021028975.2. Lineage (NCBI taxonomy): Eukaryota > Metazoa > Chordata > Lepidosauria > Squamata > Sphaerodactylidae > Sphaerodactylus > Sphaerodactylus townsendi. The sequence goes on from NC_059428.1 coordinate 89,327,379, forward strand.
TTGCTAAGTGGATTGAAAATGCATTATTCAGCATGTGAGAAAGCCCCTTAGAAATCCTAGGCAAGCCTATTCAGAATCCTACTAATGTCTACTAAGTGTGTCTCATGGGTGCGGAAGGGGCCTTAGTCTCAGGAAAGTGTTTTTAGGATTGCTCTCTGTTTGCCTTATGAACATTTTGCTCAGTTTCATAGAACAATATCAATTGCCATATTTGGGTTCAGGAAGGAATTTTCCACCAAGCCGGATTAGCCAGTTAGACTAGCACTGTAGTCAATTCCTTCTTCTGTAGACCTAACTATCTTTCTTGCTTGTTTAACTGAGATTATACATTGTAATCTGGATTCTATAGATTGCTCTCTGGTGAACTGGTGAACTGACCCTGAATGTTAGTGTAACCTCTATCTGTGGGTTCTGTGGGACAGAACTTGGAAGGAGTTGCAAAGAACTAAATTTAAAACAAAATGGTTTACTTTCTTAACAAATAATACTTTTAACATTTAACATTTTTACAGTCCTGTTAAGCTGCATTTCAAGTCCTTATATTTATAATCTACTGATAATGTCAAGTCAAATTCCTCTTTGCTGGTGGTTGGCTTATGAAGACTTCAGAGGTTTGGTGAACAGGATCCAGGATGATGAAGGTCCCCAAAGAGCTCTCACCAATTACATATACAAAAAACCCTGAAACAATAAATTCTAAAATTTACAATATAGCAAACATAAACACTCCCTTCCCACTAGTTCCCAACAACATTGCAGTTACCTTAAACAAGGTGTTAAGGGCTTAATAAAATCAATCAAGGTCCCAGCCTGGTAGCCTTGCTCCCTCCACCCTCATGAGTTCTGCAGCCTTCTGCTTCTTTTCAGACTCCACCCCTTTCTGGGTCATCCCACTCTTATTATCATAGGGGTTACATTAGCACATTGGATTATACATCTTTTTTTGTTCCTTCCCACTGCTTAGTGAACTCACATGAAAAAGCTTGGCATAAGGTACGCTGAATTAATTAGCCCTTCTACAGAATATATAGGCCACTAGGTGCCACATTAAGATAATGCATAGCATTTTTAAAAGACTTTTTCCACTTATACGTGATGTGTGAAACTTACTGTCTCAAGGTAAAGGGATGATTAATAGTTTTAAGTTTTTAAAAGAAGCATCCTTGGCTGATAATTAATATCATGATTGTATGGCAGATTCTTAGACTGCTCAAAAACAGAATTTTCATTATGGAAAAACATTGTGCAACTGAAAAGGCTGTTTGTACTTCATTATCTTCATTATCAAAAATGGCAAAGTACTTTGGTGGTAAAATGCTTAATAAATTGAAGAAACTCATGGATGAAGATTCTGGAATCAAAATTGGCCTGAAGAATGGGCTTTCCATTTCAGACAGAGTTCTGGAATTAGGGAGGAGTGACTGAGATAAAGAGTGGACCAGAACTTTTGCATATAGTGAACAATGCCACCATTACCTTAACAGCAAGCATATAGTTTGTAAAAATTACACTCACTTATGAGCTGAGCCTCAAATCTCCCTACCTGTCCATTGACTTAACTGAGCAGTTCCAAGCCACTTTGTTGTGATAGTACAGTTTCCATTCTTCTGCCTTGTGACTAGATTTACATCTGCAGAGCAGGGAAAGTGACTTTCCCTCAAGGTCATAGAAGGTCAGGTCAGTTAATTAAATGATGGGCAGATGGCTACAACTTCCATATAACTTGTGTGAAAAGATCCATTAACAAAATAGTACCAATAACATGGTTAACCTTACAAAACAAAGAACAAAAGAAGAATCATACTGGATCAGACCATAGGCCCATCAGAACCAGCATTTTGTTCACACAGTGGCTGAACAGCTGCCTCTGAGAAGCCCACAAGCAGGATGACTGCAATAGCATTCTCCAGCCTGTGTTCCGCAGCAACTGATATAAATAGCCATACTCCCTCTGGCACTGGAGGGAATAGATATCCATCATGACTAGCAGCCATTATGATTAGTAGCCATTTATAGCACCATGTTTCATGAATTCATCCACACCTCTTCTAAAGTCTTCCAAGTTGTTGGTCATCACCATATCCCGTGGCAGCAAGTTCTAATTTAACTATGTACTAAATGAAGAAGTACTTCCTTTTGCCCATCCTGAACCTCCCACCAGCTTCTGTGGGTGATCCTAGATTCTATGATTAGATTCTATGATTCTAGATTCTTTCCTTACCATATATAATTTCATAGACCTCTATCGTGTCTGACATTGATAGACTTTCTTTCAACTAAACAGGCTTAAGCTTTTTAATCAAGTCTCCCAGACCAGTTGCTCTAACCTCCTGGTTGTTCTTTTCTGTACCTTTTCAAGCTTTAAAATATCCTCTTTTTTTAGGTTCAGTGACCAGAATTGTACACAGTATTTCATGTGTAATTTCACCATATATTTATGTAAACACAGTATTGTGGCAGCAGTTTTATTCTAATTACTGCCAGCATGTAATTTGGTTTTTCTCACATCATCCACATACTTGGTTGATATTTTCATTAAGCTGTCCACTAACACCCAAAGATTCCTTGCATGGTCTATTCCTGCCAGCACAAATCCCATCAGAGTATATGTGAAGATGGGATTATTTCTTGCCCCAATATGCATCACTTTACATTTTCATTGAATCTCATCTGCCATTTTAATGCACATTCCCCAAATTTGGAGAGATCCTTTTGGAGCACTTCAGAATTCATTTTTGCGTTATCCCCCTAAATAACCTGGTGTCTTCTGTAAACGTGACCACCTTCTACTCACCCATAAATCCAAGTCATTTATGAAGAGACTGAAAAACATTAGTTCCAATACAAATCTTTGTGGGACTCTGCTGGTCACATCTCTCCATTGTGAAAATTGCCCATTTATTCCTATTTTCTGCTTCCTGTTTTTAGCTAATTTCCAATCCACAAGAAGACTCTCCCTTTTATCCCAGGACTAAGAAATTTGCTAAGCAGTCTTCAATGAAGAACTTGTCAAAAAGTTTTTGGAAAATTCAAATATACAGTCTCTACCTGATCATTCCTACCCACATGTTTATTGACACTTTTGAAGACCTCTGAAAGTTTAGTGAGATATGATTTAGCTTTACAGAAGCCATATTTGTTTTTTTTATTCAGCAGGGCTTGTCACACAAAGGGACAAGCCCTGCTGAATAAAAAACAAATATGGCTTCTGCAAAGCTAATGCTTTTCATGTTTAATGCTTTTCATCAATTTATCTGGAGATTTAAGCTTAACATCTGTAATTTCCCTGTAACTTTTTAATGGGCATTATATTAGCAACTCTCCAGTATAGAGGCTGATCTTAGAGATATATTATATATCTTAAAGGATTAGCAATCTCACATACTAGTTCTTTAAAAACTCTAGGATGGATACAATCAGATAGTTACTATTTACTATATGAATGACTGTTCTGACTATTTAAATAATCAGCTGCCAACCAGTGAAAGAAAGAGACTAGAGTCACAAGCTTCTGGGGGAGGGAGGGAATAAGACATCTTGAAAGCCTACAGAATCAGATAAATCATTTTATTAATTTTCATATAATGCTTGATGCTGGGTGGGGGATTTAAAGGAAATCTCTGTGTGGAGATTAATGGTGCTTTTGGAAATCCCAGAAACACCTGAAATGGTCAAATGGAAAACAGGCACCAGAACAGCAGGGCAGGGATAAAGCTAGTGATCTAAGCAGAGGTGACAAGACACTAATTTTGCTAGAAAAGTAGCCTAGAAAGACATCTTTCTTGGTTGCCAAATTTATATTCCCATCAACTGGCCCTGAGATGCTTGCAGAAGAATGAAGGTGCTTTCCTCTGTTATCTTTCCTATAAAGCACTTGCTTAGAAGAATAAGAGAAGGAAATAATTTTGAAATAAGATCTACATTCAGCCAGTCACCAAATATGCTGTACAGATTGTAGCAGAAAAAGCGAAGGAAGCCCTCTGGGTTGTCTTTAAAAATTCAGAACTATGCTCACTCGTTAAGTATAGGTCAGGTTTCCGCAGCCTTGATTCAAAGGAGACAAAAATCTTTTTTTACTGAGGCAAGAGAGAGAGAGAGTTCTCCACTGCACGCAAGGCCTCTGAAGAGCTGGATCATGGCATAGTGATATTAGGAAAAAAGGAAAAAAAAAACATGTTATGCTACTATCATCTCCATTCTGCAGCAGGCTGTGTGCTGAAGAGCATAAAGTGGAAGCTGTCCCAAAGCACTGGGCAATGAAATGCAAAAAATGAAAATTCCTTGAATAACAAACCATTAAAGCTCCAGTCTTCTAGCTGGTATAATTTAGCAAAGTCATTAGCCTTGGTGATGTTTTGGTCATTTATACTGACTGAGGATCTCCTGGTGAAGGAGAAGTGATACAAGAAATATTGTTTAGGAGCCATGAAGATATACACAAATCTCTCAACTATACATATCTTCTAGGGATCTCAATGGGATCTTCTAGGGATCTCATGGAAGATGTGTAGCAGATCTTCTAGGGATCTCATGGAAGATGTGTAGCAGTCTTTGCATAAGCAGAAGAGCTAAAATTGCTTTTCACTTTCTCATGGTATTAAGTGAGAGCAACTGTATATCTTTTTGGCATTATGTAAAACATAGTTCAGGGTAGAGGAACAATAGCACAGTCATTATGGCCATACATTGTTTATTTTATGAAGTAGCTACAAGTATGAGCAGAACCTTCTAATTCAAACTTCAACTCAGATATCAACTCTCTGGATTTCATTAGGCCAGCCACTGCTAGCTCACCTTCATGTATCTTTCATTTCAGAAGACAGGATATGTTTTTGGTTGAATAAATTATTTCAAAAAGGCATGTTGGAAAGACCACTACTGATATACTTACAGTACTGATATAAATTTAGTTGTCTGTTTTCTGAATACTCTTTTTCACTTGTATGTTACAACAATTTCCAAAAACATTCAGAATGGCAGAGTGGTATAGAATGTGCTGCATTATTAAGAAAGTAAATTATTTGGGCTGCCATTAATGATGTGTTGTTTTGGCCTCAGGCAGCCCTTAGAGTGGTCAGCAAAAATCTATGCAATTAACCGTACATTGATATTTCGTGTGTGTTTCTTATACTAATTAGGCAGACTTGTGTAATGACATCATTTTATGAGAATTGGTTGAGTTTCTTGGTAAAAATCTGAGTTCAGGCAACTCCATTCATTTATTTGGCAGATATTACAGGTTGTATTGAAGAGGTAGGGCTGCACATTCTTGAGCTCTTGTGAAATTAAGGTAACTCTCTTTTATTTCTTCTCTAGTGATACAATCTATTCACAATTCCCTTTTTCAATAATAGTGGTAGTTCTTGGGCAGTGCTTCTAGATGATGTGCAACTGATGAGTAGGTAGACAAGGCAGGGAGACTAAAATTCACTTTGTGAGAGAAGTTCCTTCTTTAGACCCCAGATAAGGCTGCCCCTACTAACTTGTCTTAATGGAAAACTTCTACAAGTGGCTTTCAAATGAGAACTATGCTTGAAGAAAATATTGCCATTAATGGTCTAACCCTTATCTAAATGGCCTGGACATTTTCTTCTCTAGCTAAGATGAAAAATGCATGTGAGGATTCCTCTAGATGTCAGGGCAACATGCTGACATCAATGCACCTTTTCTTAGGTGACAGTTTTTTGCCAGATTGGGGACAGAGTGATTTTTTATTCTGATTTTCCCTCTTCACTGCAGTGCCTGGGCCATAGGACTGCCACTCCAGGTTGGGAAATCCCTAGGGATTTGGGAGGTGGAGCCTAAAGGGGGCAGGGTTTGGCTAGGGGAGGAACTTCATTAGGGCATAATGCCTTAGATTCCACCTTGCACAGTGGCCATTTTCTCCTGGTGAACTAACTTCTGTCTCCTGGAGATCAGCTGAAATAGCAGGAGATCTTCAGACACCACCTGACCTGGAGATCTAGCCATATGGGATAGTATTCTGGAGGGTTTCGGCCCATTGCAAGACATTTTGGGGGAGTTAATAAGACAGACAATTTTATATGCATGTGTGTGTGTGTATTCCATTTGTAGGAGATTGGATCCAAGTCAAGGACTGAGTGTTCTTGTGTTGGATCCAATCTCCTACAAAGTGTGTACTTAATTTTGGTATATGGGTCTGCTGTACTGTATTTTATACGAGTACCGTTTTCTTATCTTAATGCTCTTTTATTATTTACAACTCTGAGCACCCTCTTAGCAGGAAAATAAGATAAAAATATTTAATACATTTTAATAAATAAAACAGTCTGGGAATCCGTAAAGAATTATAGAGAGAAACTGGAAAATTTCTCCTTCCTGAACCCAATATGTAATCTGTCTTTTCTTTGAAATTTTGTTCCTTGGAAACTTTCCTACTTGTCCCAGATACACTAGGGTGTAAGTGTGAGGGTACAGAGCAGAAAAAGAAACATTCTTTTGCTATGATTATATTTAGCCAAATGACCAAGTAGGCTACTTTCTTAAATAGGATGACATTTCTGAAATGAAATTATCTTCCTTGACTATCATTTTCTCCCAGAAAAAAGTATAGCTGCAGATTTGCAGCTTGAAAAAAGAATTCATACTAACAGTGATCAGAAAGGGGAAATAAGGAAAACCACAGAGAGAGGGGCGGGTGAGAGAGAATGCAAGCACACACTGATTGTTTTCTGACTTGCACGGAATTCCAAATGAGACCTTGACAGCCTTTTTTTGATACTGTCTGCTACAGCAGTGATGAAGAGCTGCTGGATTCTTTCTAGTTACCCCTATGGCTTAATGAAGAGTCAAGGGAGAAATTGCATACTGCCATGCAGAGTGACCTTATCTGATAAGGCTGTTTTGCCATCCCTGCAATAGGTGGCAAGGGCAGGCAGGAAGTAGCAGCAGTTTTCCTGGCACCTTAATGAGAAAAATTGACCTGTTTGTCCACCAGCTGTCTTCTTTGTTCCAAATCCAAGTCATTTCTGGAAGAGCTTTTTTTTCTGTTTCTCCATGTGACAATCAAACAAAATCTCCCTTATGGCTGATTATGCAGAGTGGGCCAGGAAATTTGCCTTCAATTGGGCATACAAACAGAATAACATTAAAGATACAGTTTGTTTTAAAGGCACGAAATGTACTCAATGGCAGTCAGTCATCCCTTTATGGATCATCCAGGTAGTGAAGCTGGGAACATGATCAAAGGTAAACCCATGAAGGCATGCAGTGTATCAAAGCTGTGTGAGCAGTTAACAGGATGAAACCCTCCTCCCCCAGGGAGGGGAAGTAGTTGAGCAGTTCCTTGGGCCTTCTAAGGGAGTCAGGCTTCTCCGAATGAAGATGGGGTTCGTTGGTTTTGAGAGTCTGGTTCCCATGGTCCTAGTTCAAAGCACTTACATCTACAATTTGGTTGCCACTTGTGGTCATATATATAACTTCAGGTTGTATGATTAGATTATAATACTGGCTGGGACAAGTTAATATTCTCCTTTCCAGAGAGTGATGTCAACCTGTGTTGGGCTTGCAGGTTTGTGCTCCTTATAAAATCTAGAAAACTTTTCACATTTGTTACTAAAATTAGCAAAAAGTGGAATTTATTTCTTTGCTAATTCAAAATTGGTCCCAGAAAAGTTTGATACCAATTCAAAAATCTGTGGTGCTTCTTAAAATCAGCATGTTTAAAAGTAATTGAGAAACTTTTCTTTATTGTTATGTAACAATCATATGTTGAGTCTTGAACATAAGAAGAGTCTAACTAGATCAGACCAGTGGGCCATCTGGTCCAATATCGTGTCTTAGATAATGGCCAAACAGTCAATCTGGCGGTACAAGAACTGAGCATAGAGGCTGACGGCTCACCTAATATTGCTTGCTTTCACTGGTATTCAGAGGTTTACTGTCTATGAATGTGGAGGTTCCCTGTAGTCACCGTGGCTAGTAGTCATTGATAGACCTATCCGTCATGAATCTGTCAAATCTCTTTTAAAATCTGTACAGGCCTGTGGCCATCACTACATCCTCTGGCAGCAAATTCCATATTTCACTCAGTCACTGTGTAAATAAATATTTCCTTTTGTGTGTCTTGGATTTTGTGTCTATCTGCCTAATAAAGGTTTACTGTACTGTACTGTATCTATCTGCTTCATTGGATGTCCTTACATTCTAGTATTTTGGGAGAGGAGAAAAAGTTATCTTTGTCAGTTCTCTCCACTCCATACACAATTTTATAAACCTCTATCATATCCTCCTTTAGTCATCGCTTTTCTGAACTGAAAAGTTCCAGCCTCTTCAGCCTTTCCTCATAGGAAAGGTGCCCTAGCTCCATAAGAAGCCACCTTATACACTTCCCCCCAACTCTGCTATTACTTTTTTTTAGATATTGTGACCAAAACTGCACACAGTTTTCCAAATGAGGCTGCACCATAGGTCTATACAAAGACACTGTAACATTGTTTGTTCTATTTTCAGTCTCTTCCATAATAATCCATAGCACAGAGTTTGCTTTTCATGATTGCAACACATTGGGTTGATCCCCAGATCTTTTTGCCTCTCAGTATCCGAAAGTTTAGACCCCTCTAGTGTGTACTTGAAGTTGGGATTTTTTGTTCCAATGTTTATCACCTTAGTTTACCAACATTGAACTTCTGCCATATTGCTGCCCACTCATCCAATTTGTAGAAATCTCCCTAGAGCTTTTTACAGTCATCCTTAGATTTCACAATCCTGGATAATTTTGTTTCATCTGCAAAAATGGCCAATGCCCCTTGTTCCAGATCATTTATGAACAAATTAAATAGTACTGCCCCCACTTCCAATCCTTGTAGGACCCGACTACTTGCTCCCCTCCATTGTGAGAACTGTGCTTTTATTTCTACTCTTAGCTTCCTGTCATTTAACTATCTTTTAATTCATGAGAAACCATTCTCTCTTATCCTCTGACTCTTTGATGGGGTATCTTGTTAAAAGCCTTTTGAAAGTCCAATAATATAATATCTACTGGGTGACCTTTGTCTGTAGAGTTGTTTGCTTTCTCAAAGAACTCCAAAAGGTCGGTGAGACAGGACTTCCCTTTGCAGAAACCATGCTGATTTTCCCTCAGCAGGCTTTATTTCTTTATGTGCCTAATCATTCTATCTTTGATTATAGATTCAATTAACTGTACCCTGTATAGTGCAATCCTGGGAAGGGGGGCAAAACTGCTCAGAAGGCAATGTGACCTTGCACCAGTGTAAATGCCACTTGCATTCGCATAAGGAGTATTTATGTGTGCAGAGGCACTTATGCTGGCACTGTGAAACTGCACAGCATTGTGATGCTGAGGACCAGTGCTGCTGTAATGTCAGTACTCTTCTGGTCCAGGAACTCTTGCTGGTGCTAAAGGGGGCATTCCTAGGGATGAGCCCATCTTTAGCCAACTTTTTGAGCCCTTTCAGTCTAGAAATACTTCCATTTTTCACCACAAACTTACTCCAGTAAAATCAGTGGTGCATCCCATCGAACTGCATTGGCCTCTTTCATGATAAAATGGGCAGTGTCACTTTGAGCCTGCTGCCCATGGCACAGCAAGCCTCTTTGGAGGTGGGGTGGCTTCACCGTGGCTGCACCACCCCTAGCTGTGGCACAACCACTCTCCTTAGGACTGCATTGCTACTCACACTCCATTTTCTATAATATCAGTATGTTTGCCAAGACCTTTTACAGTTCTACTTCAAAATTTACAAATGTCCCACCCAACCATCAGAACACAAGGTTTTTGATGATCTACACCTCTAAATAACTGAAGTGAAGGAACATTTATTTACTTATTTGTTTTATATGCCATATGTTTCTTCACTGGGGACTCAAAGCAGCTTAAATTGTTCTTTCCTACATTGTGTCCTCATATTTCTCCCCAGTTCCCAGAATGGTACTAGGAATCCATGATTCTCTGTGAAACTATCCTTTCTGAATAAATCTGTGTTGGTTTTGAATCCAGATGCTTACCAAACCAGTAGCAGCAGATGCATGCACTCATTCTGTTTGTTTTCTTGGGCAATGGAAACTATCCTTCTTACAAATGAGATCTTGAAAAGGGAGTCTTGTGTTCCCATTGCAGACAAGCAACAGAGAAGAAATGCAGCATGTTTTCTCAGGCAATTACATCCTTCCTTCCAATCAGATTCTTGCATTAGAGGAGCACGTATAGGCATGTGTGCACAGAAACTTGCTTCGACCGTTTCTGCACGGCCCCCCAGGCGCCTCCACCCCGGCAAGAATTCTGAACTCTGGAGAGGCCGGCAGACGGCAGGCGGCTCCGCATGGAGCCGCCTCTTCCCCCCTCCCCGTCCGACTCACCTTGTCCCCGTCATCGGCCTGCTGGCCGTCGAAGCCCCACCCACGCTGCCCTCCGACCTCCAGGTGAGTCAGACGGGGAAGGGAAACAGCGTGTTCCCGGCGGTGCTGTTCGCACCGTACCGCCGGGAACACGCTGTTGAGGGAAAAACAACCCTTTAAAGGGTTGTTTTTCAGGGCGGCTTGACGCCGCCCTGGGGAAGGGGGAGCAACACCAGATCGGCGCTGCTGCTAAGCAGCAGCGCCGCCTGTGCGAATGGCTCCCTGGGAACGGCGTTTTTACCGTTCCCAGAGCGCCATAAACAGGCCGTAAGGAAACAGCCTTCCTTTGGGATTCTGGTAAAATGGAGTCTTTTTATTGTATCTGCTTCAAATTCAGAGATTCTTGAGAAAACTTGAAGGACTGCATTCAGATGGGATTACTTGCATTCAGATGGGAACTTGATGGGATTACTTTCAATTACGGGTTGTCTGACCATTGAAAAGAGTAATCTTGAAAATTTGGCACTCAAAAGCACCACACTGATTAACTGATAATGTCCTACCTGAAACGAAGCAATCACAGTACCTTCACCACCACCACCAAAGCCTAGATCAAAAACTAATGATTTTTTTTTTATGGCACATGCACCAATGCTTTACAATGTATATGATGGTAATATGCTATTGAAGAGTTATGTGTAAATTTGCTGCTGGCCCTATTGTGACTATTGGGAATTTTTCCTGTCTAAATAGTTATTTCTTTTATGCATTACAAAATTTATGGCTTTTAATTTTAATTTTAATTTTATTTTAACTCTCAAAGGGCAAAAACTAAGATACATGTAGTCTACGACGCAGCAGTTTTCCTCTCTCTTTGTAATATTGGGTATATTCACAATTTTGTTGTGGAAAACTGAGGCAAGTATGCTGTTAAATAAGTATGCCAGATGGTTCAATTTTATATGTTAGCTAAGATAGAAACAAATAATTATATCTGACCAAATGGGGGTTGCCTGGAGACATTTGACTCCCCATGTCTCCATGGCAGATATGCCCCTGCACAATAGAACGGCATAAGGGTATGTGCAGTGGTGGGATTCAGCAGGTTCTCACCACTTCAGCAGAACTGGTTGTCAAAATGGTGCTTGTAAACAACCAGCTGTTAAATTATTTGAATCCCACCACTGGAATCGGTTGTTAAATTATTTGAATGCCACCACTGGGTATATGTGCTGTCAAGCACTACCAACACAGGGTAATCTCAGCAAGTGTCTTTCAGTATGAGTGAGAAGCAGAGGTTGTTTGCCTATGTTGGCCTCTGCAGAGTCTTCCTTGGTAGTTCCCTATCCAAGTTTAAACCCTGCTTAGCTTCTGAGATCTAACAAAATCAGGCTATGCCATACCATTCCACATCCCATGTAGGGAAATAGCACACTAATACTGAAAGGAATCACATATTCATATCATATTTGAAGACTTACATCAATTTGAATTAAACTTCAGTGCCAAAGCTATGTATCTGAATATCATTAAACAGTGAAGGAGAAGAGCCCCTTGTTGCTACTTATTTAAAATAAATGATAATGTTATTTAAAGTTTTTTTCAAGTCCAACTGGAAATTAACTGCATAGCATTCAGTATGAGGGACTGCTTCGTTATTAAAAGGGCTTCATGCAAATTTAAAATTTCCATAAAATGTTTCTAGTGTTCTTAGGTATACTCACATTGAAGAGTGTTGTTAATTTGCATATTGCAGATTATCACAAAATGAGAGTGGTGCAATCAACGATTATATTAAAACTCTGCTCTGCTTGCAGATTTGATATTGTCCTGTGGCTTCATTAAAGGGAAGGTAGCATATAAAAAAGATGTTATGGTTTCCATCTGGCCTCATATATAGCCATAATAGTCTTCCTAATGAAGAAAATAAAAGGAAAACAAAATCCTGCCCACAATCTACTTCATTCACTAATATGAAAATGTCTCATTAAACAAATGGCTACCGCGTACAAGTGTTTCACGACCTCTAGCAAATTAATGCTAAAATGGGAAAGCACATGTAACTGTTTCAAGCTTCACACTACCATTAACATGTCCTGTTAATAGGAGTGCTAGAAATGTTAGTTTTGCAGTTAAAAAATAGAGCCTTTCTTTCAGTAAACAATTCAAGCCTTATTACTTACTTAGTACCTTGTCAGCAACTTTGGAGGTGGGGAATTGCATTTGAATACAGCCTTATAATTGTATCATAAGCTGAAGAACCATATAAAATTCTTATATTTTGATTTATAGTCATTTTGCATAAAGCCATAAGAATATGGAGGCATATGAAGTTCAATGGGTTTTACACTGAAAAAAGTATTGAAGAAGTTCAGCCTTCAAGGGTCACTTTTATGCTACCATACAAAATGAGAAATAAATATTTCATTATTCACCTTTGAAAAAGAGGGGTAAAAACAAAGCCAATGGTCCTCACCCAGCGAAAAATATATTTATTTAGGTTATTCCTTAGCTTCCTGTCCAGAAATATGCTTTGTAGTGACTCATAACCAGTTTTAACTTAGTTATGAATAATATAATAGTCCTATACCAGTGATGGCGAACCTTGTTGAGACCGATTGCCAAATTGCGATTATTTATCGCAAAGTGCCAACACGGCAATTTAACCTGAATACTGAGGTCTTAGTTTAGAAAAAATGGTTGGCTCCAAGCCATGCGTTACTCAGGAGTAAGCTTGGTGGTAGTCGGTGGCTTTCCTTTGAAGCAACCGTGCAACTCTTCCAATGGGTGAATCATGACCCTAGGAGGGTTTACTCAGAAGCAAACCCCATTGCCAGCAACCAAGCTTACTCCCAGGTTAAGGATCACACTTTAGTTCTTCGCATGAAAATCAGTGGGGTTTAACAGAGCTTAACAGGGTTACCTACACTGCTTCCCCAAAACTAGGTCTTAGGTTTAATGCTAATAATTGAGCCCAACAGCCCAGGCCAGCCTAGATGTGTGTGGGGGGCACTCTGTTTGTGCGTGCCCACAGAGAGGGCTCTGAGTGCCACCTCTGGCACCCATGCCATAGGTTTGCCACCACTGTCCTATACAGTGGTACCTTGGTTTGCGTTGATAATTCATCTGAAAGGAATCGACGGAAACCGAAATCGACGAAAACCGAGGCACCTTTTCCCATAGGAATCAATGTAAATCCAATTAATCTGTTCGAGGCACTCCAAAAAGTGCCTCCAACAGATTAATTGGCTTTCTCAAACCCCAGCCAGCCAGAAGGCAGAGGGAACTCCTTATTTCAGCAGTGACATCAGGGGGTGTCACTGCCCAAATAAGGAGCTCCCTCTGCCTCCCGGCTGGGCTTCCTCAAAACCCAGCCGGTTTCAGTTTTTGTGGACTTTTTGTCGGTTTCGGTTTTCGTGGACTTTTTCTGGGCAAATTTTTTCTGGGTTTGAGGACAAAAACTGAGGCAATCAATGAAAACCAAGACAAATTTTGCCCAGAAAAAGTTGATGAAAACCAAAACCGACGAAAACCAAAGTCAACGATAACTGAGGTACTACTGTATATTTGTATTTGTACATCCTGCAAGGCACAGTGGAACTAGTTGGTCCATCCTGCACAGCACAAATAAGACATCCTGAGGATGGAAAAAAGGCATTTCAGGGAGGAACTCTGCACAACTTTTTCCCAAAGACATCTTCTTTCAGCCTAAGCCATCTTAGTTTGGAGACACTAAAAAGTGGACTTTTTTTCTCCTCAAGACATCTGCAAGATGTCTCCCACCTAGTTGTGTGGATCTCAGTCGCGTAGAAGGTGTCTTATGTTTTATGCCTGCCTGTTAAGCTCTCTAATCAGTTTCGCCCTCAGTTTGTGCCCAACATTTTGTGTGCTGCTGCAGGGATTGTCCCTGCTTCCATTTGCTGATGGGTGCCCCAGGAGGTTTGCTCTGCGGGCTCCAATCCTGGGCATCTTTTCAGTCCAAAAAGTGGTAGTGGTACTCAGTGGTACTCAGATCTTCCTGCTGATTCCAGCAATATATAGTTTTCCTTTTTAACATTTATGATGAGGTGTTTGTGAAGAAATGCAGACACACTATGAGAATCTTAGCTGCTGGGAGCACTGATCTACCACCCATTGAAAAGCATTGGGACTATGGAGGATAGGTCTACCCAATACTTTTCAATGGGTGGTAGACCAATCCTAACGTGGGTGGTAGACCAATCCTAAAGTGGCTAACGTTCTCGTAACATATCTGCATTTCTTCATAGACACCTCATTGAAAATAAAATAAAATAATAGGAAAACAACATATTGCTGGAATTGGCAGGATGAACTGAGTATACCTATGTACATACGAGGGAAACCTTCAACAAATGGAGGCATGGAGAATCCATTTAGCAGCATACAAAATGTCAGGAGCAAGCTGAGGAGGGAACTGACTAGAGAGCTTAGAAGTCATATAGGAACAAACCTCCTCTATCTGCACTGTTGGGACAAAAAAATGAGAGGTGGCTTTTTAAAAAGATTGTGAGACCGCAGTCCCAGAATAAAGTGACCTGTAGTTTTTCTTTAAAAAACGTCAGACTTTATTGAGGACTGATGCATGCGAGGGATAGACGAATTCTGGGGAATATAGAAAGAACCAAACCTTAAATCCCTGCTGCCCTTGACCCGTCCCCTTGCCGGGCCCAAGAGACGCAGTTACAGTGAGATAACAAAGGGAAGAATACCAACATTCCAATACAAAGTTAGAATTACAAAGGATAGGGGTTGGCCACACCTTGGAGAGCTGTGGCTGCATTTTAGCTTTCATTTCCTGGAAGGCTGAAAGGGGGAGGGGGGATGAGCCAAGGGGCCCATGGTAACAAAGATGTCCTTAGAATGTCTTAGTTGTGCTGTCACCTCTTTTTAAAACATTCCCCAGATACTTTAGTTCTGCTGTGCAGAATGGATGATTGTTAGGTGAGCACTAGATAAGTCTCTTTCAAAACAATGTTTTAACAAGTAATTTATTTCAGGAGTAACAGTTAAATTGAGCTAGATTGGAGGAAATGATTGATAAAAACAAATGATGATCTAATGACTTCATTAAAGTTTACATATTCATGTTGCCAATTTATAATATTTATTTACATTTTTCCACTGCTACTACTATTGAAATCCTATGTATTCTTACTTGGAAGTTAGTCCTGTGGAACCAAGGAGGTCTTACTTTCAAGTAATCTATTATAAGATTGGGCTGAAAATCTTCTTTATTTTCAGTGTTTTATTTTTATAAAAATAGTATAAAATGGCAGGCAGAAACTGTTCAGCTTCTATGGTAATTAGGGTTGCCAGTTCTGGGTTGGACGTTTCTGGAGATTTGAAGGTGAACCCTAGAGAGACCAGGGTTTGAGGAGGGTATGGACCTCACTGGGATATAATGCCAAAGTTCACAATCCAGATCAACCATTTGCTCCAGAAGAATTGTTCTCTGCCATCTGAATGACAACTGTAATTCTAGGCAATCACTAGGCCCCACTCTAGACTAGCAACCCTAGTGGTGAATCATAATGAAAAAGGCCAAACATTGACCCACAGAACTACAGAACTACAGAAAAGAAAAAGTCAGAAAACTGTGCAGCTTAGAAACAAATAGTTGTAAAACTGAAATACCACAATGATGCAAAAATCATACATGGACTCAGGCCAGGAATAAATTACACATGCATTTAAAAACATCTTACGTAACAATCCTGCATACCATAATGAAGATAACAGTTCCAGCAATAACGAAGAAGAAGAAGAAGGAGGAGGAGGAGGAGGAGGAGGAGGAGGAGGAGGAGGAGGAGAAGAGTTTGGATTTATATCCCCCCTTTCTCAAAGATTCAAAGGGGCTTACAATCTCCTTTCCCTTCCCCCCTCACAACAAACACCCTGTGAGGTGGGTGGGGCTGAGAGAACTCTGAAAAGCTGTGACTAGCCCAAGGTCACCCAGCTGGCATGTGTGGGAGTGCACAGGCTAATCTGAATTCCCCAGATAAGCCTCCACAGCTCAAGCGGCAGAGAGTAGAATCAAACCCGGTTCCTCCAGATTAGAATGCACCTGCTCTTAACCACTACGCCACTGCTCCTAATAAAAATAGAATAGATTGAGTGATAAACTTTTTCACCCCAAAGAAAATAACCATCACCAAATGATCAATAATGTAAAAATAGTTCCACTGTTCTAATACTTGAAGATCCCTGTTTTTCAATACTAAATCAGTTCATCTGTCATTTTGATCATTCATGAACAGAACTGAACAAACTTCATTCAAACAGGACAGTAGCTTTAAATGAAAACTATACTTGTGTCCTGACCCAGATCCTTAGCAGTAGGATTGCAACACACTTGCCTTGAACAAGCAGAACATTTTAAAAACAGTATTGTATAGATTTGTATCTCTAAATGAAAAAAAGACAATAAATGTAATACTGCTAGAAAAAAGGAATCCTGCTAGGAAAAAAAAAGAATCCTGCAAAATAATTTCAGTACTTAATTGCAACTCCAAAGATGTCTGCCGAAAAATAAATACAGTGTTCCTTCACTTAATCCTGTTGTGCTAATGAATTTGATGCCTGCAGAGCATTTCCAAAACAAGACATGTAAACTTGAGCATAGAAAAAGGGCAGAAACAGAGATTTCAAAGTCTCAGAAAGTGCATTCCTACTGGGAATTTCCACAAGATGCTGTTTTCTATATAAGGACACCTCATTTTTTAAAAACTAAACTATTGATGAGCAGGCTGTTTTCTAAATAAATGCATAAGAAATGGAAGACACAGCTTGAGGAGGTAATTACAAAACCATGACTAGGGACAGAAATCTGCCTGTGTCTCCTGCTGCAATTATTTCTTTATTGGAAACCAGAGGCTTTGCACAGGCTTTTTTTTATGGCCAAGTGAATGTGGGGGAAAGAAGAAAACATTGGAAATTATAAGCGGTGAGGCAAAGAAGGGAAATTTTTGTTGTTGCTGCCCTGGCAGAATAAATCTTATTTCTAATATTATAAAAAAAATTTTTACACAGTGTAATTCTTTGGCACTATGTTCTAGTTTTTCTGTGCATTCCCTTTCTTCACATTTGAAAATTATGGGATAAATATTTGGGAAATACAGGGTAGTTGACACCAAAATGTCAAAAGCTTAGTAGTATCCAAAAAGCCATAAAATTATGTAGCTGTCAAGATCTTACCCTCAGGTAGAGCTTGAAGAGTAAATATTTGACAGACATATCACTCATCTTGCTTTTTTTCTTCCTAGTGTGTCATCTGATTCATTTATAGTTTGTTTCAGTTGATTGTACACAACCATTTTCTTTCTTACATCAGTAGTCAGGTAACTGTGTGCTAATCAAAATATCAGACTCCTAGGTATAAGCTTGATCACTGCAGGAATCAACAAAAAGTATGTTTTGCTTTGCATAATTTGGTATCTTCGGTGAGTTCATGACAGGATTTTTTAAATTTGTTCTGTTAAACCACCGCCTCTTCTATGACCTTTCACACATGGGAATAGCTGCAGCTGGCATAGTAGGTACTCAAGGATCAAAAGAAGCAGAGCACAAGACAAAAGCTATCAATCCTGTCAGAAGCATCAAAGATGGCCATGAATACAGGAAAAAAAAGCAGAGGAGGTACATGTAAGCCCTCTGACCAATCCTATAAAATATATATATTTCTCACAGCAGTATATTTTCCTTTAAAAATCATATTGGCAAAAGCCAGTTGCCAAAAGCACTCCTATGGGTGTAGGTAGCCGCATGATCACCTGACCACAGCCAAAAGGTCAAAACTACTTTAACAAAAGCTAAGATAATGAGTTACTCCAGCATAACTTGGAGGCCTCATTTGAGTCACGAGAATGCTTGATTACCACACCTTGCTATAGAAACTGTTAAAGACAAAGAAAGATGGAAAGCTAAGACATTAGCATCCAGTTGCTGAATTTCACTATCTCTTCTAGCAACAGATGGTTCCTTCCTTGCATTTCCCCAACCTATAGATACATGATCTCCGCTACAAAGAAGATCCCATCCTTGAATCAATCAAGCCTCATTCAAATCTGAATACCTGAAGGCAAAGACTGTAAGAGCTACTTTGCATAAAGCCATTCTGTAGCTTCCTGAGATAATCCTAGGACCAATTGACTCCCATTGTCCCAAGGTGTAGGGAACAATAGAAGAGCCGCTAATTAGCTCACCCAGCAAGCTCCAGCATGGAAATTCTAGAGAATTTAGAAAAAGGAAACTTAAAACTCACTTGTTCCCGCCTCTTCCTGGGCAAAAGAGTATAAAAGGTCAGTTCACCCCAACTTGCATGTATGCTTACTAGCCTGTACCTTCCCTTGGTCTGGTCAGGTTGAGACATGAATTCGTCCTTAATTGGGTTTAGGTGCTGGCAGGGAATCCCTGCCTTCTACTTCTACCCGTCTAAGAATGCGTTAGGAAGTAATGTATTTACCCACAACAACTTATTCCCTTCTCTATTATCCAATCTATCTTTTAAAACCTTTTTTTATATACCAGGAACTTGAATGTATGTGCCCTTATGTCTTACTGTGCGTGTGTATTTTTGAACAAATTTATATAAAATGTTTAAACTCAATTTGGACTCTTGCTACTCTGTGGAA
This sequence comes from Sphaerodactylus townsendi, assembly GCF_021028975.2. Classification (NCBI taxonomy): domain Eukaryota; kingdom Metazoa; phylum Chordata; class Lepidosauria; order Squamata; family Sphaerodactylidae; genus Sphaerodactylus; species Sphaerodactylus townsendi. The sequence continues at coordinate 89,346,347 of NC_059428.1, forward strand.
TATCCATTGCTAGAATTCCTTCCTCGTATTATACAGTCTAAAAGATCCCCTCTCGGCCCCTCTCGCTGCCAACGTGAGAGCTCATTCCCCTTTGCTACTTTTAAAATCCTATGTGTGCTGTTATATGTTTAGCAGCTGGTGGAGAATCCCTTTAATAAAATCCTTATCCCTGTTAACGCCGTAACATAATAAGGGTTCAGAGCCCTTCGGGGACGGGGCGGTATATAAGCCTAAAGTATAAATAAATATAAATAAAACATACACTTGATAAAAACTCTCTTGCTTATTATGGGTTTGTGCTTTAGGACTGAGGAAGTACCTATTGTACACATGCTTTAGTGTGAGTGAGTTTTGCCTTCCTATTGCTTACTCATGAGTATTAAACTTTAGGCAAGCTTTCAATAGGCTTAAATTGTTGCCTACAACCTCATTGATGTCTCTGGTTCTTTTGCAATGACATAACCATCATTTTAAATGCACTTTAGATAAAGAGGCTCTTTAGTGCTTCGTTCAGAGAAGTTCTAATTTAAGGGCTGTATAATCTGGAATCTACTTATGATTCGTCTTCTACACAGAGTGCCTGCTACCCTACACAACCTCACAAGTTGCTAAATGTCTTGTCTCTTTTAGAATCTACAAAGAGCCATGACCACTTTCACCACTCAGAGCCTCTTTCACACTCACAGAAAGGGTAACCCAACCCCCTCACCGAAAGGGTAACCCAACCCCCTTTAACAACCATACATAACCATCACAACCACACATAACTCAAACACTTCACAGAGTAATAAGGGTTCAGGCTTAAACACTGGTCCATTCTACACACCCAAAATAAGACATCTGTTGGACGTCTTAAAAAGAGGCAGCTTTGGGTGTGCTTTCAAGATGGCAAAGGCATCAGAGGGAAAAATAAATTGTTTTCCTGACCATTTTGCTCTCTGGTCAGTTTTACCTTCTGCTTGAGCTCAACTTTCTCCCTGCCGCCATTCGCTGAAGGTGGCCCTAGCCTAGGACATTCGCTCTGCAGATTCTCATATTGTGTCATTGTAGCTTTGAAGATATCTAATTGAAAACAAAAAAGGGAAAAAACCTACACGTGTAAAGGATTGCGAGGAAAAACTAACTTTATTAATGAACTTTATACACTGAAATGATTCACAGATTAACTGCAAGTGGAGGAAACTCCATGGGAACATTCTGCAAATGGTAGCAGAAACATTGGGCTCCTGAAGAAGGCAGAAAAGGATGGGCACAAGTTGCTCAGAAATTTAAAGTAAGAGGTGGGGGCAATGGTGGAGCTACAAGGGATGGGGTGTGTGCATTGCACTGGGTGTGTGCTTGGGGGTACAACAATCACCTTCCAACCCCTTTCCCCTTCCCCACTTGCCCCGCCTCGCCAGGCCTGGCCCTGTCCAACCAGCCTGGCCCATTTTCAGCTGTCAGAAAGCTGTTTTTTGCCGGCTGGAAAAGGCTATGTGGGGGTGGGGGAGGGGGAGGGGAGGGGCTATGGGGGAGGGGTAAGGGCCGCATGAGTGCCCAGGGCGCACTCCTGCTCAGCTACACTTCTGGGTGGGGGTTGGGAAAGGAAGGCAGGAAAAATAAAATGCCTACTGCCCTCCACACTGCAAGCAGGAGACATTTTCAAAACAATTTCAGGACAAACATTGCTAATTTAGTGTTTTCACAAAAAACTTGTTGAGTTTAAATAAAATGTCCTGATGCCGTTTTGGAGAAAAAAAACATTCTTTTAACATCCCGAAGACAGAGGTGGGATCCAACCAGTTCTCACCACTTCTCTAGAAGTGGTTACTAATTTTTTCTGAGTGCCGAGAAGGGGTTACTAAAGCAACCTCCCTGCCCAATAGGGACTGGAGGTGCATGTGTGCGACTGCGCCACTGTTTGAATCCAACCACCATCGGAACCTGTTATTAAAATTTTTGGATCCCACCACTTCCCGAAGAGGTTTTATTTGTGTTGTGCAGAAAGGACCTTTGTGTACGTTATCCTATTTAACACGACCTTCAAATCATCAGTAATCATCATGAAAATTGTTCTTACAGATTTTAAAGTTAAAAGGACTTTCTGCTTGACAATTCTAAATGCCTTTAAAGGCCACTTGCCTAGAGTTTATTGAAAAATTCATTTTGACTAGCAACAATGAATATTAGCCATGATAGCTACACAATATCTTGATGTTAAAAGGCATTATGCCAAGGAATGGGCAATTGCCCAACTATTTGGCTTTGTTTCCTGTTTGGGTATAGCTAACATGGGAGCTGAAAGTTCAGTGGATTATTTGCTCACATCTAAGTTTCTCCATACTTTCATAGCGTCGGGGTGGGAGGAATCACTGCACATGTGCAATTACATCTGATATCCTGTCACAGTTTAAGAGAAGAGCATTTACATATTTCCCCTTAATTCCCTTATATTTAGTGCAATGGAAGAGGGAGTGGGCTAAAGTTTCCAGTTAATTTTAGTTACAGGAGCAGAATCTCTTTGCTCCCCCTTTTTAAAAAAATCTACCATATAGCAGCACTGAGGGCAGAACATTAAACTTAGTCATTGATGTGACTCTCCTAAGGTTAGGATTCAGCATTATGCATACATAATCTGCTATGCATCCCTGTTTAAGAGGTATCGAGGAGTTAAGGGGTGAACATGTTTTGGATGCCGCTGCAAATAGGTTTTGAGATTATGTTTCTAGTAATATTTTTTCCAAGCTATTATAGGCTTCAGCAAGGGACAACATACCCAAAGATTCAATAGAAATGCCAATTTCCTCAATTTTGTTTGTAATTAATGGGAATTAATATTAATAATAAAAGGGGTGGAACATATTGTGATATTACAGAAGGATACTCGTTACACCCAGCTGCCATGTATTTTAATCCCCGTGCAAACTACAAGCTAATTAGTATGTGCACAATAATAACATATCATAAATAACATACATATATCAACATCCATAACCACATTTCTTCTCTCATAACAGATAGACTATACTGGTAATTCTCAATACAATAATATTCATAAACGTGTGCTTCCTTTAAGTCCGTTTCTTTGGAATTCAGTCCAGTACTAGTCCATCATAAGTACTAGTTTATAAGATAATAAATCCAGCATGTTATTGTCAAAAAAGTCACCTATGGACGGGCCTGTCCTGTACACAAGCTCACTATCCATTAACTGGTGGTCCAATCCTTATTAAGGCAAGGAGAATCATCTGCATCAAAATGGAGTATGCGTTAATGTGCCGTTTTCAAAGATATTCTTCCTCAGTAATGTGATTCTCAGCTGTAATATTCATTTCCGAGAGTAGGGGGTCTGCACATATTCAGTGGACTTGTGCACAAATCATTAGAAATTATGCAAACAAATATTGTAAATCATTAAGTTTTCTCCTGTGCATTTTCTAGAGGGTTAATGGACCCCCACATTATATTTAACGTATTTATCTTATTGCACACATTAATTTATAAATGTATAACAATATTAAAAGTATAAAATTATAGGCATTATCTATGTAATCCATTCTGCAAGGCAATAAAAATAGTACCTAATATATGTATATGATGGTTTTAATAAATTTGCTATCTTTTCCTACTTTCCTATGTATGATACTGAAATCAATTGTACATGTAATGTTCAAAAAAGTTAAATACATTAAATAAATTCATAGGAAATTTATTTATTTATTTATTTATTTTGAATTTTATATGTTTAGGTACTCTTTTTAATGTCTTGCAGAATGGATTACATAGATAAAGCTAGACCCTACCAGGCTGATCCCTGCATTAAACTGTGGGTCTTGCCTGGCCTGGTTGGGTCTAGCTTTAAACAGCTGGCTCCACTTCTGAAGCTCCATCTCCAAAGTCATGTGAACATCAAGGTGGAGCCAGCAGTATAAATCTGGACTCAGCCAGGCTGAGCCTGCAGTTCAATGCTGGACTCAGCTTCACCTGACTGTGCCCAGCATTCAACATTACACCTGCCTCTGAGACCCATGTGGAATTTGGAGGCAGGAATATTTTTCAGTTGAGTTTAATAAATCAATTTTTCAAAGAAAAAAACCTTGAAAAGGTGATATGTAGTACCAGCTTTTTTTTAAAAAAAGTGGGTCCATTATACCCAAAACAAAGAATACCAAAAAAAGGTGACCACCCCTACCATGGAAACAACAGATGAGGTGAAAAGGGTAGAGAAGGGAAGAGAGTCTCTGATATACAGATCAGGTGTAGCAGGTCCCATAGACAGGCCAGCCAAGAGTCTGGGGGATTATTTATTTATTCAATTTTTTGACTTATTCTGCACAAGCTGGTGTGAGTAGGATTGTGATTTGGAAGGGGCAGGATTGTGATTTGGAAGAAGGTGAAAGGGATTAAAGGTATGTTCAGCATCCTGGCAAGGAAAAGGAGGCTTCCACTTGCACGTAGAGAGAGAGAGAAGCCAGGTGGATGCCTAGGACTGCAGAGGACCATTGGGCCCTCATTGAGGCAGACATTAGGCTGGTACCCCAAATTGAGGTGGAGGAGAAGCACAGGGGGGCAAGGATGAGGCAGGCAAGCCAGGCAACTTCATTTTTCAGTTGCAGCTGCTTAGAAGAAAGTAAATGGTCACTTCCAGCTTTATGTAAATGGTCACTTCCAGCTTTATACTATTTGAATATTCATTTTTACCATGATATACTCCACTTTGAGGTCTTTGTTTACAAAACAGACTATTAATTTTTAATTTTAAAAAATGCCAGGAAAAGTAGCATTTATTGAAGTTCTTCCTGGATTGCATTTCTTTAAAAATATCGATGTATAGTGAAGGAGATAAAAGGTGGATATATGCTTGAGTTACAGATAATTCCATACCTTCTTTTAGCAAGTAAAATAGTTCATAATTTGACTCCCACTCAGGAGTAATAAATGTCTACAGTAAATGTCTGATATTTCACAATACTCTGAATCACTTGGTTAAGCTAGTATTGTTGTTTTGGTATAATTTTCATTTAAAGGCCAGTAGAGGTCCTCTGGCCTGCTGGTTTTTTGTTGCAATTTTCTCTTTGAGCTGTGAAGCTAATGAATTTTTACACACTCAGTTGAAGGGTTTCCCAAGGTTCTGTGTTATTCATTTATATCAAGCAGCATGAACTTGCACTTTAATTGCAGAGCCTTAAATTATAGGTTGCTGGAACTCCTTTCTGTTTGCTTTTCTTTGCTTTTATTGTTGGTGATCCTCCTACATTAATTAATTCATTTAAAATAGCTTAAACAAATTTTGAGCAATGGTAGCTTCTTCTATGTTTCTCTTTTTGGCTTTAGGACATTTCTCCATCTCTCTTTTTCACATTAATTACAACAGAAATTAATTTTTTAGTCAGCCTCAAGAGGGAATTCTTTTTTTAACCACAATGGAAGCATGTACAAAACTGACATTTGTGCATATTTGGTTCATTATATTCTTTACATTTTTCATTTTTTTGCATATTTTTATTTTTAATATAGAACAGTTCAGGATATAGCTTTTCTTTTCTCCATCCAGTTTAGATAAAAATTTGAGGGATATTTCCTGTGCCTGCAGACTTTTTTACCAAACTGTAAGCTAGCAAGCTCAAAGAAAATATTCCTGTTTTACAGGCAATTTTTTCCATATCAATTACTATTTGGGAAGAAATTCTCACTCAAAATATCTTCCCAACAAAACTTCAGGAAACTTTCAGGAAGTAGTCCCATTTATAAGAAACTAACCTCACCCTGCAGTGTTTTGCAGAGAGGCAGAGTGGATAGCAATCAGCAGTGAAGATGGTTGAAGATAGCATGAGGCACAGAGCCTTGTATTTGGAACCCATTAAGAAAGGCATTATTACAAAGTGGGCCCAGCAAGTCATTTGACAGGCAGATGATAATGGTAATGGTAATTTAATTTCTATACAGCCCTCCCTCGGAGGGCTCAGGGCGGTGTACAGCACACACAATATAAGTAACAATAAGCAGCATTACAAAATTTCAAAACATCAGCAATCATGGTAGAACAATACAACATTATAAACATAACAACAATAGTCAGATGTCAGGCCACATAACAATAAACAATATTTCAAATATCAATAATCAAACATAATCAACATAATAATGTTGCATAGCAACAACATTTCCTAACAACATTATATCATAATAGCATTATAACAAAATAATAGTATTATAACAACATTATTATAAAAGCAGAGGTGCCCCTTATAATTGTGAGGGGGCAAAAACATCAGCAAGGCTCTCTGCCAATTCCACAGCCTAGTTACCCCTTCTACCTGTATTGGACTGCCAGACATCTAAAAATATTGATTATATCTCATTCTGTCTATTAATAGTGAACTGAACCTGATATCTGTTATCTACCATATACAAAGCAGTAATAATAATTGCTATTGTTTCTGATTTGTTTTCAGCTGCCATTGACCCAGATAAGCAAGTTTTAGATATCTAGATAGGCAGATCATATGGAGAAGTGTTTGGTAAAGCAGTAGAGTCAGCGATCTGAGCTGTTTCTGTATTTGACCTGTGCATATATTTGAACATCTTCTATGTCAGGTGATGGTGACACTTCTTGGCACAATAACATTACAATGTTGAGCTGTGAAGCATCCCAAGATGGCTTTAGGTACAGTTGTCATTTTCCAAGGTTGAAAACTGTTTAATTTTCAGGATAGTCCTATTAACATGTGCACAGGAATTTATGAATATTTCTCTCCACAGAACCATTTTATGTGCTGATAAATTTTGGAACCTGCAAAAACCTGAACTACCTTGGGGTAGTGCCTCTAGAAGAGATTAACAAACAGATTTTAATGCAGTTGGTCCTAGTAAAAGAAACAATAACTACTTGTTTGGACTATGGAACTCCCTCAAGAATTGCAGATGAATAGCTTTTTACTTTAAATAAACTAACAAAGAAATGTTTGAAACAGGAACAAATTCCAGGTTAACTGACTATAAAAATCAATTTGACTTAGGATATCCATTTAAATATTTCTGTCAGGGTACTGTTGCTATTGACCAATAGAAAATTATGTTTAAAGCTATGTTTTCAGGAGTTTACTGGGGTGGGGGAGCTCTGAATTTTGCTACATTATCTCCATTTTTCAACTATTTTACAACTAGGCCTTTCTGTGAGATGGAAACATTATTGCTTTATTTAGATTTTTATTTCCTTTTTTAAAACAAACATTTAGTTTGGGATTAAAATCCTTGGCCGTTTCCGCACGGCCCTTAAATGGCGCCCTGGGGATGGGATAAACTCCATCCCCAGGGAGCCATTCGCACAGGCGGCATCAGGCCGCCCTGAAAAACAACCCTTTAAAGGGTTGTTTTTCCCCAGACAGCGTGTTCCCGGCGGCGCGGTGCGAACAGTACCGCCAGGAACACGCTGTTTCCCCTCCCCGTCCCACTCACCTTGTCCCCGTCGTCGGCCTGCTGGCCGTCGAAGCCCCGCCCACGCTGTCCTCCGACCCCTGGAGGCCGACGACGGGGACAAGGTGAGTGGGACGGGGAGGGGGGAAGAGGCGGCTCCATGCAGAGCCGCCTGCCGTCTGCCGGCCTCTCCAGAGGCCGTCTGCATGCTTGCATGTGAACGGCCTCCGCCTCCACGCCAGCAGAATTCTTGCCGGCGTGGAGGCGCCTCGCCGGCCGTGCGGAAACGGCCCTTCATTCAAACGTTGTTGACAAAGCACAGTTCTGAAAGCATACTTATTCAAAAGCAGTCCCAGAGGGGCCAGTTTACATCAATCTACATTTCTCTTGCGCTCATGATCTATTACAACCCCAAGCTAGGATTTTTTGTTCTAGCATGGATCATCTTACACTTACTTACATTGAACCTCACTCTTTCACCCACATTTGAGAGATCCTGCTAGAGTTATTTACAATTCCCTTGGTTTTCACCATCCTGAAAAAAAAATTTTCTTCTAATTTTATAATTTCCAAAAAGAGAGGAATTTTTGAAAACAAATTTGATGTCATGATGAAAAAAATTAATCCCATTTCCATATCAATTTTTGTGTGTATGACTGCTCAGTGTAATTTGATTTATTAGAAAATAGTCTTGCTGTTTTATTGGTGTAAGATCCTAATTCAGGTTAAATATTTATAAATATGAACCACAACAACCTTTAGGGTTCGATGAAATCAAAGGAGAATTCTTGGTCAATTATGGTCTCCAAGTATCACCAACAGGAAAAAATATCTATGCTTACCATGCCAATCATATGTGCATGTTCTTGAAAGTAAGTAATGTGGATATAAACACATGTACTTAGTATTACAGATTTATTAACATTTATACAATTCTAAACTGAGTCACAACTTTTGAGTTAATGGACTTGGAAGGGTATAACTCTGCCTGGGATTGCACTGTATATTTCACCAATTTAAATGAGACATATCTTAATAGCAATCATGTTTATTTGATTTCAGACAGTGTAGGACTGTGGATTTAGGATCCTCTAACTTCCTTTTAAATATGTCCTATAAATTTATTACTGCTTCTGCAGATGGCTGCCCTGAGATCATGTGATTAATTGGACCCAAACCATGTAATTGGTAATGATTAATTTAAGAGGGTTTTTTTAAAAGATAAAAGTGAAATACATTGCGGAGTAGTGCAGAATAAATGAAAAAAATTCTACACTCATTCCTCTCTGTCTTTTGTTTCTGTTTCACAGGCTTTTAAGTTCTGGGGTGAGAAATGGTGCTATAACTCTTCTGGAGATGTATGTCAGGGTTGTAAGATTATCTGTGTCCTCAAACTGCCTAATGTCTTCTTTCCAGGCATATAGCATCACTCTTAAACTGTCTTGCAAGGGTGTTCAGTATTCATCTAAGATGACCTCTTTATTTTTCATTTGTCAATAATTTGCCAATAGCTTAGCGTGCATCTGCTTAATTAGAAGTTTGAAGAAGAGCTAAATTGCCAGATGGCTAGTTTGCTTAAAAGCTGTTTCTGTCTGATTGAGGCCAAGGACGCCTAGCAAAACAAAGGAGAGGATTGTTGACATTGAGTGAACACACAGATGCAGTACAGGGGAGAACAGATCCCATTTCTGAAAAAAAGAGGACACTGAGGTCAAATTATGAGATAGCCAGCACAAAAACAATGAAAATGGTAAACTAATGGTACCATTTATGGTGGCTTTCTGTAGAAACTGTGGAATTGACAATTCCTTTCCTCTGACCTACTTGGCCATTTGTGTTAGCAACTGATAACATTTCCATATTTGGTTCAGGTGACGTTCCTTTGCAGTCTATTTCAGCAATATATGTCAAGAGAAAAAGAAATGAACCACTGGAATATTAAAGTTTTTGGTTTCAACTCATTGATTTATTATTTACTGCTTTTATCCCTTTCTTTTTTTAGAATAGTCAATGTAGCAAACAAAAACATATTAAATAAAAAGAGAGAAAAGCAAAAGCATAGATAGGGCCTTGTTATCGATTGCTCCATCTTCTGAAGACTGGCTAGATACCAACAGAACAGTAGAAACAAATAGGCTGATGGAAAGCATTTTAAAAAGATTTTTTATTGCATTTTTTATTTAAAAATAAACTGGATTATGATACCTTGCTTCCATGGAAGCTTATTTTCATTGTGGAGTAACAGAATCATGCCCTTCCTGTCTGGGATGTATGCATGTGTTCATTGTTTTATCAGATACAGCATGGTGTAATGGTTAAGGTTCCAGGCTTCCATCAGCCTAAAATGACTTTAAATCCAGCTTGTATTGTTTGGTTTTATTCCAACCATAAGATAGAAAACATTGCATGTCAATATGATTCATGGGGAAATTTTTAAAGATTTTGGACAACTGAAATCACTTGCTAAGACTACATCCACAAACCCATATGCCTCTTTTTCTTATTAAATTAATGGCACACTTAATTAAAAAGTCATTAAAAGAGAGGTGTTTTTAAATTGACCTACTTCCTTTTAGTTTAGCTATCAACTGGAAGCCTGCACTGGCTTCCAGTTGAGTTCCGAATCATTCATAAGGTATGGGTGCTTACCTTTAAGGCCTTACGCGGCCTGGGACCTTTGTACCTTCGGGACCGTCTTACCCCATATGTCCCTACACGGCCTCTACGTTCGTTAGAGGCCAATTTACTGGTGGTCCCTGGCCCCTCGATGATGCGGCTGGCCTCTACCCGGGCAGGGCTTTTACAGCCCTGGCCCCTGCCTGGTGGAACACGCTACCACCAACTATCCGGGCCCTGTGGGATCTTGGAGAGTTCCGCAGGGCCTGTAAGACTGAATTGTTCCACTGGGCGTTTGGAGGGGCCGGCCGCTGATGCCCCCTCCCCTTTCCCCCTCCTTTTCTTTACATTCTGGGTTCTCTGCTTCTCTGTTTTATTTTCCAGGGTGGATCTATGAAGTTCTGTTTTTATGATTGGATGCCAATATAATATTATTGATTGTTGTTTTAATGGGGTTTTTATTGTAACTATTGTTTTATTGTGTTGTTCACCGCCCAGAGCCCTTTGGGGGAGGGGCGGTATATAAAACCAATTATAAATAAATAAATAAAATAAAACAATTCCCAGCCAATCTATATGTGAACATTGATTTGGATAATGATGAAAGTAATGCACTTTAATATGACATAGTGTCATTGGTGAATATTAGTGAACAAATAAAAGGGCTATCTTGTTTAGGACATTCTTCCATTTTCTTTAGCACTTAGTAAGTCTCTGCCTTAGTCTATTCACCTTTACTTCATGAACTACTGTGCCAGTAAATGTGGCAGAGTGACTGCTAGAAAGCTAAAATGGGTTGAAAAGTCACAGGCAGGCTTCAGTCTTTCATTTTGGAGAAAATACCCCTGGGAAGTATACAACTGAAATGCACTCTTATGCTTTAGGCAAAAGAGACTTTGAGACATCAGCATCCTTCATTCCAATTTCCTTTCTCACCCTCCACCCTTTTTGCAATTCGTAATAATCAATGTATGTTACAATAAGGAAAGGGCAATGATTGCTCTTTTTAACATAAGCATGAGAATGAGTAGGGGGGGAAAAGTAGATGAGATGACAGTACAAAGGTTATAGCAGTCAGAGTTCAGGATTCCAAAAGAAGAAGCAGAGTTGAAAAGAAGGAAACATTATACAAAGGTGACTTGATAATGTGGTTGGACTTAGTACTCACCTGCCATCTATCTTTGGGAGCACATGTCTGTGCACAGTCTTGTCTTGATTGCTATCAAAATCAGATACTTTATATTATATACACACACTATTTGTAGAGGAAAGTAATGCAGATTTTATGTTTTTAAAGTTTTCAGATCTGTAATTGATCTGTAACATTACAAACTGTAACATTAGATGTCTGTTTTAGAACCATATCTACAATACATCAGGTGACACTGCTTTCCCTGGTGTGAATGAAAGTAAGCATACTGGAAGGAGAACCTGGTTCTGATTTTTTAGTCTACCCTAGATTAGGGATTAGTAGTTGTGCTTCTAGGACCAAATCTGGTCCCCTAAAAAGCACCAGCTGGACCAAGAGGTAAGAGAATTGTTGTGGCATCAGGACTTCTGCAAGATGGCAAATTTCTCTTATTATTCTCTATATTCTCCTCAAAGCAAGCCCCTCTTGTTAAACTGTTGTTGTTCAGGTTCTGAGACACTTTTGTAGTTCTAAAACAAGCATAAGAAGTTACAGCAGCAAATTGCATCCCTACAGTTTGAAGAAAACCATCTCCTAAAGGCTTAAATAAATAGTTCATGTTCCTCATGAATGGCAGCAGGCTACCTGGGCCCTGGACCAAGAGGTAAGAGAATTGTTGTGGCATCAGGACTTCTGCAAGATGGCAAATTTCTCTTATTATTCTCTATATTCTCCTCAAAGCAAGCCCCTCTTGTTAAACTGTTGTTGTTCAGGTTCTGAGACACTTTTGTAGTTCTAAAACAAGCATAAGAAGTTACAGCAGCAAATTGCATCCCTACAGTTTGAAGAAAACCATCTCCTAAAGGCTTAAATAAATAGTTCATGTTCCTCATGAATGGCAGCAGGCTACCTGGGCCCTGGGACGAAGCCAGTGCTGGAAAATGAAGCTGTTCGGCTAAATGGAAAACTATTGACTACTGAGTGTTGTCATCTCATTTCAAAGCATGAACAACATGCCCACCTTTGACAAGAGACAGAGGAGGAAAACAGCAGGGGTTGGAACAGAAGGAGGCAGCTCATGGAACTGATTCACATTTGATTGTTATTAATAAACTGCAGGGTTTTGAAATGCCTCTTTTCAGGATTTGGTGGATGCTGAAATATCCTTTCTAAACAGTTATTTTTTTTGTTATGACGCATGGCAAAACAAACAAGCTAAAGACAAAATATTTACTTTTAAAACTTGCACAGCAGTCTTGATCCCCCATGTTGAATCTATGTGAACCTCCTATCTGTGACAGGCCCTGCAGCAGTACTGAAGAGACTGTAGTATGTTTATAATCACTGTCATTGATGATGCAAGAGTACAAAAGGAAGAACCAAGGTAAAACATATCCTGGCAGTGCAGAATTACAGCCTTCTAAGCCACTAAGTCAATGGCAATGGAAATGGCCTTTGTTCTTCTTGGAAACAAAGAATAATGAAAGAGTTAGTTGTACATTTTTCACAGTAAATTTATGGCCAAAAGAAGAGCATTGCAAAAAGAAAAGATCTACCCATCCAAAAAATATGCCACATTTACAAGTCTTTTAGATCTTCCCTTCTATCTTGTTACACACTCTTCATTTTAACTAATAGCTAGTCCTTTGTTCGTAACAACTAACACCGCCCCCCACGTACATCCACACTTCTTGATGTGCAACTTATTTTATAAGAGGTCCATCAATCCAACATTTTGTTACTAACAATGGCCAGAAGATGTTCAAGGGAAGCTTAAGAGCAAGACAACATCTCTGTCATGTAATTTTTATTCACATTTCTCTTTACAATTTTACAACCTTCCAAGGCATGTGTGCTTCTTCATACCTTTCAAAAGAAGGGAAAACCAATTCTATCTCTTCCCTTCAGGTGAAGAGCCCTGCTTCTAATCATAGAAAACAGAGAGGATTCGATTGGTTGTGGTGGGTTTTCTGGGCTGTGTGGCCATGGTTTGGTGGATCTTGTTCCTAACGTTTCGCCTGCATCTGTGGCTGGCATCTTCAGAGGTGTATCACATGATTATGATAAAATCACCATATAGAAAACAAAATATCTGACAAATGAACTCATCTAAAGGTTGCCTGGCTTTACCAAATATTAACCTGTAGTTTGCATAAGTGTTACAGATGCTATTTAAGTAATCTACTGCCTATATATGTTTGTAATTATATCTTAATTGTGTTTTATAAGCTATAAAACTGTAAAACTATGCCTACATTAACAAGCATCTTTTGAGGGTGGCATGCAAGGGAATCCCTTGCATGCCACCCCTCCCTCCCTCCCTCCCTCCCACCCTTCCCTTCCCCCCCTTTCCTAACCCTATATCGTCTGCCAGATGGTAACATTTCAAAAAGAGAGTATGCCGGATGAGACGGGTCCTTCAGAATATTCTGAACTTTCTTTAGGCAGCGGGAGTGATAAAATTCTTCCAAAGAGGGGAGAGGACAGCCAATAATCCTCTGGGCAGTAGTGATCACCCTATCTGCCACTGCGCAACTGGCGAACCAATCACAGATGCAATATGTTAAGACACTCTCTATAGCACAGTGGTAGAAGGTCACCAGCAGTTTTTCATTCAGTTGTTGCTTCCTTAAAAGTCTCAGGTCTGTGCTGGGCCTTCTTAATCACCGTGGCAGTCTGAACATCCCAGGTCAAGTCCTCTTTAATCATAACATCCAGAAACTTAAAACTGGTCACCTGCTCTACTCGATCCCCATTTATAACCAAGGGCTGAATTTCTGAGCTTTTACTTCTATAGTCTACTATAATAGATAACTTAGCTTGGAATGAGCTTCCTTGACTCAAAAGTTATATCATGTAAATACTTATTAAATGTCTGTGGATGATTTTACCATTATACAGATGCTAGTGAAAGAAATATAATGAAAAATATTTCAAAAGCTGCCAGATCCACATCTAGATAAGTGCATGGATGGGAGATTTGTATATGCCATTTTGAATTCCACAATATTCCATGAACCAGTTTGGTGTAGTGGTCAAAGTATTAGTACTGAAGTAAGTCAGGGGTGACTTGACAGCACTTTCTACTACCACATTAAAGTAAAGTACTGCTACATCTTAAAGTAGTGTTGCCAGACTGATTTATGATGGACCAAGAGGACTCTGTATGGAAGACAGCAGAATCTCTACCTCCTCAGCCAACCCTTGGGGTGCATAGTAGTACAGTGCCAAAATAGGGAGCCCATCCCTTGCATTGGCTCAGTGCACCCAAGGGGGGGGGGAACTATGTCTGGACTTGTCTCCCTCCAAATCAACTTGCACAATGCTTCTCTCATATCTTTCCTGACAGGATTCAGTTTACACAAAGACCTTGCCCTGGGAAGAGATCCAATCTCCAGCCCTGGACCAGAGAATTGATGTGTTAATGTGCTTACCTGCCTAGTGTTGTACTAACTAATATTTCTTCCTCTAATACCTTTAATGACCCCCTTATTTGCATTGTCATTGCTTTACAGCTGTGATTTCATTCACTAGCTTTCCTTTTGGAGACACTGCCAAGCCTGGTACCTCAGGCTGATTAGACCAATGACCATTAATGTTGATGTCTGTCTCTTGTCTTTCCCAGGAAGGACAGGAAATGTCTTTGTCTAGGGACTGCATAACCCTGAGGGTTCGTTTTCCCCCATAAGAAGCCTACTCTCCCTGCAGACAGTGTTCAATATCTCTGAACAATATTTCTATCTGAGATATTGCTCCACAGTGCTGTTCCTCCAGAGCTAAGCATGGGTTGATCAGTTTTGTTCTCAGACCATTTTGCTCCAAGATCAGGTGATTATAACTTTTATTGCCCCTCACCATATATTCCTCATCTATTCCTGATCTGTTTCCTCAAAACTGTCTATATCCTTAGACTATGTGTTTATTCTGCTCCTTTTTATTGTGTACCCCATTATCCCTTAATAAAAAAATTGTTAAACTTTATTCACTCTCCTGTGAGTTTCTTGTGAATGCTGACTCTCGTATACATAGGCCAGGGGTCTGCAACCTGTGACTCTCCAGATGTTCATGGAGTACAATTCCCATCAGCCCCTGCCAGCATGACCAGTTGGCATAGGCAATCAAGATTCTGAGCTTGCCCAAAAGATTATTTTGCTAGCCTAGATTCTGCTCATTCTAATTCCACACTCTAAAAGGGAGAGACTTCCCACCACTTTGGGTAACAGAAAGTGCTAATAAGATACAATACACAAACACTAGAATCTGGATTTGGAAGCTACATTCAAAATATAGAATTCAGGTCCTTCAGATTTGGAATGTGGAATTTCTGAATATCCTAAATTCCATTAAAATCATGAATCACCATTTTCTACTCAGAGGAACACAAAAAAGCAAACCTATTCCCTTAGTACTTTGACCCTTTCTCAGCACATATTCCAGTCTTAAAAAGGTGAAAATATATGGCATGTGCACATAGCAACAGGCAGCAGTGCTGGGCATTACAAAATGACTGTAATCTATCCATGAACCATAGTCAAATGCCACCAGAACAACATTTGGGCATGGCACAGCAGAGTAGAAGACAGATGATGACGAGGAGTGGGCAAATACTCTAGGCAGCAGTAGCAGCAACAACAAGAGACTGGAGCAGCAGACACACAGATATTGGACAGTTTGAAACTACCATAACCACCCTGGATACAACACAGAGGAGTAAGTATGCAATTCTGGCAAAGCATGTTGAAGAAGAGAAGTGACAGCAGAAGAGAACAAACTGAAACATGGCATACATGGATGGTGTATTATCCTACTCAAATGACACTTCAAGCCCAGTGATAATAGAATGACCTTAAAGAAAACTAGTTTTTCTATCAGTTGAGGTTCCAGTCATGAACAGTGTGGTGTAACAAACTGAGTCCATACAATAGTATCTTCATGAAAGCTGAAAGATCTTTAGTAATATGGCTAGATCAGTCATAGTCCTTGAGAGAACTGAATGTCAAAAGTACAGGCAGACATCCAGAGAACTTCAGCCCATCCTCCTCTGATATTTTCACACGCAAGACCAGACCAGTCTGGGAAGAGCACCAAGCAAAAGATAGCAAAAACAAACTGAAACAGTACAAACAGGTGCTAGCAAATACTGTCACATTCCAATCCCCTCTTTATATGTGGACTGACAGTGTCACCCTTCATTCATTGGTTGGGAGACTGGTGAGTTATTACTCCAAATACCACCAAATAGACTCTTTCTTAGCTAGAGTTGCCAACTCAAGAAATAACTAGATATTTCGGGGATGGAGCCTGGAAGGGGAGAGGGTTGGGGAGGGAAATGACTCAGAAGGGTATAATGTCATGGAGTTCATCCAATATGGCCATTTTCTTCAGGTTAACTGATCTTTGTCATCTAGATATCAGTTGCAGCAGAAGGTCTCCAGCCACCACTGTAGATTGGCAATCCTGCTCTTAGCTCTGTAAGCCAAATAGTCAGTCTCTATTGGCGTGCAGGACACCTGCATGTACATTTACATTTAGTTACCTATGTCATATCCTCCCTCTGGCAAAACCATGGCAACACCAATTATGAGACAGTGCTTTCTGCCCCTGCTGTCCTCAGTGGCAGATTGACATAGTAAAGGTTGAACTTCTTCCTCTTCCAAGCAAGCTAATCTGGATTCCACAGAAATCAATGGGACTTTAAATATTAGGAATTATTCTGAATGCCTAGAATTATAAAATTTGGACTGAAAATGTTCATAATTATTTTGAATATAGCAGCATTTGGCAACTTCAAATATTAATGGATCTGAATTGCGCATCCCTAAAAATATGATAGACAGATGATAGAATAGAGGCAGGACATAAATAGAATATGGTAAAATGCTAAAATGAACTGTTGAACAGTGTCGGTTGAAATATTCCTCTGTATGAAGAGGTAGTTGATCTGTTGGGTATGTCCCTCAGTTGTAACGGAACGCTAGAAAATATGTTGGGTCTAGCTAGGCCCCTGTGAAGTTCTTGAACTCGAGTCCCATTTTAGTGGGACATGCATAAAAAAATAACACTTTTAAGCTGTATTCAGAATAACAAATACATAAATTGTACAGTTTCGAATAATGTTATAGCACTGGAAATATATGAGCTGTCTATCCCAACTGTATCACCTGGAATTTAATCCATATTCTGTCACACTAGCCACCTACATGGGACTAAATATAGACTGTGACAGAAATCAGTTTGCTAAAGTTAACATTAATTTTTGTTAATGTGACATATGAACATGAATTTTGATTACTCCATGGTAGCTTTTGAATGTCTGAGATAGGATAGTCAACTCTGGGTTGGAAAATTCCTGGAGAATTGAGGGTGAAGCTTGGGGAGGATGGGGTTTAGGAAGTAGAGGGTTCGCATCAAGGTATAATGCCATAGAGTTCACCTTCCAAAGCTGTCCTTTTCTCCAAGATCTTATCTCTGTTGCATGAATTGCAAGGGATTTTCACAATCTATCTAGAGCAAGGGTCTGCAACCCGCGGCTCCGGAGCTGCATGCGGCTCTTTCAGCCTTATACTGCGGCTCTACATGTCCTGAAGGTCAAAGGTTAGCATGGGCATGTCCCTCCAGCCCTCCAGAGCAGCGCTGGAAGGAAAGGTGAGTGGAGGGACCAAACCAGAGGCAGCTCTGTGTGTGAGGGTGCCACTTTTCGTGTCCCCTCCACACACCTCTCCATCCAGCGCTGCTCTGGAGGGCTGGAGAGACACACCCATGCTGCCCTCCGACCCCTGGAGGTTGGAGAGTAGCATGGGCATGTCCCTCCAGAGCAGCTGCCATCCCCCTCTGCCATCCCCACAGCTGCCATCCCCGCTCTGCTCCATGGAGCAGCTGCCTGCTCTGCCCGCTCTGTCGGGCAGAGGGGGTTTCCCTGCCCGGCACTGTTGCCTCCCACAGCGTGAGAGGCAGCGGCACTAGGTAGGCCGCGGCCACCATCCCTTCTCTGCCCCACGGAGCAGGTGGCTGCCTGCTGTGTCGGACAGAGGGGGTTACCCTGTCCGGCGCCTCCACCTCCCAGTGCTGGAAGGAAAGGTGAGTGGAGGAGCTGAAACTCTCTGGCTCATTAGATCTTCGGGGCAGTGGGAAACGGGTCCAAATGGCTCTTTGGGTGGTAAAGGTTGCCAACCCCTGATCTAGAGGTTGGCAACACATGTCTGAGGATCTTTTCCAACATTAGTAGTTGTTCTGGCAGCAGCAAATAAATGAATTCATCTTGTATACCTTGATGGCTATTCAGAGTGTACAGTGGGAGAATCAGAGAAGTTGTAGCTCTTTAGAAATTTGGGCTTGCAAAAAATGTTACCAGATCCTCTTAAGTCCCTATTTTAAAGAACTGCTGAAAATAGATTTGCCCTTTTCCAACAACAGGAATAAAAGTGAAGATAGGATGTGGTTGCATGGAAAGGAAATCTTACATGTTCTCATTGTTTGTCAGCTCCACATTGTGCCTGATGACTTGGAGACATGACAACTGTGCATTTTATATCTACAGGATATCTTCTCTATGAAGGGTGATTATTATGTAGCTTTTGTGGTGCTCATGACTTACTGAAGTCTTTCTCAGGAGTGAAAGAGAAATAATCATCACCCTTCACTGGAGATATTTTATTTGTTCTGTGAGAGACTGCTTCTTCATAAAAAGCCCACATCCTAGGTTTGAATTAGTAAGCACATCAACTTCAATCAGTCAAGTTTTATTTCATACTAACTAAATTTGAAATGTGAATGCTAGCCTTTGTAAAAAGATTTGCTTCTTTTAAAATGTGGAACAATTTAGTAAGAAAGTATGAGTTGAAAGGAAGGGCTGAATGAGAAAAAGCTAAATGGTCTTCAGTACTGAAAAAGCTACGACCTTCAGCGCAAGGGGAGTACTGGGCCTGTTGTATTTACATATTTTAAAGTTTTGTTAGTTTTCAGAAAATAAGTGTTCATTTATTATGACTTTTTGTTCAAATGCTTCAAAATACTTTCCCTGAAATATTTCACAATAGAGGCAGTGTATGTGCCCCTTCTTAAGAATAATACTTCTATCCTTGCTTCAGTCTAACCTTCTGTTTTCCTCCCATGAATCTCATGAGGTATGTGATATTTCACAAAAGCAAGCGACTATGCACGAAGTGTTGAGATTCTGGTGATAGCAAGTTGCTGCCAAGTCTGACGACAGTAAGGCTAGAGGCCTTAATCTCTCTCAGTGGCTAAAATAGCTCTGGAAAAGGTTCTCTTCCCTACCACAAACACCTTTTACTCTCAGAACCCAAGACCTGAAGTCTGACAGTGCTGTTGTGGTTGTCTAGCAACCTACTCAAAAGCCACCACACATGATATTAATTTCTTATCGAATAGGTACAGCTTTCATTTCATTTGTGTATTTGAAAAAAAGATTTCAGATTTTTCGGCAAACCTGAGACTTTTTCACATTTTTGGAAAGATCTGCCTTGTCTGTTTATGGCTCCAGATTCCAGATTTAAGTGTCTACTGTTGGGTCATGTTGATAAACATATTGACACCATGGCATTCAGGAGGGCACAAGTATTATATTGCCTCTATGCCTTACCTCAATCTGTTCAAATATCCCTTATATGTCATCTATGTCACTTTATGCAATCAAATGGTTTGATCCTATCTTTCCCTATATAGTTTGCTAATGTTGTGATGATGAACCAATGAGTGTGCAGGACTGTCCTATGCACCCATTGAATGAAATTCGGCATTGCACCACTCCAAAAGCCAAGCCAGGTTGCCGGGGCAATGCTGCCTTGGTGCCTGCTGCTCTGATGGGCTTCCAAGAGCCTCCTGGTTTCCTATCACCACATTCAAAAGCCAAGCCAGGCTGCTGGGGCAGTGGTGCCTTGGCACCCACTGCTCTGCTAGGCCACAAACAGCCACCTGATTCCCACCACCCAGACTCAAAATGCCGGCCCAGTCCAGCCCAGCTTTAGTGGCCACTGCTCCACCAACCCACCAGCAGCATCCTGGTTCCCTCCCCTCCAATGCTGGATTGCCCAAACAACCCCATTTCCCCTTCCCACCAGCCTTCCATGCTTACTTGAATCCTGAGACCACAGGATCATTGACAGAAAGGTAGGAACCAGGCTTGGCCATTGGGGGATGTGGAGGATAAAGCAGCAGTAAAGCCCATTGGGGAGAATGATTGCTCACCTTTCTTTGACCCTATTGCATTGTCCTTTGGGCTTTACTGCTAATACCTAGTAAGTAAGTGCAGTGGCTTTACCGCAATGGGCTTTACCACAATGGGCTTTACTGCTAATACCTAGTTAATAAGTACCAGGGAGAATAGGATGGTAATCATAGAGAAGTAATTACATATATACAATCAAAACCCTTCCCCAGACAGTGAGCTCACAATGTGGTTGGTGTAGACCATGCCTTGAAATAACAGCTGTGAACGGCTCCCATTGGCAAGATTTATGTGCAATGTAAACATCTCTCAGCTATATATCTACTAAATAATTTATCCATCTCCCTTCCTACACATATTCGGATCTTCTTAAACTCAAATTCAAACAAGCAGACACCAGAATAATGGCTAGATATGAATAGGCTTGGCGATTCAGCTATGCCGAATCACACAAATGCCGAATTGCTGTGCGATTCAGTGAATTCGGCTTGTCTTCGTCTCTCTTTATCTCCCTTCCTCTAGCCAGCATTTCTGTCCCATCTCTCTTAATCTCCCTTCCTCCAGACAGCATTTCTGTCCCATCACTCTTTCTCTCCCTTCCTGCAGACAGTGTTTCTGTGCCTCCTCACTCTCTCCATTCCTCCTCCCTTCGTTTACCCCTGCTTGCACCCCACATCTTCCTCTCCACTGCCCCTGCTTGCTAACTCCCACCTTCCTCTCCCACTGCCCCTGCTTGCTACCCCCACCTTCATCTCACACTGCCTCTCCTTGCCACCCACACCTGATATGCCCAGCTGTCTCTGTGGTAAAAATGTTAATGGGAGGTGCACCAGATGCCCACAGAATGAATGCCCAGCCATCCAAACTTCAACAAAGTCATGCTGTTCCTTTCAGAAGACACAAGAGCAGCCCTGTGGGAAATAGATGCCCCTACCCAGAGCAAGACCTCTTCCCCAGAGCCCCCCAATAAAATCTGCCGCACAGAGCCATCTAGGCATAACAGCAAGCCCCACTGAAGTCTATGGTGGGAAAAACCAATTAATTTTCCCACCATACAACTTGCTGAAGAGCTGGGAGATTCTGTGCTCTGAAGTGGCTCCATTGCAGCAAATGTGGGAATTTCTGCTGGGGTGTGTGTGTGTCTGTGGGGTGCACATATTTTAAAGCTAACAGCACCAAACTTTCAGGGTATCGTCCAGAGTCTCACCTGATGATATCACCCCAGTTTGGTGACATTTCATTCATGGTGTCCAAAGGGGTAGCCCCATTGCCTGTTAGCTCCAATTGGAAACAACAGAGCACCACTTTTGGGGGCCCATAATTTTGGACCCCCTGAATCAAATGTCACCAATCTCAGGTGCTGTCATCACAGGATTCTCCAGAAGATGCCCTGAAATTTTGGTGTTGCTAGCTTTACAAATGTGCCCCCTGCAGGCCAAAATCCTAAAAATACCAAAAATACCAAAAAAATCAGACGGACCTGAATTATTCGGGTATATCGAATATGATATTCATCTTATTTAGACACACAGAACATTTTATGCTTTAATAAGCCCAAATCTGAATTTTACCAAATATTTTTGGTATTGCTCAACTCTAGATATGAACAACAATAGTCATTACATTTTTGATATAGCCTAATAATGAACAAGGTATTTTCAGTTTTCTATGCAGTTCAATGGTGCTGGGTTGTTGTTTTTTTAGCAAAGGTCCTAAATGCCATGGAGCTGGGGTCTTAAAGGAATGCTTCCTAATACCCAGTTCAACCCACACTTAAAGATTTGTTTTTGAAGCCAGATTTGCTGTGCCCTGCTGATTGGTACTTTAACTTTTAGAATTCTCTTTATGCTTACTTTTATTCTATCTGCATATGTGTGTCTGTGAGTGAGTTTTACCATGGGAACCAGATCTCAGATATCTGAGTTGATGGTCTACACAGATATCTGAGTTGATGGTCTACACAGTTTATCAATGAATTACTATCAGAATTTGCATGCATTCTCTAAATAGTACTGTAACACACCAACCTATATTTTTGTTGAGAAAAGGCTTGGTATATGGTCCTATATCCATCTACTGTAAATCTTTAGGGAGAGCCAGTGTAGTACAGTGGTTAAGAGCAGTGGACTGTAATCTGGAGGACCAAGTTTGATTAACCCCTCCTCTGCATGTGGCCTGCTGGGTGATCTTGGGCCCATCACAGTTCACTCAGAAATCAAATCTCTTAGCCCACATGGAGGCAGGCAATGGCAAACCACCTCTGAACATCTCTGGGAAACCCTATGGCGATACCATGTCAACCTTGACTTGAAGGCCCATGTGCAAATACACACACACATATTTGGGGCACGTTGTGAAGTTAAATGAAGTATCTGCATACTGATCTAAATTCCTTTTAAAATCATGATAGAAGTGTGATAAATAAAAAGGTTTAAAGTATATATGGAGACACACACACACCTGAACAAATTTGTTCCTCCCCAGAAAAGAGTGCTGTGCTGTGCTCAAGTTTTTTTTAAAAAAGTCAACACATAAAAATTAACTTTGCTGTGAGTCAGAAGAATGTATTCAAAGATCCACTAGAGATTTGTTTTACCCCAAATTCTTCTTTGAAAGATAAAACAATCTGACCTAGAACAGTGAGGCTTAATGACGGGTTAAAATTAATCACAATCATCTCAGTTTTGACAAGCAGGTGTTCTAATTAGCTGCTTATGAAAGTAAAGTTTAGTCTGAGAAGTCAAAATGGATGCTATCTGATGCATGTTACTTTTCAGTCAACAGTACAATATAGACTGATTGTATTTCCATCAAGGAAAAATATGTACAAGAATTAATTTTTTTGCATCAGAATATAAAATCCCTTTGGAGCAGGAGGTTAAAGACTTACTTGTCTGTGCACTTGGTTTTTCCATACAATATCCACAAGTTTCCTTCTTTTTTTTCTGCTGAACCTTTCCCCCCAAAGTTCTGCCGAGCGTGGGGGCAGTGGGGAAGTCCAGGGGGGTGACTCCGGGTTTGAGTTTCCCGCCCCGGTAGTGACGTGGAGCCTTTTGCCCAATAAGGAAGCAGTGGGCAATGTGCACCCAGCCCTTTAAAAAAATTTCATGGCGACATCTGTCTGAGGCAATGCAGTAAACCTTGCCTTTACTTATAACCCTTAAAGTACTCCTTCAGCCAGTAAGTGAGCTGTGGCTCAAATGGTTAAGTATTGCACTGGTAAGTAAAAGGTTGGCGGTTCTAGTCCAGCCAGGGAAAAGTGCTTTAAAAAATTTTTTTGTATGAAGGAACTGGGGCCGATCCACACTGACTGGAGTTTGAGGGGGCAAGGGTAGGTATTCTCCCCCCCTGTGCTGTTTGTCCTCTGTTGGTGCCGGCTGCCAAGAGCATGGATTGTTCAGGGTTGTTCTGCGCATGCTTGCAGAGATGCGGAGACATGGATCAATCACTTTGGAAATTAAAAAAACCCACCCCAGCACAACACAGCAGCCAATCAGCAGGACAGCCCCTGGGGAGCCCTGCATGGCTGCTGCGTGGCTGCCTCGTTTATTGGACCAAAGGGGCAGAAGTTGCAGTGGGGACCATGAAACCGCGCTCAAAAGGTCCCAAAGAAAACCAAACCGGTGCATATCTTCTTTCTTTTTAGAAGTGGGGAATCGATCACAGTCAATTGGCAAGTCTGGCAACAGTGGCTACCTGCCAGAGGGACATGTGAGTCACATGTCTCCAGGCACCACCAATTTAATCACAAGGGGAGGCGCAAAATCACCCCCCCATACCTGTAGCGTTCTGCTGGCCTCCTGGCTGGGCCTGTTGTATTAAAACTAATCCCACGCAAGTCTCTCCCCACTCTCCTTCAGCCAGCGCCCCGCTTACTACCCCACACAGCCAATCTGGAATCAGCCAAGAGAATCTGCACCCCTGGGGCTTGACTGTGCATGGGGCCTGTTGTATTAAAACTAATCCCACATGTATTTGGAGCTGCCATGTGTTTGGGGCTGGGGGGTGAATGGGGGTGGTGGGGGTGCCCAGAACAGGAGTTGCCCTGGGCACCATTTCCCCCTAGAACACCTCTGCCTGGCATGACTGCACATTTTGGGGAAACACCAGCAGCATTGATGAGGGAAGGTAGTATATGTGGTCATGAGGAAACAAAGTGGTGAAAAGGTTTGGTAAAGAGAAAGAATGGAGGTTGGGGAGGGGAATTGGATTCATCAAGTGTCTTCTTATGTTCTTATGGGTCCCAATCTTGTAATAATTCATAATCATACCAGCAAACTATGTTACTTCTTTAATCATTATAATATCACTTGCGGAAGGATCATTATTTAACAAATAATATCACTTAAATAAGAACTACCTAACTCTCTTTTCTTGTCCTCACAATGAGAGGCAAAGTAGTCTTTATTCCATGTTTCTGTGAATTAAGTTGGGAAAGTAGGGAAGGAGGTTGCCTTTGATAAAAGCTCTCTACTAAACTATTTCTGGCCGTTTTGTGCATAATTCTTCCTACTGTCAATTTCAAGTGAAACAGCAGTAAATTATATTATTCAAACCAAGTGACTATTTCTGATGAAAAAGGTTACAATACTTGGGCTTATCCTGAAGTAGTTGCAGAAATGAATCAATGGATTTTAATTAAGGTAACCTGCCCTAGAATGGGGCAAGCTAGAAATTTAAATTAATACTAAATGTAATTGCACCTTTCATGTTAACTATCCATGGTTTCCTGTCTGTCACAAAGCATTTAATAAATTGTCCTCCTTTGCATATTTTCTGTGCATGGTTTCATAGCACTATTCCTGTACAGAATATATTTTCTTCTTAATATTTTCTTTCTACTTATTATTATAAAATGTTCTTTGTTTTTACTTCCATGTAGAACACTATTTCATTTAAAGTACTTTATCTATAAAAAATAAATCATAGCCTCAATTAAATTAGCAATAAATTGTACCCTCAATTAAATAAATCCTAAGAACTGAAAACTTAATGTTGAATTATGTGCAGCCATACCTAGACAGGCAATCTCTAAAGATTTTATGAAAAGAAATCACATTTAAATCACTGTGGAAACACTGTAGTCTAGGATCATTTAACCAGCAGTAATTTTTCTTTCTTTGTTTCCCTCTTTGTTTCTTGTTCTCTCTGCATGTCTCTTTTAAATATGGGCAGCTAAAGATGGGGGGAGGAGGAAAATGGGACTAGAGAGCAACAGAGGGCTGTTCTAATAGTTTTGCCCTCCTTGCAGGCATTCCCCCCAGCAAAGAGGGCAGATTTACAGAAAGCTGGTTTCCCCTCAGCTCCACAGCAGTGCAGTCCAGAAGCCGGGCCACCATGGAGCATTGCTGGTGTCCAATTGGATGCCAGTGCAGGGGGGACAGGGTGGGGTGTTTTTGGAAGTGGAGGCAATGTTAGTTGGCTTCCACTGACATTCCAGGCTAGGAATGCGAATCCTTGGACCTGAAGACTTATGCCACCTTAAAGTGTGGTTTAAGCCTGTGCAAGCTATAGGGCAATTTGGGCAATGGGAGAGGGTTTTGTTTTCCCTCCCATCTGCGCTGCCTGAAGCCCTTTTGGAGGTATTGTGGTGCTGCCTTCGTGCGCTGCCTCTGGCTGCCACAATCCTCCTTCCCAACATTAAAGTGTGCCTTCAGTTATTTTTCCTCTTTTTTCGAAAGTTTTAGAACCACAGAGAAAGAGAACTCTGAAGTTTGTAAGAGAGCTCCCACTTGAAGGGGAAAGCTAAAGTCAAGTCTTCATTTGACTTGGTCAGCAGGGAATTTGATAGGCAGTACCTGGTTCCAGGTCAGTGAACAGTTGGAAGGCACTGGACTGCAGCCTGTGAAGCATGGTCTGCAGCATGCTCAGTTATAGCTGAATACTTATCAGAAGGCCTGTTTAACAATATGGGTATTGTTAAAATATCTATGACCTGAAAGTGAGAGTGAAATGTTGAAATATGCATATTGATTATTCTCCCAACTCTTACCTAATTAATTATCACAGTGCTGGATCACAACTGATTTCCTTTTAAATTACTATTGCAAATCCTTTAATTCAGTTTGGCATATTCCAGTCTTTTTCTTTATTTTTCCCCAGAAACCTGTCACAGAAAAGTGTGCTCCTACAGCAAATATCTGTAACCAGTGGTTTTTAAATGTTTTCAAGTGGAACCAATTTATCAACTTATTCTACTTTATAAGGCCCAGTTACAGTAACCCCCTTGCAAGAATCTTATTTTTGTTAACTCTAAAGAGACAAATCCGAATTAGAGACAAATCCAAAAGAGACAAATTCAAACCCAAATTTATCATTGATTCTCTGAGAGTCTCCTCTTCACCTTATCTCTGCTCCTCCTCCCAACCCATTGGCAAGAGAGTTGCAAAATTTTGAGCTCTCAGGAATTTTAGAGACCTTTACATGTGCTATAAAGAACAACTTGAGTGACTTCATTCATTATAATTTCTAATAACCAAGAAGTGCCCCCTTTTAACAATTTCAATAAAATATACTTGATATGTTTTAACTTACCATAAACATTTTTAATGATGTTGGTCCATTTTCTCATGCTTCAAACTACCCGTTCCTTAATTATTTTGTCATTTACCCTACTCTATTGCACTTTTGTTTATCTTCACTGCCTGTGAGAGAGGCCAGAATACCTGACTGGCTTCCACTATCCATTTAACTCCCGAAGAGGTTCAAGTTGTCACTTAGGCTCATTCCGCACATGCAGAATAATGCACTTTCAAACTGCTTTCAGTGCTCTTTGAAGCTGTGCGGAATAGCAAAATCCACTTGCAAACAGTTGTGAAAGTGGTTTGAAAATGCATTATTTTGCATGTGCGGAAGGGGCCTTAGATAATTTAACCTGCTTTTTATACTGGGCCCTTCTCTGTTCAAATTTGTTTAGCAAGGAAAATGTACCATTTCTGACCGTCACAATAATTCATGATCTTACTGCCTCACCACTATCTGATCAAGCAGCATGTTGAACGGCTATGTGGCTGCTTTGTTATTGTGATGGTAGAGTTTCATTTCTGTCTATCTTTCAGTTGCTTTTGTATATGCACTGATGGTGGAATCAGTTCTCTTCAAGTGCCATGAATTGATGAGTTTTGAGAAAGTTATTAAATTATGCCAGGGGTGTGTGCATGTAATACAGTAATGTAATAGTTTGCACCAGGTGCCACCCCATCAAACAGCCCCAACGAGTGCAATCTTGCAGGGCTGCAGGTAATAACTCCTTTAAAACCTGACATCGTCTTTCTTACCTGGACTCAGGCAGGCTGCCATTCGCCAGAAAAGCCCTTGGAGCTCAGTGGGGCTGCTGGAGGGGGGGGGGGTCTGCAACCCAAGGTGGTGCTGCTGGGGTCCCCCATGTGGTTCCGCTCCCCAAGAAGGACCGGGGGAAGGGGGAAATGAGGCCACCCAAAGCAGGGTCGACCCCTGACTTCCCATTCAAGGGGGGTGGACTGAGGTTAGGATTGTGCTAAAAATCTGCACTCCTGCAACTCCCTCCCATTTCCCACCCTTCGCCTCTCACCTGTTCAAGAGGATCCACCAGCAGTGCTCCACCCCCGCCCCGTGCCATCATCACTGGCATCAGCCAACCAGGTAGCTGGGACAGGGAAGCTATAGCCGTCTCAGGCTGTGCCTTTCTAGCAACGGGGACTCTTTCCCATTAACCCTTAGGGCGACTCTCCAAAGGAGGCTGAGAGGACCCAAGCCACACGGAGCCGCAGTGCAAAGGCTCCAGAGCCGCATGTGGCTCAAGAGCCGTGGGTTGCAGACCCCTGCTCTAAAGAGATCAGCAGTCATTAATACTGGTAACATAGATATAGAAAAAACCCTAAATAGTAAGACTTTTTGAATAGTAAGACTTTTTTGAAACAGTGGCCCCTTCCGCACACGCAAAATAATGCATTTTCAAACCACTTTCACAACTGTTTGCAAGTGGATTTTGCTATTCCGCACAGCTTCAAAGAGCACTGAAAGCAGTTTGAAAATGCATTATTCTGCATGTGCGGAATGCGCCAGTGTTCATTTTCAAACCACTGTCATAATCATTTGCTCACTATTTACTTAAATAAATGGCTGCGAAAGCAGAATCCAATGGTGATAGGTCTGTGGAGGGGAGAAATTAGAACCTCCTCGGGGAAGTGTTAAAACATACACGTGTGAAATGCTGCCAATTGCACTATGCAGTAGTGTTTAAATATATAAAAAAGCAACCTACCAAACAAGATTGAGACATTCATGAACAACCAAACTTCTAAATGAAAAAAGCAAGGGGTGCTGCAAATCTTGTGACAGAAGGTTGTATAGATTAGCCTGCTATACTGGACTATTGATTGTGGATAACTGTTGGTTTGTACCCACTGATACATATTATGTTTTCAAAAGGGTTTTACCATTTGATGCTTATTTGGTCCTCTGTAGTGGTCAAAGCAGTTTCATGCATGTACAATTTTCATACAGACCCAAGAGAACTGCATTTCTCTCTCTCTCTCTCTCTCTCTCAGACACATGAACAACTGTGAACTTACAGAATGGCTTAATAGCTGCCCAAAGCCTACTGCATTGATATGGCCTTGAGAAGGTGGTGTGGACGGCTGGATAGGTGGCAGCAGATGCAGTACCTCTCGTAAAGTCATCTACTGATGGGCCTCTTGGGCATACTCTGGACATTATTCTTCTTCTCAGTAAGGGGAGAGAAGCTCTTTATACTATGAGTTCTAGCTACAAAGAAATGTCATTGGGAGAAACATATCTTACTGTGATGCTCCTCTGAAGATGCCAGCCATAGATATGAATGAAATGTTAGGAGTAAAAAATTGCCAGACTGTGGCTGCACATCCTGGAGAACTCACAGCAGTCATCAAAGACATTTCATAGTTATCTGGATTTTTGTTTACATGACTGAAGTGAAAGACAGAACACAATCAGATTATTTTTCAATTATGTAGGTACCAATAGAAGGTAATATATGTTTTTGCAAAGGGAAGCTCTTTCTTCCAAAGAGAAAAGCTGCATATTTTGAAAACCCCGTTCTTTCAGTCAGGCAAAAATTAATACATTTATGAGCCAAAATTCTATTTTAGGAATGACAGTTGAGCTTGGGCAATTTTGTTCACACTATAAAGAAACAATATCTTCCTTAGAGCATGACCTTAGCAAAGTGTCTTAGAAGACCTTAGCAAAAGATGATTCGATGTGCAAACATGAGGTAGAAACTTAGGGAAATTAAAGTTTGTGCATGAACATGGGGATAAAGTATGAACATGGGGATTTCAAAATTTAAGTCAGTCAATTTATTTCTACTATATGTAATAGTATATAGGCTAAAAGTATGCTTAGAATAAAATAAATTCAAGCAATGTGAATAAAATAAATTCAAGCATTGTGAATAAAATAAATTCAAGTAATGTGATATATGATACGCATGCAGTTGAATCCTGTGCAGAGTTATTCCAATCTAAACCCATTGATTTTTATGGATTTAGACTAGAGAAATTCTGAATAGGTTTACACTGTAAGATACAAATTTGTTCATCATACTTTACAAAAGTGTCATTTTGAAGTCTGATGGGATAATCTTCCTTATCATTTTTTTTCAAAATGGACTGCCACAGCATTCATATAGTTGTCTTTACTCTGAGAGGCACTTGGGATGTCATTTGGTGATATTTAGGAGCCCAGCTTTGGTCCCAAAGCCAAAGTCTCAGTGTAATCATTCTCAAAGTCTCATTAGCAGCTTAATGTTTATTATATAAGGATTTATGCAGAGTCTTCCCAAAACACTTCCAAATTATATGTGTTAAGTGCTGTCAGTTTCCAACTTATGGCAGCCATATTTTTATTTTTTATTTCTTCAATTTTGAATTATTTCAATTTTGAATTATGAATTAATGAAGGCCTATCATTAATGTCCTATCATGAAGAGCCTTGTTCACAACCTGCAAACTGAAGCCTGTGACTTCCTTAATTGAGTCAGTCCATCTCCACTTCCAAATCAGGCATTTTAAAAGTGAGTTCATACTTGACATCAGCCCCCACATAATTATCATGGTAAGTTTTTATACAAAAAAAATTGTGGGAACTGCATTGTTAAAAATGGGGCCATAATGTATTGTATTGTTAGAATGATTTGCTCAAAAACTGCAGGGGCTGTTGTGACATGAAATACCCTATTTTTGAATGGATCCTTCCCCCCTGCACCAGCCCTACCTCCACCCGCTCAACTGTGTGATTTTCCACAGGTGCTTTCAAGAGACAGTAGAAGAAGAGGAAAAACAAGAAGAGTTTTGATTTATATTCCCCCTTTCTCTCCTGTAAGGAAACTCAAAGGGTCTTACTATCTTCTGTTTCTTCCCCCAGCAACAAACACCCTGTGAGGTAGGCAGGGCTGAGAGAGCTCAGAGGAACTGTGACTAGCCCAAGGTCACCCAGCTGGCATGGGTTGGAGTGCATAAGCTAATCTGGTTCACCAGATAAGCCTCCACAGCTCAAGGGGCAAAGTGGGGAATCAAAGCCAGTTCTCCAGATTAAAGCGCACTTGTTCTTAACCACTACACCTTGCTGGCTTAGTTGTCATAGGAACTCCAGGGCCACATAAATTAAACTCTTTTGTGGTAATCCTCCAGACCTCCTCCCACCCTGACTATAAGTAAAAACTCACATTTACAGGACTAGATCTACCCTCTTAAAATTTCCCTCACAATATAGGCTCCTCTGGAACTTTAATGAAAAACCCCAAAAGGGACCATCCAAACATCTCCTGACCATGGTATGCAGGTCTGTCTACCACCCAAGTTAACTCAGCCTTTTTAATCAGACAAATTCCCCTTCTCCATTATAACATTTAGTTGCTTCCCTTGCTAGTAGGTAGTATGGCAGTTTGAATTCTGTCCCAGACCCTAAAGTTGCCTCAATTTCAGTGCAAATTAGTTACCAAAGTTACCAAAGAGGATCTGGATCCTGAATTTTGGCATCTAGGAACTTAATACTTAATTCTTCACTAATTTGGGCAAGTGGCCCTGCTTCCCCTACCTGGGCTCAAACAAATCCAGAAATAGCAAAGGGATTGCCAGACTGTCCATTTTTTGTACTTGGATCTGCTCCAAGACCTTTCTCCACCATATGCATGAAATCACTGAACTTCCTCTCCAATACAGACTGAGTATGATATGATTTTTATGCATTCTGCCTTCCTTCCCAAAAGCTGCTTTCTATATGCTCTCATCTTTTGGCATCAGTCACCCTTAGAAGTGACTTGTCTTCCACCATAGCATCTTTGTTTGGTTAGGAATTACTCCCTTCATACCAAGAAACCCATTCCCCATTTGTCCTTCTGTATCTTTTGTTCCCATTTGAGGCAACCCCACATCTATCTCTTCTGTCTAGGGCTGATTTTGCATGTTAAAAATGCCCCGTTGTTGGCATGGGGAATACCCTGGTGCAATGGGGAGTTCCCCAGAGCACTCGGCACTGCAGAGTGTCTGGCACACCCAGTGCCGTTTGCAGCAGTGGCTTTGCTACGGGATGTCCAGAACCACTTTTGGAATGCCCCTCCGTTGCTCTGGTGGCTTCTGTTGCTAAGAAACCTCTTCGGCAGCAGGCCATTTTCCCTTCCTCGCCACTCTGGCCCATCCCTCCAATGAACTGGCGCCTTCCCCCACTTGCAATGGAATTAAAAACACAGAGGGAGGAACCTTGCAATACCTTGCAAGAACAAGAGAAACCTTGCAGAGAAGTAGTGTGTGAAGGCACTGTGAATGGGAGGGCAGCGATTCCCTTGCACACACAAGGAGTTTAGATGAGGGGAGGGGGTTTGGAGTACCGCAATTCCCTCACACATGCAGAGATTTTAGATGGGGGGAGGGGGGAGGGCACCGATTTCCAGCACCTGTTTTGAACAGGGTCAACTAAATTGGTGAAAGTGAGTTGGGGGAGCGGGGAGCGGGGAGGGGGGGAGGGAGATTCATAGAAGACATTGCCAAAGACCTCATGGTGCAAGTGGAGAGCAGTGTGAAGTCAGCAGCAGGGTAAAGAGCACCGCGGCAGCTGCACTCCCAGATATAGCACGGGGGATTTTGAAAGTGGAAAAACAGCCTAGGTCAGCTTTCCTCTGGAGTTATCATATGGAAAGAGCATAACTTACATTGAAAGTTACTTTAATGAAATGTTAAAGTAATAACATTTAACACTAGAAATGTGTAATAGTGAATTATTGTTGTTGTTGTTTTGCCAGTAAGTCCTATCTGACTTATGGCACCCCCTGATATGTTTTCAAGGCAAAAGACATTCAGATGTGGTTTCCCATTGACAACTTCTAGGTCACAACTCTGGTATTCCTTGGAGGTCCCCCATCCAAGGTCAATACTGCTTAGTTTCTGGGATCTGATAAGATCAGGCTAGCCTGATAACTACAGGTAAAACACTAACTACTGTATTGTTGCCATTGTTCAGCCTCTCTGTCTTGTATTGTTATATTTTCTGTTCCCTTTTCTATTCTGTATATTGGTATATAAGGTTAGTAAAAGTTACTTTTTAGTTAAATATTTTTCCCCTTTCTGTCTTTCCTTCCTAGAAGATTTCTTCCTACCAAGCCTTTCTCTATCAGAGCACTCCCCATGCCAAATATCTCTGGTATTGATTGACTGTGTTGGCCTGGTGTGGACTCTAAGGAGAGTTTGGCTATCTGGCTAGTGTACCACCTGCTTTCTGCACCAGCAGATTCCCTACCAAGCTTAAGTGGTCTTGGACTGGGCCTTGGA
The DNA here is from genome assembly GCF_021028975.2 of Sphaerodactylus townsendi. NCBI lineage: Eukaryota > Metazoa > Chordata > Lepidosauria > Squamata > Sphaerodactylidae > Sphaerodactylus > Sphaerodactylus townsendi. The sequence goes on from NC_059428.1 coordinate 89,379,453, forward strand.
CTCCTCAGGTTGTTAGTATTGGGGGACTTCAATGTCCATGCTGATGAAGCCACCTCCTCACAGGCTATGGACCTACTGTCTACCATGGCAGCACAGGCATTTTCAAGTTGGTTCAGGACCCACATATTTAGCAGGCCACTAGATTTGATCATTGGCATGGAGATGGATGTTGATCTAGTCTCTATTGATAGAGTGCTATAGTCAGAGCACTTTGCCCTGATGTTACCCGAAATGCTGGAGTTTGTCCCTCTTACAGTGAGAAATTATCAAGGATAGACCTTGTGTAGTGAGAGACTCGGTAACTATTACAAGATCTCTTCCACCAGCATTCATGGAGATGGTTTCTGCAAGAAATCCACAGGAATCCAGAGTAAAGTTTAACAATTTCATTAAGATAAAGTAAAAGTAATAAAAGTTTCAAGCACACAAATGGTCAAAGCACACAGAGAATTCACACAGTCCTAGGATACTAATAGAGGTGAGTGTACTAGTTTGGAATAGATCAGGATTTCAGGGAAATAAGGCAATTATTACTTGATCTAGAAGAGGAATTTGTCTGAGCAGGGTTCAGTGACTTGTGTTGAGCTGTGATAGAAGTGTGGTAGAAAGCAGGTGATTATAAGCCATTTTGAGTCTCCATAAAGGTAGAGAAAAGTGGGATTTAAAAATGAACTCATCTTCTTCAGCTGCTACTTCTGCTATTCATAGATACAATCTCTGAATTCAAGAATTCTGATGCTGAGAACTGGATATATTGACTGGCACTTTTTTGTGTGTGGAAATTTAGTCTGTAAGTTGAACATTGTGTACTGGTTAAGAGCAAGTACAGTCTAATCTGGAGAACTGGGTTTTATTCCCCACTCCTCCACAAGACTAGTGGCCTCTTAGCTTAAGGTGACCAGATGGTCACCTTTGTGATCCGGGATGGGGGAGGCGGCTGTGAGCACACGCGCACATGCGCAAGCAGCCGCAGGAGTGCACTGCCTTCTTGGGCTTGCCGTTTGCTGCCCTGTGACAGGGCAGCAAACAGCAAGCCCCAGAAGGCCGTGCACTCCTGCGGCCGCGTGCTCATGCGCTCCTGCGGCTGGGCGCGTGGGAGGCTGCCGCACTGCCTTGCGCCCCAGAAGGCAGTGCGGCAGCCTCCCAAAAAATCGTGACAATTTGAAGAACCCGCGGGACGCGGGACAAGTTGTTTAAAGGTGGGACAGTCCCGCCAAAAGTGGGACGTCTGGTCAGCCTATCTTAGCTGGTAAACTGGATTTGTTTTCCTGCTCCTATATGTGAAACCTGCCAGATGACCTTGGCCTGGGCACAGTTCTCACAGAACTCTCTCAGCTTCACCTATCTCAAAAGGTTTCTGTTGTGGAGAGAGGAAGGGAAGGAATTTGTAAACTGCTTTAAGACCCCTTTTGCTTGAGAAAAGTGGGATATCAGCTTTTCTTCAAATTGTAAACCAGTTATCTGATACACAGTAAGACTGAGGGAAAATAGGCTGCCTAGTATGTATTTTTATATTCAATATAATTATGGTATAAAATGATATGTCCAATAAGCAGTGATATAATATATAATACATTTGATTCAAGATTGGTTTGGTATTTTAAAGAAAAATACTGTGCAAAAATGTCATACATTATCTTTGCAATCAGGATGGTTTCCTTAGTGTTTGCATTGCTGTTATCCCAATCAATATGTGAGTAATTAAAATCTCCACAATCACAGTTCTGGACTTCCTGCAGGCCTGTCTTATCAGTAATAATGTTCCTTGATCAACTTTAGTTAGCAGGAAGTCTACTGAGAGAAAGATCAATGGATTAAATGAGCTTTCTTTAAAGAAACTATAGGCAGTAGTTCAATTCTTAGTTTCACTGTCTTACGACTAACACATGCATATATACTGGTATGTGTGTGTGTGTTTGTGTTTGTGTGTGAGTGTGTACGTATATATCCCCAATATATATCTTCCCAAAAGGATGGGGAGAGCTCTATGCAGAAACAGCAAGTATACAGTCTTCAGTGTTTCAAGACCAAGAAACTAAGCACAGGAGCTACAAAAATATATGATAGACACTCATGTGACTGCATTATAGTACTTAAAATGGCTGGCTGTATTTTTAAGTCTTTATCATCTAGTGTTTATTTAAATCCTGTGTTATCAATTTTAATTCATTGATGTGCATTTTTGCACAATTTTTGTGAGAAATTTTATTACCTAAATTGACCCTAGGGCAGAATTAATGGGAAGGCACATAAGCTCCAACAAAGTAAGAAAATGAAACTTCTCCATCTTGGCTACGGTGCAGATGCAAAACTTTTAAATAGCTGTTAAAAGTTTAAAACAATCAGACACCCACTCTTTGCTTCTTCCCCCTCTCCCAACCAGTTCAATGCACAATCTTCATGGCACCTGGTAAAAACTATTACATTACTGTATTACATGCAGCAATTAAAACAGATTGAAATGAAGACAAACAGCAGTAATGCAAACATATCAGGCAGAAGAGGACAGGCAAAGAAGTGGAACTATAGGAAGGCAGTTTCTTTTCATCCTGGCTTCCTCCTCATATCCTTGCCTTCATTTCAGCCTGATTCCGTGCATGCCACATTGGGTTCAGTTGGATTTACTCTCATGCAGTGAAAACAGTTCCTTTTTCCCTTCCACCCATGGTTGTGAACAGACCTAAAAAAAATGCCTTGTCTCTTTGAGAAAGCCTTGATGTGTGGAAATGGGCAACGGAAGACTTATTATGGCATACAGTAACATCACATGAAGAAGAAGAAGAAGAAGAAGAAGAAGAAGAAGAAGAAGAAGAAGAAGAAGAAGAAGAAGAAGAAGAAGAAGAGGAGGAGGAGGAGGAGGAGGAGGAGGAGGAGGAGGAGGAGGAGGAGGAGGAGGAGGAGGAGGAGGAGGAGGAATTGGATTTATAGACCCCCTTTCTCTCCTGTAAGGAGACTCAAAGGGGCTTACAAACACCCGGTGAGGTAGGTGGAGCTGAGAGAGTTCAGAAGAACTGTGACTAGCCCCAGGTCACCCAGCTGGCATGTACTGGAGTGCACAAGCTAATCTAGGCTGTTTCCCACTTTAAAAAAAACACTGAGGCAAACCATTCTCCTTTAAATCGCTGCTTTTGAGCGTGAAGTCTTACTCCCCATCGCAGCTTGCCCCTCTATGAAGCCTTGTGGCTGCTGCGGCTTCAGACATGCAGCACTTTCCCCACAATAGCACCTTCAGTGGTCCCTGTTCCGATTGGCTGGAGCGCCGTTTTGGGGGCGGAACCTTCATTTAAAAAACCCACAAATCATAGATGAAACGTCGAAATGGCTTATTCCTTTTGAGTGAAGTCCACCAATCTCCAAGCCAGTCCCATTCTTTTAAATGGGCCTCAATCGACTCTCCGCCAAGCACTTCTCAGTAGAAATGTTTGGCGGCAACTGGCAAGCTGCGATTGCCATAAAGTAAAGGCTTCAATGAAATGCCTAACCTTAAATCCCCCTCCCTCCTGGACAAAGTCCCCTGTGTGCGGTTTCGTGGCTGGAGACCGAGGGGGGGGGGCTGCTCCGGGAAACCAAATGGCATATGGTGTCATTCTTCTCTGCTAGATCTCCTGGAGTTTAAAGACACACAGAGATATTCAGGCCAGCGGAGGGGGGGGCGGGCTATCGAGCTGCTTCTGGGGATGATTGATTGCATAATAAAAGCCTCCCCCATTCCCAGCAGCAGAGTTGGCTGGCCCAGATTAACCTGCCCCACCATGGCCTGATTGGGCCGGAGGGTCCACATCACTATGTGCAGTGGGAAATTCGAACCTGCAGTCACCCCCAGGCTTCCCCACTCCCCTGTGTTCCCCTGCGCTCAGCACGGGGTTTTCGTTAAAGGTGCTGGACCATCCAGCAGCAGAAAAGATGCACGCTGAGGAGGAAGGAGGGACGCTGCATTGTCGCTGCTGAGGAAGTGGGGAATGCAGCAGGCCCCCGGATTATTTGACGAGAGTAGCATGCATCAAAAGGTGAGTGGGGAAATGGCCCTAGTTCACCAGATAAGCTTGCACAGCTCAAGTGGCAGAATGGGGAATCAAAGCCAGTTCTCCAGATTAGAGTGCACCTGCTCTTAACCACTACACCACCTGGCCAATTGCATCCCTTTAAGCCTCCACTAAAGGGTCAGGACAATTTTCTCCAGGCAGTTGGCTACTCTACTCATACTTAGGAAATGCTTAGAAAAGGGAGAGGGAGGAAGAGGGACAGTTAGCTTTCATACCAAAAAGACAAGGCTTCATTTCCAATACTGCACTCACAGAAATGATTGGGAAAAGATTGCTTTACAGCTACAAAAAGAAGAGCTCTTAGATGAGTATCTCCTGTTCTTGCCTCTGGCCTTTGAAAATAAGGCAAACCCACATTCTGAGTCTCAAACTTTGGTGGCATATTGTATGTGCGTGACATCTAGCATGCAAAGAAAGCTGGAGTGGTGGGTTACAGTTGTTACAGGGAGGGGGATTCCTTTTTCCAAAAGGCACTTTGTTATATACAGCCATCAATTTCTAATATTCTCTTTTTCCTGTTGAAAGAAGGATTTCTGTTTCATTTACCTGGAAGAGAAATCAATGCACCTTTTGTACCTTCAACTCTAGCAGTTTTTTATGCAATACACTACAGGATGGTGCTCTAGCAGGAAGACACAAAGGTCTGGGAAAATGTAATCTGCCTCTGAGCAGAGTAAATTCTGAAAATTTGCATTTTTCTGTTCCTTTTCCCTTCAGATTTCCCTTTGTTCAAAGCATAATTGATGACAAACTGATATTAAATTCCTAAAAGGAAGAAAAGAATTGTTGGATTTCAGGGAGAAACTGGATAAAGAGGAATTAAGAGACTTTCTCTTAACAACCCCATGAGAGGCATCTTGCCTGGAAGGAGCTCTAGCTATTGGTTTTCTGTCACAGCCATGACAAAAGGTAACCATCTACCTGGACAGGGGGCACATTTTTCTGTTTTCAACTTGTGACTCTGAGGGCCAGAACTACTCACTATACCTATGGATGGAAATATATTTTGTAGACTTGTGAAGAACAATGATTCCAAATAATAAAACAAAGAATATTTAACACTGAAAAACAAATGTTGTCATCTCACACTAATAGACCACGTTCACCATTGATCTATGGCATTCCATGGTCACCCCATGGACTTTTACCAGACTATTTTTCCAACTTCACATCCCTAGTTTTAACACGTGTCTTTATGCATGCTCATTTCAACATTCTTCCCACATCAACAACCCAAAGAAGATATATCTGTATCCTTTGCACAAAAGGTTCTGCCCCTGCTCCTTGAATTTGATTGAAATGATGGAACATGTTCCACTGCATTGTGCCCACCATACTGATTTACATAAACAATTTATTGAACCGCAGATCAATTTAAACCCTGCTGTCTCCGATAGGGCCAAAATTGAGATACTTTTAAATGATCGCTGCTACAAACGGACTGAAGACGTAGCAAAGTACCTAGTTCTGGCTTTGTTAAAACTCTAGTTAACTAGTTTGACTTTGATCTTATTTTGGTTATCCTTGTTTTAAAACTCTAACTCATGCCTAATAAAGGTGATTGATTGACTGATTGATTTAAAAACAAAACAACAATTCATCTAACAAAAAGATTGAATCCATGCACAACATTTTCATTTTTACTCTTTCTGAAAGTTCTAATAATTAGGGTGTTTAATTTTTTAAAAATTGCAATTGCCTTTTGGGTTCCATTTTCTTAAAATGTAGGGGATGGTTTCACAACTATAATTCCTTCTGATTGCAGACTGCGTTGTGCTTGTTCCTGTAAAATCAAAGGTTGCCTCCTTTTGAGACTGATTAAGCGGTAATGAAGTAATCTATATTTAGACATTTTTCACTCATTGGTTTCTTTTTTATTTTTAGAAAACTCTTGCAAAGCTCAGTAGTAAATTAATTATACTGTGAATAGACAAGGAGCATATTCCATATATCTGAAGCTGAATCTAAGACTTGAGTTATTTTTAACACATAATCATTTCAGCTTCTGGATTTCATTTTGCCCTCTTCCCCCAAAAGGAAGACACAGGGACTAATTGTGAAAGTGGCAAGTGCTGACTCAAGGCAGGCCCAAACAAAAATTCAGTCAAACATTTCTTAGGCAGGTAAGCTCATCACCTGTACCATTAGTGGTAGGAAGTGTTGTCAAACCACAGCTGACTTTTGGCAACCTCATAAGGTTTTCAAGGCAGGAGATGAACAGAAGTGGTTTGCCATTTCCTGCTTCTGCACAATGACTTTGGACTTCCATGATAGCCTTCCATACAATACTGACCATGGTCAACCATGCTTAGCTTCTGAGATCTGGATAAGATTGGACTAGCCTAGCCTGTTCAGATAAGTGCACAGACATTAATGTGGGGTTAAACTAATGTCAAAGAGAAGATTTGAACTCAGGTCTCCATATAGACCAGGGGTCGGGAACCCGCGGCTCGCGAGCTGCATGCTGCTCTTCCGCCGCTGTTCTGCGGCTCCAGGAGCCGAGCCGCGGGCCCCCTCTTCACCCGCCCTGCGAGGAGCAGGGCGGGCGCATCAATCGCCCGGCAGCCGGCAAGGCCGAGCCGCCGGGCCCCTCTTCAACCCGCCCTGCGCGGAGCAGGGCAGGCGGATCAATCACCCGGCGGCCGGCCCCTCTTCAACAAGCCCTGCATGGAGCAGGGCGGGCGGATCAATCGCCCGGCGGCCGGAAAGGCCGAGCCGCCGGGCCCCTCTTCAACCCGCCCTGCGCGGAGCAGGGCCGAGCCGCCGGGCCCATCTATGCCTGCCCTGCAGGCGTGGGGTGTGTGAGCGGGCGGGGGGGGGCGCGAGCGAGCAAGTGGGCGGGGGAGCGGAGGGGGGGCGAGCGAGCGAGTGGGGGGTGGGGGGAGCAGGGGAGGGGGAGCCAAATGGCTCTTTGAGGGGAAAAGGTTCCCGACCCCTGATATAGACCAACACTCTAACCACTTCATCAAACTAGCTCTAATACTACATGACAGCTCTGTTAGGAAGGGTGCTTGGATAGCCCCTCTTAGTTTAAAAGTTTCTTGACTTCTAGAGTTCAAGCAGCCCCATCCAAAGCCAGAGGTGGTGGGATGCAGCACCAATGTGGCACTGCCTCATTGCCTCCAAGAGGGTATTCCAAAGATGGAGGAAGCAAAAAAAAGCCCCACAACCCCCCACACTGCCAGAAATCTCCATAGAGCCGGGACACTGCACTCCTGTCCTGAAACCCAGGAGGAAGCCGACTAATATCAACTCTGCCTATGGGGATGTCCCACCCTCCCATGCTGGTGTCAATTTGGAATATCTGTGCAGTTCTACCACAGCCCAGTCTTCTGGGTTTTGCCATGATGGCTACCATCATAACTGCCTCCTTTACTAGAGCAAGTGCCATGGGGAAAACAAACCTGCTACCACAAGGTTGTGCCACTCCTTCAAGCCCTTTTGCTCACCCCCCACTTTGGGTGGGGCTGTAAAGTGATTTTTTATGAGGACCGATGGGCATAATATGTACACAATGTGAATTTTCATGTAAGTATGAATAAAACACCATGTATCTTGTTGTGACATAACTTGACAGCCCTTTACAAGTACTGTACTACCCGGATTCTAAACAACGTTGGGTACTGACTCGAGCCAGATGCAATGTTTTTTCCCCTGCCCTTTTGCAAGGCCGGATTGAGAAGCGGCCTCTATCACATAGACTATGCCCTTTCTGTCCCACCATGGTGGAAACATTGGACCACATTTTATGTTATTGCCCAAAATATAATCCCCAGAGGGAAGCTTTAGTACTACCGATAATGGGAAATGTGCCCCCCCAAATATCAATCCCAAAATTGTTAAACTGTAATAATCCTTCCATACTTGGGAGAATAGCCAATTATTTGCTGCAAGTCATGTCCTTAAGAGGTATGTAAAATAGGCAAGTACAAAACTATTTAAATGTGAAATACTCCATACCTCTGATACTCCTGGGGTATTTTAGAAGGTGTTTATAAGGAGCTCACTGTTATTTATTGCATTTTATGGAAATTTAATTAATTTATAGTATTAGTAATTGATAGTACTAGTAATTTATAGTATTATAGTAATTTATAGTATTAATTAGTATATACAGATTATAGATCTTGGGGAAGGCTATACCTTTTTAGTAAATAGGCTATGAATAACGAATATCTTAATCCTGTCTTTTAAGTGTAGTTTTACTATACCTGTTCACAATCCCGTGTACAATGGAATGGACAAAACTTTTTAATCTACGTTATTTTTATAAATGAAGTGTGATTTTAGAATGTAAAACTACTCATAGACTCCATGTACAACTCTTTTAAATTTAGTGATGGTCTATACTCACGCTTTTGTATCTTATGCCAATAAAGGTCTATTGTATTGTAAGTACTGTACTACCATCAGATCCTCTGAAGATTCCAGTCACAGATGCAGGTGAAACATCAGGAGAGAATGCTACTAGAATACAGCCATACAGCCTGGAAACCACACATCACCCCTACATGTGACCTGCTTTTAAGCATTTATGTTCCCAAAGTAATGTACCAAATAAGATGACATTATATTAAAAATAGAATGAAATTATGTTAAACAACTTACTGAAAATCAGCAATTGCTTCTTGAAGCTGCTGTTCATTCTGGAGGAGAACAGATATAGGGGTCTGTATTTTACATTCTCACAGGTAGCAAAGTAGTTTGGATGCAGTCTCCTTACCTAGTTGCAAGAGATATAATCCCATTAGAGGAAAATCTGTCTATCAGAGCAAGACCCATTCCTTCATGGAAAGGAATCCTTGGATCAACTAATGTGCTTTCTAGCAGATCCCCAAGAATTCTTCCTTGGAAGGTTGTGATGTTATTTTCTTTTTCTATTTATATGCCATTAAAGGTATTTGATTTGATTTGAATTCTTCCTTGGAAAGTCATAGTACAATTAGACCCCATAAATTATTTGCAGTTAGCATTTCTTACCTTGGGGTCCAACTTTTTTGTATTTATTTATATACATCTAATACGAGGCAGCAGAAATAACTAGAATGAGGGCAAGAACAGGTTTTTACATTTGGCTAAGGAAAGATTATTGGCATCTTCAGTTAAAGTTGATTTCAGTGTGAACCAGCACATGGCAGTGTAAAGCAGATCTGTCTGAATTTTGTATATGAATTTTTCTACAGCAGCCTGAATATCCTGACTAGTAGTTTTATCTCCTCAGAGCCTGTAACTAAGCAGCATCCAACATGGTTAATACATGCATGGGAAACCACTAAGAAAAACAGGGATCGCTTCGCAGTGCAAAGCAATGACCTCTTACCTTGAAAACCTCATGAGTTGGTGGAGGACACTCTTTTTTATCTAATTATATGAGTACGCAGGTGTAAAATGAAAAGCAACACAAGAGTGCAAAAATACTTCTACTTTCCAATAAATGGGAAAAAAGTTCTAAAATCAGGGCTTCTTTTGAGATGGTTCTTACTGGTACTGAATACTGAATACTGGCACTTTTTTGGGTGGGTTCTCCCAAGTCCTGATGAAGGAACTGATAGAAATTGGCTCAACTTTATATGTGAGTATTGGCACCCCCCCCCCCAAGCACTGCCTACAACAACATATAACAGTACAATAAAACCTCTTGTACACGAATTAATAGAATTTTTTCCTTGATACAGAATAAATAGTACTCATGTATTCAGATTTTTTAAAATTGTTTTAATCAAATGGTAAAATAAAGTTTGACTCAATTGTGGGTTTGGAAATCTTACTTTTCAATTAAAAGGTAAGTTTGTCTAAAGTGTTATATCTCTATTGAGCCTTCTGGATATATGCTCTCTGTACAACTTAGTTCCTCTTAGACTTGCTGTTTTAGTATAACAGGTACTGTCTGGATATACAACAAGGTCACAGTCCACACTTTTGTAATTTATCACAGAAATTATATGTACACTTGGACAGGTGATGAATGAGCTGTAGAAAAGAATTGTCTGTGGATAATTCAAACACTTGTTTCAGCTGGATATCCAATCTAGTAATTATCTTCCTTAACAGTAAATTGATTACCCATACTTCCTACTTGACAAAGGTGAATAAGCTGACCTCTTACATAACCCCAGTATTATTGTGTGATGAGGCTGTCTCCAAGTGAGACAAAAGAGGCTAAAAGGCAATGTGGAAGGATAGTTTATTGTTCTATCTTCAGACCAAAGCAAAAATCTACTGAAGATCTTTTTTTAAAAAAAAACTTCCTGTAGTACCATCTCTTGCAAATGACAATTCTAAATGCAAAATTTTAAATCATTGCACATTACTGTACACTGAGAGATTAAAAGTGTAAATTCCTACTGAACTCATATAATTAATACAAGAATAAGTATTAGGAAAACCTAATTACCATACACTTAGGGCCTTTGAATATGTGTAAGGATACAATAGTGTGTGAATTTCCAACTTAAAGGAAAATGTTAAAAAGCACCTGTCTTTCTTTTTGCATCATGATATATGGGGACGGTTTTTTTTTATTTTTTAAAGTGAATTTTATAGTAAAAAGTATTTTACCTACACAGAAACAGTTTTGTATAGTTGTAATAGGTCTGGTAGTATGTTTGACTTCCAAATTAATCTTTAAAACACTGAATAGAGTATTATTATCTGTGGGCAAAAGTGCCATATCAGAAGATACTGGGAATGATACTGTGCTGCTGGAGCAGTATCTATCTTCATCCCTCACCCTGAAATGACAATAGGTCATCACTAACAACAGCTGAGGCCTCATCTGGAACTACAGAGCCAAGGGTGAAGACTTCAATGAAGGTTCTCATCAGGATCCTCATTGCAGAAGATGGCCATGGAGGCATCAGAAAGGGAAGAGAGCAGTGTTTAACAACAGATTTTCTAGTGACTCCCACTGTGGAGATACCTATTTCAAGGGCATCTCACTTTTATGAGGCTCTGAACAAAAGATTTAACAAAACCCTGAGGTATGAGTCCATATACCTCAGCTTGAGTAGCTGCCACCAGCCCTTTCTCTTCCAAAGTACCCAGAAGCCAAGGGGCAAGCTTCCAAGGTAAGCCACTTGCAGCATGAGTTTCATAAAATAACCTGGTAGGTGTAGCCATGAGGATCTAGGACTAAAATTAGATTGAAGCCATCTGAAGACAAAACCACCACAAGATATGATTAAAGGAATTTATTAGAATTGTGCAAGAATATTATTCAGAGAACCAGAGGCATAGCTGGTTGTTGTAGCTGGTTGTTTTCGCCCCCCCCCCGCAGCAGCGCCACCCCCCCCCCCACACTCTCACTTCCACTTACTTTAGAAAACCGAGCAGGCTGGAGAACAGGCCTTCCTGTTCTGGTGGGAACTACATTTCCCAGAGTCTGTTCTGCAGCCTGTTGTGTGGGGGAGGTGCTGTGGGGGGAATCATGCCGGCCCCCCCGCACACTACCCCACACTTACTTTAGAAAACTGAACAGGCTACAGAACAGGCCTTCCTGTTCTGGTGAGAACTACATTTCCCAGGCCTGTTCTGCAGCCTGCTTGGTTTCCTAAAGTAAGTGGGGGGGAGCAGCAGGGGGCTGCTGTGGGGGGAATCATGCCAGCCCTGCATGGCACCCCCCCCCCCGCGGCACCCCCCACACTTACTTTAAAAAACTGAACAGGCTGCAGGACAGGCATTCCTGTTCTCCAGCCTGCTCGGTTTTCTAAAGTAAGTGTGTGTGTGGGGGGTTGCCACGGGGGGAAGGGGGAGGGGCTGGGGGGATTTTGCAACCCCCACGTGACCCAAATTCATGCGCCTGGTGTGTTGCGTGCACCCCCGCCCCCTGGGAGCTTCACCGCTGCAGAGAACAAAAGCAGTGTGGATTAAAATAATAAAACCTAAACTAGTAAAGGACTAATTACAAAGTAAAATAGCATTGTTTCAAAAGGCAGGACACAAATTCAAGAAACAAGTTATCATTCCAGCTCTAGTCCTTTAGCTTTTTAAGTCCACTCTATGCAAAGCATCTATAAAGCAGCATTTCTAGCCCTCAGGTCACATACTTCCAAGGTGAAGGAGTCATGTTGGAAGGCACCAAGAGCACACTTATCAGGGTCCAAATAGTGGATCAAGGAATCATAGCACACATACTAAAAAGCATACCAGCTAGACACATACTAAAAAGCATACCACAAATTCTAAACTTTGTGGGCAGAGGATTTGTGATGGTCAGGGTCCTCTGAGAAGGACCACCCAAATCCATGTGTGGTGATCTAAGACAATCACACAACTCAGTTGCTAACCTGAAAAGTCAGAGTAAGATGCTAGGAATTTTTTTTGCAGTCATAAACCCTCCTCTTTCTCATAGCAATAATTTTATCACCTTAATAAATTGAAATGTGGCACTGCAGTTTTGTGACTCTGAAGACATAGCGAGTCAAATGTGAAACCCTCTTTCGCTCCCAACATCCGGTCTTTATCTTCGTTTCAAACGGTCAGGCCTTAGCTACATTGCAAGCACAGAACAGTTAATTTCCTACTCTTAATATTTTATTGAAGGCCTTAAAGCCTGAACCAATGTTTGAAAGAACAAGAAATTGCATAGTGGAACCCAGTGTCTTGACACTTATACAATAGAATTAAACCCTTGGGAAATTGGCAGCATAGTACAACACCAATATATCACCCAATAAGTAATTTCTTTTAAAATGAGAATAAAAAGCACACCTGGACTCACCCGGGGCGCCGTTGTGGAAGGGGAGGATGGAGCGGCTGCTCTCCTTCCCCATATGCCTCAGAGGGTGGTCATGTGATGGTTAAAACCATCATGTGACAAGGAATCCGGGCAGGCTATATAAGCTGGTGACTGGCTCAGCTCGGCCTCTTCACGAGGCTGCGAGGAAGCAGACCCACCCTCCCTCCCTAAGTGATGTGGCAGTGTTATGTATGTTATTTAATGTTATGCTTTTTGTCGCAGTCTGGGTGGTTTTTTGGGGCATAGGGGCACATCCTTATCGGGTAGGCAGGCTTGCATGCCAGACCTTCCCGTGGCGGGGGCCTCAATAAGAGGTCTGGGGGTAGTGGAGGGCTTGAGGGTGCAGGCCTTGGTCCTGTCTCGAGCTCGCTACTCCTGGCAGGAGTGGGTGTCACAAATGGGTAGGCGCCCAAGTGGCATCTAGAAACCTCCTGTCCTGATCCCATGACCAGGGTTCAGCAGTACGCTGCCTGGTGGGGTGCCGGGTTCAGCGGTTCACTGCCCGAAGGGCCAGGTCAGCCATGGGGGCTGACCATGACCAGGGTTCAGCGGTTTGCTGCCTGGTGGCCAGGATGTGTCCCGTTTATGCTCGCTCAGCTTCCTACAGTTATTTTTATTAATAAACCAGGCTGCGGTCAGTTCTATTCCAACAAATAAGTGTTATCTTGTCATTACTTCGCAAAGCGAAGTCCACACATCTGCATGCAATTCTGTGCCGCAAAATTATTTAGTGCAAAAAAAAAAATCCTACTGTTGTATTTCTCCCACTACCTCTAGAGGAATTCAGTGTAACATTGTAAGGACCTGTTATTCCAATCAATAACTGAAACTCAAGGAAGTTTCAAAAGCTTTATTGGAATTGTGTCAGCCAGAGAGTTAGAAAGCCAAAGCTGACGCTTTGTCCTCTGATCCCCAGTATATACCTGAAACATTGAAACATTACCTCAACCCATGATCCCACCTCCCTTGCATTCCCAAAACATCAGCATAAGAAAGAGAGTGAGAAAGAAGCATTGTTATGGCCGCGACAGATGCTTCCCCCTCCAGGAAGCTGGAGAGAAGGGAAACGGTATGCTTGATTCACTAGTTACAAGCAAGCAGTAGAAAAACACTCCAGCCTCGGGCAATGATAATGGTGAGCCAGATGTGACCTTGATGCTGACATGTGAGATGCTGAACACAAAATGATGTGTCTTCACATTTACAGAAGGATTATTACACACAAAGGATTGCTACCACTAACTTTGAGAGCCATTTCATAGTTTGGATCCAACATTTTCTTCTACCAGCAGCCTTGTGAATTAACTTAGATTGAGACACCCTATAACATACCGTAGGCATCAAGTTTTCTCCAAGCTTCATGGTTGAGTGCAGATCTGACTTTCAGTGTACTACCTACAATACCACATTGGATCATGATCTTACACATTCATAGATTATTTTATTGAGTATAGGGATCATTTTATATATATATATATATATATATATATATATATATATATATATATATATATATATATATATATATATATATATATATAGCAACATATGTATATATATATATATATATATATATATATATATATATATATATATATATATATATATATATATATATATATATATAGAGAAGAGATAGATAGATAGATGAATGAATAGATATAGATATAGATATATATAGATATAGATATAGATAGATATAGATATAGATATATATAGATATAGATATAGATATATAGATATAGATATATAGATATATAGATATATAGATATATATAGATATAGATATAGATATAGATATAGATATATAAAATTTATTTATAGAAATATTTATTTATTTATTTATTTATTTATTTATTTTACTTACTTACTTACTTACTTACTTACTTACTTACTTACTTACTTACTGATTGATTGATTGATTGATTGATTGATTGGATTTTATAGGCTGCCTCACCCCCAAAGGGCTCGAGGCGGCTCACAGTCATAACTATACTCAATAACAGTTACATTAAAACATAAATATAAGTTAACCCGATAAAATGACACAATTACAAGAGCAACAAATTTTTCAGCAGCAACAGATACATCAGAATTAAAGAAAACAAGGAATATATATATATAAATCAACTAAGTAAAAAGTTTACAAGATGCCACAGTCGCCAAGCAATAATTGCACACATGGAGAAAAATCACTTATTCTTTGTTTTAAGCTGGTGATTATGCAAAGAATGTTTGTGATGAGACAAATTAGAGTCTAAAATATGTGGTACATGGCTCAACTTTTTCTGAAACATTTCAACTTCCATGTATTGTCAAACGTTTTCACAGCCGGAATCTGTTATGCCACAGAAAGGAACACATCTCACCATGACTTGCCTTTGAAGATGCCAGCCATAGATATGAGTGAAACATTAGGAGCAAGAACTACCACATCTTGATCAATCAGCCCAGAAAACCCACAACAGCCAATTGCAACTTCAGTTGATGACAGTATTTCATACTGTAATAGAGAAACGTTTTAAAAAAAACTCTCATTGAAAATGATTCATGAGTTCAAAGCCCTGCATGGTAGGAGGTTTCCTGTTATCTTCTATTAAGAGGCTTCCTGTTATCATCTATCCCCTGACACAAACTTCTCTGATGATAAAAGAGAATAAGGAACTCCTTGCCATAGGAACTTTTGAGGTAGGTTATGGCTTGACCATAACAGTAAAAATAGGATTGTAAAGGATTTTTTACACTGTGCCAGATGATAAAATGAGTAACGGCAATGAATAATATCTGGATTTTGCTGTACCTAACATGTCAAGAATGTAAAGCACTTCTCCAAATGCAGTCCTAATTGAATGTATTTTTGCACATAAAATGTATGAGGCTGGCATTACTTATCATTCACTTTCAAGACAGAGACAAATACCAGTTGAGATAATGCTGACTTTAAATATATAGTATCATGCAGAAAACAGTTTGCAACAAGCTTGTTCACTATCTTTAATGCTGTTTAAGTGATGCATTGGCAAGACATTTCAATTACATAGGCATGAACTTTTCCTGGAAAATCCTAAAGAACTTTTTTTAAAGTATCTACAATAAAACTTAACTTAATCCAAAGGGTTGTTGCTATGAAGAGATATGGTCTGCCTTGATGCTACAAAAATGGCAGTTTCTGTTTTGCAGAAATGGGATGTAATTAAATTGTTTACTATTTGGTAACTGAAACTTCTGATGTCCCACTAAAAAATCTAAAGAACCAAACTCTAAAATTTCTATACTCACAAATTTGTAATATTGGGTATCCAATGTTCACCTGGCTCTGACCTAGATAGTCCAGGGTAGCCTGATCTCAGAAGATATGCAGGATCAACCCTGGCAAGTATTTGGATGACAGATATCTTAGTAATACCAGGATGCTGATCCTGAGACAGGCAATGACAAACTACTTATGAACATTTATTGGCTTGAAAACTTCAGCTGGGATCACCATAAGGTGGCTCCCTTGCATGCCACCCCTCCCCCTTCTTCTGCTAGGGTGGGTGGGCCATGTCCAGATGCCAGGACCCCTCCCTTGCATGCCACCCCTCCCCCTCCCTCCACTAGGGGGGTGGGTCATGTCCAGATGCCTGGCCCCCTCCCTTTCCTTGCATGCCACCCTCCCTCCCCTCCCCTTCCTTTGCATGGCACCCCTTTCCCTCCCTCCCTCCCTCACATGCCACCCTTCCCCCTCTGTATTCAGATGTGACTTCATGGGGGAAAATAATCTGATAGCCATTTGTATCTCACAAAAGCAAGCTTCAGTGATTCACTGACCTATGTGCCTTAATCTCTCTACTATGGCCTATTATCGTCCTACCCAGATTAAAATTATACATTTCTTGGGCTTTGGGTTTTGTTCTTTTTCATTATGAATCTATGTGAAGGGTTATGTACTAGGTAAAATAATAATTTTCTGTTAGTTATGACTAGGTATTTGGATATATTGTGGGTATGCAGAGACAGTCAATGCCAAACCACCTTTGAAAGTCTCTTGTCTTGAAAACTTCATGGGATTGCTAAATGTCAGCTGGGATTTGATGGCAAAAACACCCCAAGGAGAGGTCATTTTCCTTATCCTGGCTTTGCATAACCAATGTGATGCCAATCTGAGAAAAAAATGTCCTTTCTTCAGCCACCCCACACTTGATATCACAGGCCCCTTCCACTCAGCACAGTACAATGGATTGCGCCCATCATAAATGAAGTCTTCTTCCCCACGAGCCATTCACATGAGTGGCCATCCTGAAGTCAGTGAGCAATTCAGCATGAAGGTGCTTCACAGAATTTTTTTTAAAAAGTATTGGTTGTGCCTTCATAGCTACACAGGCAACATAAAGAAAAGAAACAAAGAAGTGGGGCCCATCTGGCTGCCACAAGTCAGTGGGGACCCTGCTGCCAAACCTCAGAGTGCACCCTCAGGTGCCCACATAGCCAAGGAGCTGGCAACCATGCCTGCAGGATTGGCAAGCTGGCTGTGATCTGCCACCCACAGAAGTGCCATTGCAGGAGGCAAAAATAACAAGCCTATCTCCTTCCTGGCTGTTTGTTTGGTAGTGGCTCATGGCTGGGTTTTTTTTTTAAAGAGTTCCTTTTTCAGAGGCTTTCAAAAAACCCAGCTTGGCAGCTTAAGTGAGCCCTGACTCATTGTGGGGGCAGGAATCCCCCCCAATGGTTTAAATAGTGGTCTACAGCGATGTTTTCTGACCCGTGCAGAAGGGACCAAAGTAAGCACTTCAACATTGATTGGCCTGCCATGACAACCAAAATCTCACAATCATTTCATGAGATATACCACTTATAAAAACAACCTGTACATAATTTTTACAATGCCCAGAATCTGTGGTACTAGTGGTAAGATAAAAGCAGAATGAGGAAGTGAAGGAAGGAACAATGATAGCAGCAAGAAGACACAAAAAGCAGGAGGAAAAGGGATGAGTTGATTTTTGATATATAAACAGCTATATCCTAGCTTCCTTCCAGACAGAATTATTTCAAGGAGTTATTTAGCTGGTGAAATAAATTATTTATGACAGAGCAACAAACACATTGGATTAACATATGCAATTTTCGATTATATATTAAAGTCGTGAGTTTGCTAACTCTGCAGTTGACAAACAAATTTCATAGCTGAACAGAGGCATACTGGGCAAAAAAGGTGACTTGGGCATGACTTGGGCTCCCAGCGCCCCCCTCCCCTGCCAGGCTCCTCACATGCCCTCCTTATGGAAGCCAGCAGGGAGACTGGGGAGGCCAGGGCTCAGTGCACAGGTGGGATCCAGCAGGTTCTCACAGGTTCCCGAGAGTAGGTTACTAATTATTTGTGTGTGCCAAGAGGGGGTTACTAATTGGTGATTTTGCCACGTGATTTTTGCCTAAGTTACGCCCCTTCTCTCAGCAGTAGCGCGCAGAACTTGAAGCAGTCTAGCAGGAGGTGCACCGGCATGTGTGGCAGCCTGCGCCTGCATGCATTCGTTTCCTGCCCAAGGACCGGCGCAGTGGCTGCATCCTTGCCACAGCCCCAGCCAGGAATGCCCCACCCCAGAATGTCCGGCCATGCCCCCATCGTGCCCCACCCAGCCCCATTGGCGCTACACCACAGTTTGAATCCCACCACCATGGGAACCTGTTACTAAAATTTTTGGATCCCACCACTGGCTCAGTGGCAGGCGACTCAGATGGGTGGCTGTGTTCTGGTCACCACATCTCAAAAAGGATATCGAAGAGGCAGAGATAGTGCAGAGAAGGGGGGGGGGATTGGAGCACCTTCCTTATGAGAAGATGCTGCAGCGTTTGGGACAGCATTTGGAGAGGAGACGTCTGAGGGGGGATGTGATTGAAGTCTATAAAATTATGCATGGGGTAGAAAATGTTAACAGAGAGAAAATGTTCTCTCTTTCTCATGATACTACAACCAGGGGGGTATACATTAAAAATGCTGGGAGGAAGAATTAGAACTAATAAAAGGAAACATTTCTTCACGCAATGCGTGATTGGTGTTTGGAATATGCTGCCACAGGAGGTGGTTATGGTCACTATCCTGGATAGCTTTAAAAGGGGCTTGGGCAGATTTATGGAAGGAAAGTCAATCTATGGCTACCAATTTTGATCCTCCTTGATCTGAGACTGCAAATGCCTTAGCAGACCAGGTGCTCAGGAGCAGCAGCAGGAGCAGCAAAAGGCCATTGCTTTCACATCCTGAATGTGAGCTCCCAAAGGCATCTGGGGGGCCACTGTGAGTAGCAGAGTGCTGGACTAGATGGACTCTGCTCTGATCCAGCAGGCTCTTTCTTATGTTCTTAATGCCCAAGCTATGAACCTGCTCCTTTTGGAAATGCAACCCCATCAAGTACATGAAACTCATCAATTTGTAGATCAATCCTTCTCTCACCAGTCATACCTCTATTTTGTCCAGGATTAAGTTTAATTCTGTTAGTCCTCATCCATCCCAAACCCACCCCCAGACAATGGTTCATAGTTTTCACAGCCTCCCCTCCCACACACACCCAGGATTCACTGGAAGCACAATATAGAAGTTTTTTTTTGCATGCTGGTGGCAATTACTTTTGAAACTGACTTCCCAAGAAGGACCAAAAGTACCACAGAAAGGTGCCTTCCAATCCTAACCCCAAGAAGCAGTGCAGAAGGATACCATGGTACTGAAAGGAATTGAGAGATTCAGAAGAGTAAAATGGGTTATTCCCTTCCCATCCATCTTTTGGTACAGGTCATCCACCAGGACAGCCAAAGCTGCTTCAGTCCCATAACTGAAACCAAACTGAAAAGGATTAAAACTATCTGCTTCATCTAACCCTAACCCTAACCCAACCCTTGGAGAAATCCATGTGGTTGCATTCTTATACCATAAGTAATGGAATAAAGTATTTAGTTGTAATCCTTGATGCCAGAAGAGTAGTAGGAGTGAGATCAGTGATGAAGGGAGGGAAAATTGCGCCTGGGGCATGAACTGCCCATGTGAGCCCTCCTGATCCCTCCCTGACACACCCCAACATGCCTCACTCCCAACATGACATGTGACTGCAATGATGGCACCCAGGGTGAGCTGCCTCAGATGTCACCATTGCAGCTACGCCCCTGAGTGAGACACATTCATATTCCTCCAGAAAGCTAGATTTGTACACATGTTTCTTAAATGTGATTGTATCTCTAACTAAAGCAGAGGTAGGAAGAAGTTAAACACACTGCAGAGAAAACTTTTAGGACAATAAAGGAATAGAATATGGGAAATGACTCACCCATATGCTTTTTAAAAATTTATTCAACACTTCCTTTCATCACAACAGCTTGTTTTAGCATTTAAATTGAAAATAGACTGTTAAGATATTTTCTGGTTTCCATTTGCCTTATTTAAAAGGGTCAAAAAAATTAAAACTTTGAAACAACAATTGGATGCCCTTATTATTGACCAAATAGTTAAGAATATAATTTACTTGAAACATAGGTATTATATTTCAGGGAACAAACCCGGTAAATGGTTAGCACCAAAAGTCAGGAGAAAAAGGAAAGGGGTTTAATAGGTAAAATAAAACATGATACCAGAATAATAACAGACCAAAACCAAATTAAAAGGTCATTTCAAGAATGCTACAGTCAGCTCTACCAAAAGGAAAATACTAATATAAAATCAATTAATAAATATCTAGACATTCAAAAATAATTCAAATTAAACAGGAAGACAAACAAATGTTGGACAGTGAAATAACAGAGGAGGAAATCTCGTTAACAACAAGTGAGCTTAAGAACAAAGCCCCTGGAACTGATGGGGTGACAGCTCCCTACTATAAAAACTTTGGGAATGTATTTTGTCCACATTTTACATCCCTACTGAACAAAATTTTATGAGAATACCCAATTCCACCATCTTGGAAAGAAGCTACTATTACTGTTATTCCTGAAGTGAAAAAGGAAATAATTGATCTTAAAGAATTCAGACAAATTACTCTATTATATATATATATATATATATATATATATATATATATATATATATATATATATATATATATATATATATATATATATATATATATATATATATATATATATATATATATATATATATATTAGTATATTATATAATATATATATTAGTATATTAGTGAATAGATTAAAAACTATGTTAAATAAATATATAACTAATTGTCAAACTGGTTTTCATCCTAGTGGAGAGATTCAAAGCAATGTCAGAACAGTACTAACGTTTCTAGATGTGGAAAAAGCATTTGATCAGGTGAACTGGACCTTTCTCCTGTTGGTTTTACTAAGAATGGGTATAAGGGGCAATTTTTGAAATGCAATAAACAATATTTATTCCGAACAAGAGGCTAAGATAAAAATTAAAAATGTTTACACTGAAAAATTTACAATAAATAGAGGTACCAGACAAGGCTGCCCACTATCCTCTCTTTTATTTTTAACAGTTATTGAAGTACTCTTAGGAGCAATAAACAAAGATGAAAATATCCATGGATTGAAAAACAAAGGTTTTTATCATACATGTAGAGCCTATTCTGATGATCTAGTAATTTTCTTAGATGACCCTATTAATAAAATGCCCAGATTACTAAATACAATTTTAGATTTTGGCAAACTGTCAGGGTTTAAAATTAATTACAGTAAAACCAACATATTAGTGAAGAATCTGACCAAACATGAAGAAAATATGTTAACTTTAAAATACAAATTCAAACTAGAAAAGAAAATCAAATACCTGGGAATAATTTTAGAAAAAGACAATAAGTCCCTAATACATAATAACTATGATAGAATTTGGAATGAAATTAATAAAGACTTATGGAAATGTTTAAATATGTCACTGTTTGGCAGGATTGGATGAATTAAAATTTCAGTATTGCCAAGACTTATGTACCTTTTCCAGAATATACCTTTTGTCACATCAAGTAAGACTTTCAACAAGTGGAGAACTGATATTGCTAAGTTTATTTGTAATGGGAAAAAACAAGGATTAAACATTGTAATATGATCGATACAAAGAAAAGGGGCTGGTTGGCATTACCAGATTTGCAACTAAATCATGATGCAGCTGCATTATCTTGGATTAGAGAGTGGATTTTATTCAACAATAGTAGAATACTGAATTTAGAAAGTTTTAATTTAAACTTGGGTGGGCATAATTACGTATGGTCTAACCTCCCTGATAAAAAAAGAAGGGAATAAAGAATTCAAAAATCATTATGTGAGAAATGCATTATTGAAAATCTGGAAAAGATATAAAAATATAGTTTATTTGAAGATTCCTCCCTGGATTTCCAGAATGGAAGTCTTACAAATAGGTGACAGAAAGAGAAAAGAAGTTTGGCCCCGCTATATTCTTTGGTGGAAGGATGAACAAGCTATATTTAAGAACCAAGCACAAATGAAGTTTAAAGAAAAGGAATGTCACTGGTTTACATACTTTCAGTTGAGAGATAACTTTTAAAAAGACCAAGTGCACTGAGGAATTGCCAAAAAAATATAATGAATTAGATATGGCTTTATTACATACTGGTCCTAAAGTAACTAGTAAAATTTTATTACAGCAAAAAATGGAAGTAGAGGTTGTTAAAGGGTGTATGACTAAATGGGCAGAAAATATTATTTCAATGATAACTTTGGATCAATGGTCAAGTTACTGGAAAAGTATTTATAAATCCTCTCTGAATACAGATATTTGGGTGAATAATTTAAAGATGTTCTATAGAACTTTCTTAACACCTGTGATACTATCTAAAATGCAAAAGGGTTACTAACCGTATTGTTGGAAGAAAAGAAAGTATAAGAAAAGAAAGGGAACTTTCTTTCATATGTGGTGGTCCTGCAAAGAAATAAAAATATATTGGTCAATAATTCACAATCAGATAGAGTAAATTTTAAAGTTAAGATATAAGAAAAGAGTTTTAACTTACCTGCTGGGATTCTTCATAACAAAAATGGCGGGTCTTAACAACTATTCACATATTGTGTTTCATATGATTACAACTGCTAGAGTTATACTAGCCAAGCTTTGGAAAACAAATCAAGTACCATTTTTGGAAGACTGGCAAACGAAGGTCCAAAAATTGGCTACCATGGACAGTGAAATCAATTTCATCTGACATATATGTCAAGAAATTTCAGCCTTGGTTAGATTATATTTCTAAAATAAGCAACGTTAGCATACTGTCAGGAGATTATTAACACAAGTCAGATTTGTTGACATAATTTTATAATATGTAATGTAACATCTGAAAATAGTTCATAGCTTAATCCTGAGAAACTGATTTAGTTACAGCACGGTGGTGCCATAATGGCTAAAATACAATATAAATCCTATAAGTTTTGAAACTGACAGTTAAGCTGGTCTTTTTTTCTTTCTTTTTCTTTCTTCACCCCCCCCTTTTTTTTTTACAATTTAAGGATTAAGTAAGAATGGGTCATAGACCTTTTCATTCTGATTTCTTTTTTTATCTCAAGGTCTATTGTCCTTAAACATCCGTTTTCTTTTATTGGGTTTTGGATATCTTTTATTCTCTTCTATTAATAACCAATAAAATTGTTAAAATCTTTTTTTAAAGGGGGGGGGATCTTTGAGGGGAAGCCTATTCTTTTAAGTAAGGGAAAGGTGGGGGATTACAGACACAACACATGTCTCTTGTTATTGCTGTTTTAGTTAGAACAGAAGGATTACACATATATGTAGTCAGCTGATAACTTGTTCTTGCTTTTCTCTTTTTTAGTTTATATGACAATATAATTATTGATATTTATTAATTATGATATAAACATGTTTAAGATATTTTACAAACTTTTTCTAATGAGATCGAGACATGGAAACAATTTTCATATTCCTTTTTTCTGTCATTAATCAAAATGCAATAAAATTTATTCTAAAAAAATAAAAAATGGCAAATTTAAAAAAATCAAACTGCTTTACATGTAAGCCTTTTTCTTGAGTATGACTTCAGTAAAACAAAGAACTGGCAATACTGTGCTACACATTTATACTGATAAAACAGCAGGCAGTGATCAACTGTCATAGTCATCTTTGCAATGGGGTCTAACATCATTATTTGAGAGACTGTGCTGGCACAGTGTTCAGTTCATCCCTTCAGTACTTATTGCCTGTATTAGTAGGTCTGATATTCCTCCAACTTATATTAGGAAATTAAAAGCCCTGGAGTACTAGGAGATAATTAGGTAGGCAATGTTTTGTGTTCACTTCCCAAATGACATTGCTCAGTGCCTACAAACCTAGTTCAAATTCATGGTAGTCTGATGTGTCAAGAGAAAGGTCACATGAATGGTTATTATGGCTGGCCCTGCAGTAAAACAGTCATTGTCTCAGACTACTAGTCAGATCATAATAAAATGAATGAGATTTCTTGCCCTTCAGGTTCTGAATGACCTGTCTGAGTATAGAAAGCTGCTCAACAGATTCAAGAAATCAAATACATCTCTTCCTGCCAGCATATCAGTACATGGAGATAGTTGTGTGAACTGAGCTACTGATTATTCACACAGTTAATTATTTCTGACTGACCAGTGTTATATATGTGTGTCTTGGATGAGGGGAGTGTCTATACAGCATTTAGATAGCCAAGTACTGATGAGCTGGATTGGGAGTAGATGATCACGTGGAGTGAGGTAAGACTGTCATGTCCTGAATATATAAGGTGTTTTGAAGCTCCCTAATAGTCCCCTGCAATTCTGATACCTGCTTACATTCCCTGATAAGAGAGCTATCAAATGTACAAAGAAGTCAGCTGATCAGAGATGCTTTCCACAAAGAGATAACCATTTGCTCTACTGGACAGTAACAGTAACATAGAAAGATGGTATAAAACATTAAATGGCTATTGAGATGCTTGGAACATGCACCCTGGGTTGATTGGAAAAATCACTTCCCATGTGGTGGTGAACCTCCTAAATCTGAATTGGGTAAGAGACTTCCTGCCAGCAAAGGCAAGAAAGATTAACAGGTTGAAAACATTCATTAGCCAAAAATCTAATTGTCCTGCATGGAGCTGTTGGGGCCAGGATGTGGAGTTTGACCAGGAAATTTTTGAAAAACCTGAAAAAGCTGATACTGAACATCAACTGTTGTTGTTATTGTTGTTGTTTTTTTAAAAAAATCTACCTGCCTCTGAAGTCCAGATGGGTCTGGAAGGCAGAAGAGGCACACACAAAAAAATCCTGCACCGCCATTTGGAGTTTGGAGACATGGAAAGGAAGAAAGAAAGAAAGAAAGAAAGAAAGAAAGAAAGAAAGAAAGAAAGAAAGAAAGAAAGAAAGAAAGAAAGAAAGAAAGAACCTTTCCCCCACTTTCCCCTCACTCACTCAGTTACCTGCTGCCTGGTTGGGCCCAGCGTTGATCAGCATGCATCACCTCTGGAGAGCCAGTGTGGTGTAGTGGTTAAGAGTGGTGGACTGTCATCTGGAGAGCCGGGTTTGATTCCACTTCTCCACATGAATGGCGGACTTTTATCTGATGAACTGGATTTGTTTCCGCACTCCTACACATGAAGCCTACTGGGGTCCTTGGACTAATCACCGTTCTCTCTGAACTCTCTCAGCCCCATTTACCTCCTGAGGTGTCTGTTGTGGGGAGAGGAAGGGAAGGAGTTTGAAAACTGCTTTGAGACTCCTTACAGATTCTTTCTTTCTTTCTTTCTTTCTTTCTTTCTTTCTTTCTTTCTTTCTTTCTTTCTTTCTTTCTTTCTTTCTTTCTTTCTTTCTTTCTTTCTTTCTTTCCACTGTCTCCAAACTCCATCTGGAAATGCAATTTCTGTTCTCTGTCCTGGCTGCCTCCTAGACCCATGTGGAGTTCAGAGGCAGATTGATTTTTTTTAATTCAAAGGGTTTTTTTTTTAAAAAAAAAAACTGTTCAGCTTTAGTCAAATATGCACCCACAATTGGAAAACTTTGCCCACTGTATTTATTCAGTGACAACCTTTATTAGAATTCCCCAACTCACTAGAAATGTATGAGGCTGGGTTAAATCTGGGGGTAAGGATACAAAGAAAAGGAACACAATTTCCACGCACATAAACCTAGGCCGTTTCCGCATGGGCCAAAAACGGGGGCCTGGGGGCGGTAAAAACGCCACCCCCAGGCTGCCGTTCGCACAGGCGGTGCTGCTGAAACGCAGCAGCACCGACCTGGCTGCCCTTCCCCTCCCTCAGGGCGGCGTCAGGCCGCCCTAAAAAACAACCCTTTAAAGGGTTGTTTTTGAGGGAACAGCGTCTTCCCGGCTGCGCGGTGCGAACAGCACCGCCGGGAACACGCTGTTTCCCTTCCCTTTCCCACTCACCTTGTCCCCGTCGTCAGCCTGCTGGCCTCCAAAGCCCCGCCCTCACTGTCCTCCGACCCCTGAAGGTCGGAGGGCAGCGTGGGCGGGGCTTCGGAGGCCAGCAGGCCGATGACGGGGACAAGGTGAGTGGGAAAGGGAAGGGGGCAGAGGCGGCTCCATGCGGAGCCGCCTGTCGTCCGCCGGCCTCTCCTGAGGCCGGCCGCACGCGTGCGTGCGAATGGCTTCCGCCCCCACGCCGGCAGAATTCTTGCCGGCGTGGGGGCGCCTGGGGGGCCATGCGGAAACGGCCTTAGATCCAGGATGGGTTTATGCTACATTTATGTAAAAATGCCGAGACCCAGGATAGCTTATGGAAGGGACTAACTTTTATTAATATAGTTAAATAAAACATAAGAAGTAACTTTTTTAGATACAGAAATAATTCTTCAGAATATTCCTTTCTATGCCTGCTCAGTTTGAATATAAATGTGAATGCCATGACATCTTAATTATTTTTTCAAAACCTGCAATCTGATCAGGAGGAGTGTTCTCAGATGTTATCTCTCAATCATTATCTCACTGTCATGAAAATATTGTATCTCCTCCCTTGCACTGGCATGCAGAGTGACAAACTTCCTACTGACAAAGAGTACAAACTGAACATTCAAAATAGATATTCTCTGTTATCAGTGTTATGTAATTTCGGTATGGATCTCCATTGCAGTGCTAAAAAGGAGAAAAGTACAAAGGAATGACCTGCTTCATAGTAAGGCACTGTAGTTTTACGTAAGTGGCTTGTTTAGGATGTTTTGAGAATGCCACCTCAGAATTTACCTGTGAAAGGTACATTTGTGTGAAAGTGTCCCTGCGTGTAAAAGACTTGCACATCAGGAAGTTCTGCATATGCTTAACTTTCTTCTTAATATTTAGCTTTCTGCACTCACAGAGATTTTATGAGGTCATTTCATACTGCACTTCCAGTCAATCCCTCTAAAGTTACATGTAGAATTGTGTGCTATATTTATGTATTTTTAATATATATTTATTCCCCCAAAGGGCTTAAAGTTGCTTACAATGGCATAAAGTCTTAAATCATACGTAACATTCATTAAAAAACTTTAAAAATCAATAATAATAAATCATGAAACCATTTAAAACAATCCAATGAAAACGCCTAAATGGCGAGAGATATTGTTTCTCCCATGGGAGGCTCAGGGGAGATATCGTAATCAGGAAACATCCGGCTGGCTTAATGGAAAGGCCTGGCGGAACATCTGTTTTACAGGTCCAGTAGAATTGGATCAGGTTCCACAGGGCCCTGCTGTTACTCAGCAGCATGTTCCATCAGGATGGGGCCAAAGCCGTAAAGGCCTTGGCCCTTGTTACAGCCAGCCAGCTATCCCTCAGGCCTGGGACAACCAGTAGATTCCCCTCTGCTAAGCAGAGAGGTCTCTGAGACCAATATTGGGAGATGCAGTCCTGCAAGTATGTGGATCCAAGGCCACTTATGGCCTTATAGATTAACACCAGAGCTTTGAAGATGATCTGGTATTCGACAGGCAGCCAGTGTAGATATTCCAGGGCCAGTGTTATATGGTCTCTGCTGGCTGCTCCTGTAAGCAGTCTCGCGGCTGCATTTTGAATTAATTTTAATTTCCGGATCAATGACAAAAGTAGGCACTTGTAGAGCATGTTGCAGTAGCCTGGAGGTGACTGTCGCATGGATGACTGCAGTGAGGTCGGACTGGGAGAGGTAGAGGGCCAACTTCCTATCCTGGTAAAGGTGGAAAAATGCAGTCTGGGCTGTTCTCATGATCTGGTCCTTCAACGAAAGGGTAGAGTTCAAGGTCATGCCAAGACTCTTCGCTAATGAGCCCAGACGTAGGGCCTCACCATCTAAGGCTGGCAGTGGGAAGTTCCACAACCCCACCCCCTGACCCAGCCACAGGATCTCTGTCTTTTCTGGATTAAATTTCAGTCTGCTTGTTTTCAACCAGTCAACCAAAGCTTCTAAACAATGCTGGAGAGCATCAGGAGCAGAGTCTGGCTGACCCTCCATTGTAAGGATTTGTTGGGTGTCATCAGCATGCTGATGGCACTGCAAACTGTAGCTCCATACCAACTGAGCCAGGGGTCGCATGAAGATATTAAATAGCATTGAGGAAGGATGACTCCCTACGGCACCCCATGAAGCTCATTAATATGGTGAAGAGAAAAGATGAGCATAGTTGTATCCTGATTTAGCTGAAGACCATTCACCATTCCTATTGGAATGTGTTTCCAGGTGAGAAATAGACTGAACCATTCATGTAGATTCTCAGATTCTTGCTAATCAGTTCAAAGAAGTATGTAGGTCAATATTATATTTCCAGAACTATTCAGCCAGATACTTCCATAAAATTCATACATGGAGCTAAATGGAGATTACTACTCTATCCCTAGCATCTGCTGATCAGAAATATACTGCCCCGAATATAAAAGTTGCTTTTCATCTGTCAATTAATATATTCTCTTTTAAAAGTCAACCATGCTAATCACTACAGCTTTTCATAATGAATCCCATGAGGAGATCATGTGTTATTTGAAGAAATACCTCCCTTCTGCTAAATTTTCCATTTTTACTAATGTTTTATGCATCTTACCTCATATACTAGTTTTACATCACCCGGACACAAGCATGTTTTAAGTTCATGAATATGGTGAAGAAAAAAGATCCTCAGTTGTATGCTGAGGATGTAGAAAATCATAAAATCTACTAGAATTACAGATTACAATCAAAAAATTCAAAGATAACTCCTATAGATGAGGAGGCGCTAGACTATTCTCAAGGCTATTCAGCTGCACTTCAGAATAAAGGTACTCCAAATTCAGCTTAGACCTCTGGCACTCATTAGTACTAGTGAAAATAAATATGGGAATCATGAGCCTAACTTTTGTCAAAGTAGCATTTTTTATTATCTTTTCCTTTTTTTCCTGTTGCCCTAGCAAGAGTGCCAGTTGTCTTTCAAGTTCCATTTAGTATGTCACAATCACAATCACAATCACCTTTATTGGCATCAGGTATCAGACAGTGGTTATACACTGTTATTAAATTATTAGATATAAAATCATACGTTACATCTATGGATTTTGCCCTCCAACTTGACAGTTCATTAGTAAAAATATAAAATGGATTAAAAGGGTTTAGCCATTCAGTGCAAAGACAAATTTGTAAAACAGATACCATTTGACTATATTTAAGATCCAACGCCAGGAAATATCTGGCACTTCCCGATTTGGTTCTATTTGCTAAAAGGACATATCCACTCCTCAGGCCACTGGCGTAATGTCCATTGGGCAAGGTGGGCAGCTGCCCAGGGCATCACCTTGTGGGGGGCATCAAAATGCTGGGTTCGTTTTTGGGTATTTTAGTGGTTTTCCATTTTTGGCCTGTAGGGGGCGCAGTTTTTAGGCTAGTGGCACCAAAATTTCAGCGTATCATCGGGAGACTGTCCTTATACTACCCCCCAAGTTTGGTGAGGTTTGGTTCAGGGAGTCCAAAGTTATGGACTCCCAAAGGGGGTGCCCCTATCCCCCATTGTTTCCAATGGGAGCTAATAGGAGATGGGGGCTACAGTTTTGAGGGTCCATAACTTTGGCCCCCCTGAACCAAATTGCACCAAATTTTTGGGGTTTCATTAGGGCAGTCTCCTGATGAGACCCTGAAAGGTTTGAGACTGTGCCTTCAGAAATGTGCCCCCCACAGCCTGCAACCCCCATTGACAGCAATGCAGAAAACTCAATGCAGAACAAAGATTCTTGGGCAAATTTCTAGGATGTTCCTGCAGGGGGTGCATTTTTGGATGTATCAGCACCAAAATTTCAGGGTATCATCTGGAGATGATGGCACCCCCCAAGTTTGGTGCAGTTTGGTTCAGGGGGGCCAAAGTTATGGACCCTCAAAACTGTAGCCCCCATCTCCTATTAGCTCCCATTG
This sequence comes from Sphaerodactylus townsendi, assembly GCF_021028975.2. NCBI lineage: Eukaryota > Metazoa > Chordata > Lepidosauria > Squamata > Sphaerodactylidae > Sphaerodactylus > Sphaerodactylus townsendi. The sequence continues at coordinate 89,409,530 of NC_059428.1, forward strand.
GAAACAATGGGGGATGGGGCACCCCCTTTGGGAGTCCATAACTTTGGACTCCTTGAACCAAGCCTCACCAAACTTGGGGAGTAGTATAAGGACAGTCCCCTGATGATATGCTGAAATATTGGTGCTGATATGTCTAAAAATGCACCCCCTGCAGGCACCAATCTCCTGGTGCAAAAAGAAATTTGGTCATGGTGGAGTGGCCGCCCATGGGGGGGGGCATCCAACTCAGGTTTTGCCCAGGGCTACAGTTTGCCCAGGGCTGCCTCGTTACGCCCCTGCCTCAGGCTCTGGAGAATTACTAATTAAAACAGCAATTAAATGTTCCTAATATTAAAATAAGTAAATAAATAACATTGAGCCTATACATATGCATTTTATAATAACTCGAGGTGCCATGGCTGGAGACATTTAGTATGTCTTTTCTGTGTCATTCAGTTGGCTGATCTTGGCCTTCTTCTGTTGCATCCTGTGTGATGAATTGAGTTCCTTCCATCTACCCGGCAGTAGGATTCAAATAATTTAACAATCGGTTCCGGTGGTGGGATACAAATAATTTAACAACTGGTTGTTTACAAGCACCATTTTAACAACTGGTTCTGCCAAAGTGATGTGAACCTGCTGAATCCATCACTGCATCTACCCATGTGTGCTACATTCTTGTTATTTTACTGCTTGGATTTGTACTGGGAATGTGCAACTAGATGCAGCTATTCGGACTGACATACTATGTACAACAACAACAATAAATATCATCACAAGTGTCTTGCTACATAGATGTTTCCTTACATGGAAAACTTTTTAATATAAGAAATACACTGTTTGAAGTGGCTCGGATAGAGATTTAGATAGCATTCAAGAGATCTCTGATAGAGATTTAGATTGCATAAAATCAGTCCTTGTCCTGGGCTCCATGTTCTGTAGATATACTGCCTGCAGGCTCCCATAAACTAGCTTCAAAAAAGCAACAATGAGGCTTATTGGGGAGGGGGGCAGAGGAGGTAGAGAAGAGAGGAACCTGCTCCAAAAAGCAACAACAAAGAGACAGTGAGATTTACCTTGGCTGCTGTTGCTGCCAGGAGGTGGGGCAGGGAGAGGGGCAGGCTCAGTGCTGGCATCCACCCCAGCTTGGGGCAGGGCTGCCCAGCTATCAGCGTGAGCAAGTGACATGCCTGGAGGAGGCAGGACCGCAGCCTCATATAGACAGGCTGGGCCATCCTGTACATCTTCTCACCAGAGTGCGGATGGCTTCTCCCAGCCTCCCTCCTTCGTGAGTCTGAGTTTTTTGTTGTTGGCATTCTGGTTACAGTGATTGTTGTTGTTATTTGCATTTCATCTGTCACAGCCAGGTGGGTTGTTCATGGGGACTGATCTGTTCAGGGTAGGAGGAGCCTGCGTACTGGCCCTCCCAATTTGGTGGGGGCCTCCATAAGAGGCTTGGGGGGTGGAGCCATCCTGTGAACCACATGCCCAGGTGGGGGCTGCTGGTGGCTTGCGCCCCCGGCAGCAAAAGGAATTCATCCAGGGGCAAGTACACAGATGGCTCCCACTATCTTGCTGCTCTGGGTGATGGTGTTTTCCCCCATGCATCAGGCTGGGGGAAAGTTATTACTGGGGGACAGAAGGTGTGCTGTCCAGTGCCGGATCTGTCCTCTATGCTGTGCCTCTGCTTCATTTTGCCAGCACACCAATAAAATGGCCGTGGCCAAATTTTACCCACACAATTGGTATCTTCCCTCTTTAGGTGGCAAAGTTTATGAAGGAAATGAGAGAAGGAAGGGATAAGACAATCAGGAATGCTTTTGTTTTGTTTTTGTTTTGTCCTAGTGTTCCAATCTCTCCTGTGACAGACTTTCACTAGAAGTTGGATGGAGCACCTTAACCCTCCAGAACTGGTGGCTGGTTAAGCAGGAAGAACTTGGTTGGAACAAGACAGGAGAGGTGGAAGAGCATGTGTTAGAGAAAATCAAACCTTCATGGAATTCATGCTCAATATGAAGAAGACCAGAAATGCATGATGGGTCAATGACATAGCCTCATGCTCAGGACAGCTTACTTTCCCTCCCTCCTCCCTTCTGCTTCCTTAGGGAGGAATGCATCTCCAAAATAGACTTAATTTTGGATAACATGATTTGTAGGTGTCAAAATGCCTCAACTTGAAAACGGTGCCCCAAAATAATTTTAAAAATGAGTCCCCTTCTATGTCAGTATAATGAAAGTCCTGTCCCTAAAAAAAAACAAAAAAACCTGAAATTAAAATGGAACATTTAAAGTGGTACAAAAAGGGAAAATTGGGACAAACTGTCCTCCCCCCACACACAATTCTTGCACAAATTCTTTCTTGTAGAACTGGTAAAAGATTAGAGGGATGCTGATTTTCTCTCAAACTATACCCCCATGCTGCCTTCATACTGTAGTTCCCCCTAAACTTCTATATTAGCTTTTGTAGGAGAATCACAAGTCACATTGGAAAGGAGAAAAGGAAGAGATACTACTTATTCCATTCTGATCCACTGATCTTATCTATTTCTTGATACTAAACAGAATTCTGACTGGATCATTGCCGTACTAGAAGAAGGGATGAAGTGGACTAAACACTAATGGATAAGACTGTAAATAAGTGTTAATTTCCAGTTTCATCTGCTGTTCTACACCTTCTGCCCACTTGGATGGTCATACAAAATAATGAGAAATTGACATATTTTATTTAAAGCATAGAACAGCATTGCATTGGCAAAATAATATTGTGTTTTCTGTGTGAGTTGTGTTGCGCTCCTAATGCCAATTAAAAATAAAGTACACCCTTGTGTTTCGTTTTGCAAACACCCTGAGACATGAACTAGTTTGATAAGGGAAAAATTACTTTTCAGTGAGCCCCTATCCACTGGCAAAAAAACCCCAAACACTAAGTTTTACTTAATATATTAAACACAGCAAATCAGATTGTATGTGACACCTATCCTCCATGACAAATGGGTTTATAAAGTATTACTCACATAGCATAATGGTAATTTGTCTAAGTAGCTGGAACATATGCATTACATTTTTGCTTAACAGTTATAATTCATCATTTCAACACAGAAAATGCAGGGAAATACCCTTTTCTCAACCGAGGATAAATAGGATGTCAATGCTGAAGTTACAATAGTTTCCCAAAAGCAGTAACAGTAATTTATTCTTGTACTTGCCCATAAGTAGCGAAAGCGATGGTAGCTGTGGGACTGCAACGTTTAGGAGTAATATATCAAAACCTGCATCTGAATCATCATTTTACAATATAGGAGAATCATGCTGATCTGAGCAGCTGTCACCATTTGTGGAGATGTCATGCAGCACATTCCTTGCAATGCTCTCCAAGGGAAAAAAAGGTGACCTTTTCATCAATATGTATGCATTTAAAATAGATGTCACTATTAAGCTCTGTCAAATTTGGATTTGCCATTTTAACATACTCCCTTCGAAACAGACTTGAATGATTTTTTTCCAAACTCTTTGCCCAATTTTCCAAACTGTACAGCAGGTTTTTTCCCTGCTGTCAAACTTGATAGCTCAGAGATCAAACATACCCCAGAGGGAAAAAGATAGGAATTTTAAAGATGAACAATATATCAGAAAACCAAATGCTCCCCCAAGAGTTTAAGCATAAATCTTGTGAGGGCAAGTGAAATATGGTTGAAAATGTAGTTTTCTGGGGATCACTGCCCTGAGATGCAATCAAAACTTCAAGGAAAGGGACAGCAGGGAATTTCAGCTTTGGGAATTTCAGGTTAGAGTAAGAATGACTAAAATCATACTAATGACTTGATATTTTTATACCATCAAAAGTAAGTCCTACTTTACCCAGTCAGACCTGTCAGGAGCTGAAAGTATAACAGCTGCATGGCAAAACCCTTGATTGCCTTAGTGGACTGCTGAAGGACTAACAGCATTCACCTGTTGACAGTCAGCCAAAGGGAATGACTAAGCATGATTGCATCAGCTATATATAAGAGTCATGTGACCTTTGACTGTACTAGCCATAGGCTAATGAATGTATCATAATGTATATAAGTAAGCTAACTCAGTTAAGCATGTTCCTTGCTGGGGACAGGACCTAAGCCGAAGGCTCTGTCCGTTTAAACTGTATATATTGTATCAATGCCAATACATCCTTTCTTTGCGTGAACTCCCTGGCTCCAGTGGTTATTGCCGCACTCTGTGTATGCTCAGTTGCGCCTACGCTGTCAACTCGTGTCAGGTTATGGGCCCAGTTGCTGCTAGGCGTCGTACAACCCACTGGTGAGTAACATTGCCTAGTGGGCGGAGCGAAGAGTGTGGTGAAGTCATGACGGGTCCTACTCATGGGCTGCTGTTTGAAAGGCTCAATGAGTCCAATTACGTCTCATGGGTGGAGAAAATGAAATGCTTCCTCATCCGGGAAGGACTCTGGAAAGCTGCTCAGAAAGCTCCAGATATGGACGATGATGATGAGGTGGAAGCTGATGAGAAAGCCAGAGCAGCCATTGTTCTAGCAGTGGAAAACAGCCAATTGGTGTTCCTGCGAGATAAAACAACAGCTTTGGGGTGTTGGACTGCCCTGAAAGAGTTGTACCAGAGGACAACAGCGGGCTCCAAGCTGATTCTGGTGTGTAGACTCTTTAAGCTCAAGTTGCATGAAGGCAATGTGATTTCCCATCTGCAACAAATGAGAGGACTCTTTGCTGATTTGTCCGATAGAGGTTTGGCTTTTGATAATAATCTGCAAGCTTTGATTTTGCTCTCCTCTCTCGGCAATAACAATGGGGACCCATTAGTGGATGGTATTTACAAAGTGTGCCAGAGGATGATTTTAACATTGACTATGTGTAACCGGGAGGCTTTTTGGAATGGAAGGGGCAAAGGGATTTACCATCAGCCTCCAGTGAACAACAGCATCCAGCAAGGACCCGAGGTGGATGCAAGTCGGCAGAGGCGCATGCTGTTCGCGAGATGTTACACCTGTGGAGCAACCAACCACCTAGCGAGGAATTGCCAGCTTAGGCGCATAGTGCACTCCAGATCGCCAGTCAACAGGCTGTGCAGAGGACCGGGAAAGGAAGCCGCCTTTCTGGTGCAATGTACCCAAGCACCGAAATCTACGTGGCTTTTGGACACCGTCGGGTCTACAGAACATATGAAGTAGCAAAAGGGCAAGTTCGCTGCAGAAGAAGAGGACACCAGATATTGGAGAGGTAACTCTTGCTGACAGCTCTGCAGCTGTTGTACAGTCCCAAGGAGAAGTAAGTTTTTACGAAAGCAATGGGGATTTTCACTCCTGCAGAACGTGGTTACACATACCAAGTATGGCGCATAAATCTATTAAGCGTGTCCAGGTTGGCACTGGATGGGTATGTATGTACTTTTACTGGGACAGGGTGCTCCGGAAGTAGCCAGGGATGGGGACATTGTGGGCACAGGGTGTATTAAGTAACAGACTCTTTATAAATTGACTGTGGACAGTAACACCCTGTGACATGATGATGGCTTCCAACTACTGTGTGTGTGGAATTAAATGACCTTTCACTGCACCCAGCTAATTGTGATGCACAACTTCCACAGGAAATGTGGGCATGTGAGCTTCAGCAAGTACTCTCAAACAAACAGCACAAATGTGTGGTGTGCAATTTGCCATAAATGTGATTGTTTTCTCTAGAGTGCAAAAGTGTGGTTTGAGGTGGGAAAGTGAAAAACGCTATCCAGTGGCAAAGACAAAAGCCCAAGCGGTAACTTTAAGGGGACCCTTTCGGCTTTGGTGCACCTTCGCGATATAGCACAATCGTATGGTGTTTCCATCGGGGGTGCCAAATATGTGTTTGTAATTGTGGATCGATGCTTTTCCACACGCCTTCACTTGACTCTCCTATTTCTTCAAAAAAAGAAGAGTGAAGCGCTTCCATAAGCATTTAAATTATGGCATACTAAGCGGATCTGTAAACAATTTGGATGTTAGATGTGAAAACAATCCAGATTGATGGTGCCGGAGAATTTCTAAGTAACCAATCTTGTTACTGGAGTGGCTAAACAAACTGAGAATGAATAGATAGACGGGTGTCTAATGCCTGCTATGTGCATTCTGGAAAATGGTTTAGCAGGAGAGAGAAAAGATTGGTGTAATGCTGGAAACAAATGGATGCGCTATTGTGCCATGCTAGACGCAAATGCAAAGGGAGGATGACAGTCTCTTGGAAGTAGGAGGCATGGGCTTATACTGGTATCGCGTATCGTCATGAACAGATTATTCAGTGAAGCACTCAGTAGACATCCCATTAGTAGGAAGCTCTATGGTAAGGCACCTAAAGTTAGACCACCTTTCATAATTTCTTTTTGGTTCTTTAAGTGCCAATGTTCTGGTGCCTCCACAGAAAAGCGCGCGAGAAGCGAAAGGTGCACCTCACAAAGGCTTCAGTTTGGTAGGAGTGTCCAAGTGGGTATGAAGGCTTTCCAGGTTCCTATTACCAAATGGTCAGGTACACTCATTTTCCAGAAGTGCTGAGTTTGAGAAGCATTCCTGTGGTTGGTCCCCGGCTGCATAGCAATTCTAGGACTCCCTGCTTTCTAAGCAAGAAGAGTCCATCTGTCATTCTGCCATATGCTGATGATAAACATATTGAGGAGAAGGAGACAAAGAACTGAAAGTGAAAGTTCTTCTGAGGTAGAGTGTGAAAAGACACAAAGTCTAGTGTTCCTGTTAAAGCCGAATTAGACCTTCCAGAAAGTGAAAAGGAGAAAAAACCAATTCCCAAAAGGTCTGCATGTGTGACTAAAGGGAAACCACCCCAGAGGTTTGGGTATGACACACAACACAAAAAAAATGAAAACAGAGAATGGAAGCCCGGTGAATGTGTTTACAAAACAAATACTGATGAATGGTCTGAACCAAACAATTATCAAGAGGTTTCCTTTGCACAGGGATGAAGTTGGAGCAAAAGCGATGGTTTGAGGACTATGAACTCAGAGTTCAAATCTTGAATCGACCTACATGTTTTCAACACTGGAGGTTGATATGCCAAAAAGGAAGAACTCTGTTGGACTCCAAATGGAATCTATAAAAAGTTAAAGCTTTTAGCGAATCGGTGAAACACTTTTAAAGCCAGATTAGTAGCTAGAGGTTTCAAAACAAAAAATTTTCCTGAGGACTTTCTACTGAGAAACCTATGCTGCCACAGGCTAGGGTATGAATCCATCAGGTTGTGTTTGGCTATTGCTGGACAAAGGGGGTATGTCTCCAAGCAACTAGATGTGTGTACCTTTCCTACCCGCTGGAATGCAAAGGTGGATGAGGGGAGATATATATGAGACCACCACCTGGTTACAGGTGTAAAACAAATAAGGTTTGGTTACTGAAACGTGCTCTTTATGGTTTAAAACAATAGCAGCACATATGTGGAGAAACAGAAACCATTTAGATGACCTGTTATTGTTGGTGAAAGAGGGTTTTTCAAAGTTGTGCCACTGGATTCCTGTGGGTCTATAAAACAGGGAAACCTGGTGCTGGAAACGTTCCTAGTATGGTGTGGTCGATGCGACATCATAATACTAACAGAAACCGAAAAAAGGAACTCGAACAGCAAAGTGTTTCCAGACTTTAAGTAAACACATTAAAAGTGCTTGGCGATCTAGGTGAAAGTATAAAAATCCTACCTAAGTATGGAATTTGTACAAACTGCTGAGGGTTTATTACTGCACCAAGAGGGTAAAATAAAAGAGCTCTTGGAGAGAACACAAATGGTTAACTCACTCAGCAAGCAAACTCCCATGGTAGTAGAACTTCAAGGACCAGGACAAGCAAGAATGTGATGATCTCGGTCTCTACAGAAGTGTAATCGGGTCTTTGCAGTATATTGTTTCTCCATTAGCAAGTAATTTCAGATATTTGGCACATGCTGTCAAGCGTACTCCAGTAGAAGCGCATTACGCCAACAAACTTTCAACTGAAACAGACTGGACTGGGGTAAAAAGGGTACTGAAATACCTTAATGCAACTATGTCTAAAGGTTTACTGCTGTGTCCAGACCAAACCACCAACAAGACCAACAAGACCAACAAGACCAACAAGACCAACTGTCAAGTAAGTGTACATCAGATTGCAGAAATAGTCTACTATGTTTTAGGACATTAAACATTAAAGCTCACTTTTTAAAAGAGGCCATGGTAGTAACTGACTTTTCTTGCAGCAGTATTCGCTCAGTGAGTATGTAAGCACCAATTCTGAAGCTGCAGGTCATACATGGAGACCATCACAAAGTTCTACTGTGTGCAGGAGCTACTAACAAGGATCATGACACATGGAAGCCACTGATGATGAGGGTTGCCTTTTGAGTCTGTCTTTATGTTTAGAAGAGACTTTCACTCATGCCTGCAAATCAATGGGAAACCACTGCAGACAATTCAATGGTTGTGCTAAATCAGGGGTCTGCAACCTGCAGCTCTCCAGATGTTCGTGGACTACAATTCTCATCAGCTGATAGGAATTGTAGTTCATGAACATCTGGAGAGCCACAGGTTGCAGACCCCTGTGCTATATTGTGTTATATTTGTCTGAAATGTCTAATACTTTGATGATGCTTCTGCTTCAAATTTGAAGAGATGGATAATACCCTTTGCTTTGCTTGCCTTTTCTTCCTGTTGACCCAATGCTTTACACCTTTTGAACTAGTTTAACCAGCAGTTTTTTAGCTTTGTGTCGTGACATAGTTTCGTTATCATGGCCTTCATCCCCTGCCTTATGAAATATTGGATTTTAATATTATTCCTTACACTGTGTGCTACAAAATGCCAGTTTCCATGTTTGTTTGAGTAGGTAGCAGAGTGTCCATCTAAAAACAGGCCAAAGGCAAAAGGTCTGTTTGCAAAACTAAATCAATGCATGAGTTACTCCAGGCAATAGAATCTGGAAGCCTCATTGACCATGGGCATATCTTGATTACTACACCCCTCTAAAGATGTTGTGACACAATGGATCCCAGAGAACTCCCTGGTACTAGACGTTATATCTGATGTGCTTTTGAGAAACCATTTCCTCAAACAATTGCTTCCTCTAGATACGATCTCCCTAACAACAAAATCCCTTCCTGATTCACTCAAGCCTCAGCCAAATTTGAATACTATAGGAAGAGACTTTAGGGAGTATCTCTGCATAAACCATTCAAGGTATCACTGATATAATCTAGGACCAATTGACTCCATTGTCCTGGGAAGTAGAGACAATAGATAGAGCTGCTAATTAGCTCGGCCCCGCAAGTCCAGCAAGGAAACCCCAAGCAGTTGCAAAGATATGAAACCTAAGTTTGAATTTCCCGCCTTACCTGTGCAAAGGGGTATAAAGATACTGCACATCAGAGCCTCAGTGCTCAATACTAGCCTGAACCTCTCTTGCTCACATTGGTGTGAGACATGATATCATCCTTCACATTGGGTTTCTGTGCTGGCATAGAAATCCTTGCCTTCTGGAATTTCTCTGCAGAATTTAGGTAACGTATAAGTCCCCTGCTTCCCCTCCTATTCTATCTTTTGAAACCTATCTTTTCCTCGCTGTTTATATACTTAGGAACTGTTTGTATGTGCCTTAACGTCTCACTGTATGATTGCTTGCAAACAAAATTTATATAAAAAATATTTAAACTACAATTTGGTCTCTTTTGCATTCTTTGTAGAACATTTCAAAAGCCAATTCTGGTATAGTCTAAAAGATCCCCCCTAGCCTGCCTCTTGCACTGCCAAGCTGAGTTATTTCCCCATCGCTATTTAAAAATAAATTCTCATACTGTTACACACTGATTCAAATGGTCTCTGGCCCTTTCTAGCAAAAGATCCTTATAAACCTAGGTGGGCTCAAGAGATGGAGAAGTGCCTTAATAAATGTGGCCTTCCATATAACATCTATATGATCAAAAATTGGGATCATTTTAAAAGTGAACTTACCCAAAGAATCAAAGATGTATCATGACAGTCCTGATCTGGCAAGATATTCAGATTTTCCTCTATGCTATACACAGAAATATATCACTGCCCCTGCTCCTTATTTAACTTATCTGGATAACAAAGATCTAAGGAGAGCTTTTACTCTTGCAAGAAGTGCACATTTACCTTCTGCTGTCTTAGAAGGGAAATATCAAAAGATACCTTACGATGCAAGGTTATGTTCTTGCTCTCTGAAGTCTGTAGAAACTATAGAGCATATGTTATTAAAGTGTCCCCTCCAGCATTGCAATAACAATGCGCCAGCATTGCCCTTTTAAGAAAACCATAGAGACAGGTTGCCCCGAGCAGCAGCTTCCCTGAAACCAAGCCTTAGAGCCTGCAAAATAGAAAGCGTGTGTTAGTGAGGGGGACGAGGCATTCTCTCCTTTGCTTTCTCCTGCCTTCAGCTGCTTTCCCTCTCCCCAGACTCGCACACGCCCACCTCGCCCCTCCTTAAAAAGCCTTCTGGGGTGCTCCTTTCCTCCAGCTGTGGTTCCTTTGCCAGCTCAGCACCCTGCCTCCTGATGAACCTTTCCCACCCTCAACTTATACGCGAGTCAATAAAATTTCCCAGTTTTTAAAGGTAAAATTGGGTGCCTCGACTTATATGCGGGTCGACTTCTACGCAAGTATATACGGTAACTTTACACTGAATTACAGTTGTGTGGGACCTAATTCTGATCAGGTTCATACAAGGAAGGAAAAGGAGATCTAATCTTTCAACTCCCTGCATCAATTCATCAGTTACAACCAACTAACCCACATATCATTGTAATCTTTTCAATAAAAAGGCAGGGTTTTTTTTAAAAAAAATAGGGTTGACCAAGGTGCAGGAGGGGGTTCAATTAGTAAACTAATGCCCCCAAGTGATTTTAATTTATTTTTAAAAAGAGGTTCGTGGTATCATGCAAATCAGATCTTTTGTGCTGGACAGTTGAAGGCTGGAGGCTGCATATATCCATTTGGACTTGACTTTTGCTATAATCTCTGGTCCTGAATGCTGCCAGTTGTGCATTGGTTCTAAAGCACATACTTCATTCCTTCTATAGACATTATAGACCATGCTTCTGTAAACATTATTCCCAACCACACTATGAATATATTGAGGCAGCATGTAAGAACACACAGTGCTTCTGTATCACAACCAGACTTTAAAACTTAACTGCAGAAGTTTAATTTTGTGATTAATACTTAGTGTGACCATATGATATTATATTAGACGCTGACAATGGTTCCCATGAAATCTCACCTAAAACTAACAAAATAAATGTCTAATTCTCTTCCATAGCACAATAATTTTAGAACCTCACATTCTATGAACAAGTAAGTTACCAAGTTAAGAGTGTTGTATCAGAAACTGTATATATCACCCATGCTGAAGTTATGATGGAAAACTTTAAGGTAGGATTAAAATTTATTATGGAATGTAAATGAAGTTAATGAACCATTATTGCTAGAGAAATTGCTTTAATATCTTAGCAGAAAGAAATATAAAACCACTGTTTTCGGAAGAACCACTGTAAAATATATATTTTAAAATTCTAAGATTTGTAGTGTAGAGCTAACATTCTTGCTGCTCCAAGGAGTGGCTAATTTCTATGCATAGTGCATTTTGTTTCTATATTTGAGTAAGTGAAAGAATGGATTTCTACAGGATGAAAGTTTTTGCTGTGCTTGAGAAATGGAGATGCATAACATCCTAAGTTCCAGCAAATGAAGATGTTAGAATGTAAATCTTATCCTTCATAACAGAATCAGAAAGAAAGACTTAAAAGTGGAGATTGTTGAAGACACACTTTCTTGATATATATAATGCATTCATTGTGAAAAGAGTGAAGACAAAGAATATATAAGGTTTCACTGTGGAAAGAGAATGAGTCTTCATCAGTCACATTACTGGTAAAGGGGAAATTAGAGAGATTTGACTTTGAATGGCTTTTGTAGCTTCTAGATTAGATATTGTGTCCAGGTTAAGACCTTTGCTCACTGCAAGAAATGTGCCAAATTGTAGTTAACTAGACTACAGAATTAATTTGTAGGTCTGCCCGCAAGAAAATTATGCCAGATCAGGGAGTATCAGAACTCAGCTGGTATCTGCCATGGAATTGGTCTTTAAATTGTGAGTTGCAGATCTCCACATGTTTGATTGTAAACCCTTACAGTGGTGCTATTTTTGTTGTTTTATTGAAGGGCCCACTGCTACTGTACCCATGCTGGCAGAAAATATTCATACCTCCTGTTACTATCAAAATGCTGAGACAAACAACAACACAGTACTGCAAGGTCACTAAGAGATGAAGAAGATTCCTTCATATCTTGGCTTGTTCCTTGTTATAATATACTTCCTGGTGCTTGGCTTATGATTCCTGTTTCTGAATCTTGGTCTGCTGCTCCCAGTTCTGTTATTGAGCACAAAAAGCTATTTTTAACTGAGTAACACCATTACTGTGTCAGGGGTAGTATTGTCTCCTCTGTCAGCTCTCTGGGGTCTCAGGCAGAGGTCTTTCACCCCACCCAATCCCTTTAACTGGAGGTGTTAGGATCTGAATCTAGGACCTTCTGCAAACAAACCAGATACTTTACTGGTGATCCATGGCCTCTGTCATTCCCCTGGCCTTGGCACTAGAAAGGTCATAACTCTTCTCACTCTTCCTGTGATCCAAGGTGGATCCCATACATTCCTGTTTCAAGTAAAACAGTACAAAAATGTTATCAAACAATTGTCCGATTGTAAAGATATAGCAGATCAGGCACAACTGAGAAAGAATCAGCACAACATCAGCAAAAGAAAATCCTGCCTTTCTAACATTTTGCAGATTTTCAAGAGCGCTAACATAACAACATGGATAAGAAGAAGAAGAAGAGTTGGATTTATATCCCCCCTTCTCTCCTGTAAGGAGACCCAAAGGGGTTTACAAACTCCTTTCCCTTTCCCCCTCACAACAAACACCCTGTGAGGTAGGTGGGGCTGAGAGAGCTCCAAAGAACTGTGACTAGCCAAGGTCACCCAGAGTGCACAGGCTAATCTGAATTCCCCAGATAAACCTCCACAGCAAAAGTGGCAGAACGGGGAATCAAACCCGGTTCCTCCAGATTAGAGTGCACCTGCTCCTAACTACTATGCTACTGCTGCTCTCAATACAGTAGAGATTATATATAGGATTATATATTTTAACTTCCAAAAGTTTTTTGACAAAATCCCTCACCAGAGGTTTCCGAAAATACTAGCAGCCATGGGATTAGACAGTGTGTCCCCTCATAAACTAGTAACTGCTTAAACAATAAGAAACAGAAAGTTAGAATAAATTAACTTTTGCTGCTGTTATTCACCTTGTTCCTATATGAGCAGGAATTAGGAGTTAGCAATAAAGTTTGTAAAAGACACCAAAACATTCAGAATAGAGAAAAGCACAGCAGACTACAGAAGATTCCAAGCCTCCAAACTGGGTGAATAACCAATAATTTTCCTTGCCTATTCTGCTGCTTGCTTGACTGTCAAAGCTGAGGATGTTCATGTTGATTTTAATAGAGTTGGGAAAAATGCAAAAAGAGGAATGCAAATTCCTCTTATTAAATTACTTTTAGTATGAAAAAGTAGATAGAGAAAGCCTTTACTCCCTTTTCCAAATACTAGAATTTGGGAGTATCCATTGAAATTGATTGGAAGTAAATTCAAGTCAAATAAAATACTTCTTCATACCAGTCTATATTTTATGGCATTCATATTGTTCCAAAAACATGGTGAATGAAGTTTGCATAGATGCCTTTGAAAACAAATTTATGGAAGATAGGTCCTTCAATGACTATTAGCCATAATGTCTGAATAGGTCGCTCATGTTTGACAACAAATATACTTTTTAAATTCCTGCTGCTGGAGCCAACCGCAGGCTGAAAATTTAGCTTCTGTGCCCCAGCTATAGACCATACTAGTTATCTGGTCAGCTACTGTAGGAAAAAAGTTATTTAGACGTACCATTCGCCTGATCCAGTAGTGTTCTTCTTACGAGCTTCAGTCATCTGAAACCTGCAATTGTTACAGATTTTGCCATCTTTAATTTTTTGTGCCAGAATTTCCTGTACAGTGTTGTTCATTCAACTTCATAACACCTTTAAAATTTTCTTCTCATTGTTGTGTTCATCAGCTTTCATTCTGGTTAATATTTAATAATTATAGCATAGCCTCTAAAGCTATGCTAAGGGAATAATATTCATTATACCTTTTTTCACCTATCAGGTCTTTATTTATGGAACTCAGGAGACATTTCATTGTTGTGCAATTCTAACTGTATAAATCTACATCCTCTATTGCACAAGAACTCTTCTGATAGGCATTTATTTGACAGTACACTAAAAGCAGGTAAATTTCTAACTATTATTTTGCCTCTTTAGAGAGCGTGCTAATTAGTTTGCTGCAGAAAATTAATAATCCTTTCCTCTTCCCCCTCCTCTAGCTAGATAGATGCAGTCTTTAATTGTCTTACCTCAAAGGCCAGCTGTTGGAGGAGGTTAACTCTCTTAAACTAGCCAAAAAATGTAATTTGAGTTTTCATGGAATTTGATGAAAATGGGCCCTAATTTGAATGATGTTTGAAAAGAATATTTAAACATTTGTATTTATATGCTAGGAACCTAGGAAGAAGCATTTTTTTAAAAAAAGTTTAAATGGATATATTGAAAAGGTGTATAAAGACAATTGGAAGAAAAATGGTCTTCTTGCCATGAAAGGTTGAATATACTGATGCATCCCAAATCCAGAGGTACTCTGAACCAATTTTTGTAACTTTCCTCTGATGCCATTGACAGGGCTAATACAATTTTGGCATGTTCTTTTGGCAGACGACACCTCCCCTAATCTTCCCAGGCAAGTACAATCCCTGGGGAAGATTGTCAAGCATGCTCGCTAGGTGCTTCATGTTTCTTGTTATCTTTTGATATTCAATTAAAAAATTAAGTAATCAATGCATTGTTTATGACCATTTGGGGAGATACCAGTTCTCTTGCCAGATGCAGAAATTGTGAAGAGAAGAAACTGCATATCTATCAGATAGATAAATGAAAAATAAACAGAAAACTAATCAGTTAGTCAGAAACCATAAATAAGCACAGTGTTTCTTTTAAAGTCTTGCAGTTTGATGCTTGTTTAAATCCATGTTATTGAAATTGTTTTGCACGTTTTCACATAGCAATGTAGGGCATGTCAAACCACTCCCCATTAAATTTTCTTCCGTTTCCCAAGCATTCATGACCTGGGGAAGAATCATCTCACAGACTTTACAGTCCCAATGAAAAGTCCTAGTACCACAAGGAAATGAAATCCTATCACTACATCTACTGTGCAACTGTAAAGCTCTTTGGCAGATGTTCTAGGTAAACTGTGGACAAGTGCACAGATCAGAACTTTAGCTTAGGGAACATGTTCACTGCAAAGTCTGCTATATCCTCAGCCAAAATTATTATAGCTGTTAATTCATCTGCTGAACACCACAGAAGTATTGTTTTCATTCATTCTCAATAGATGTAAAACACTCCAGTTGGTGGCTACCTTTCTGGGCATGGAGAGAAGTGGTCCTGCCATGGCCTGATCTGAATACTCTCAGATGAAAAATATGCAAGTTTTTAAGGGTGCTATGTTTAGAATAGGATACAGTTGTACAAAACTAAATATTTGTTTGTTCCTCAAATTCCTATGAGGGGTCAGTTGCTTGAAAGGAGTGCAAAAACTTTTCTTGCACTCTCCGTGCCCCTATTATATTCAGTTAAAATGAACTATTCAGGCTCCATAACCATGATGAAAATTGATTTTTATATGTTGTTTGCACAAGGCCAGTGTCATGAGCTCCCCAGCAACCAGCCAGGATTCCTCAGATGAGGAATACTGGAATGATGATCCGGCTCCATCAGAGTCTCAGCTGGCTGAATCTCCAGAGCCACAGTTGGTTGAATTATGTGAGCAGTCACACAGGTAGAGGACAGTGCTGGCTCAAGCCAAGAGCAAGAGGACAGGACAGGCAGTTCCCCAAACTCATCTGGTTCTGGGAGGCAGCTCAGACAGCAGGGCCATCAGGCACTGCATACTAAAAGATGCAGTGCCTGGTTGAAGGCCCAGAGACGCAGAAGGGACAGCTGTAAGTCAGCGTAGAACTCAGACTAAGCAAGAATGCAGGCTTATAAGAGGCAGCTGCGAACAGCAAGCATTGCAGGAACAACTTTGTGAAACAGCTTGATAGTTTCTGTAGTGCCTGCTCTTGCGCTGAAGATTTGGCTTTGTAGACACAGATTGATTGATCTGCTTTTGCTCAACTTGCCCTGGACTGCTTTCCCCAGGAGTGAAAGTAAACTTTCTATACTCTCTGCCTGCTCTCAGCAAACAACTGTAACCAGAGTCTCCTGTGTGCTCAGCCAACCACCAGAGTCACCTTCAGCAAGGTTAAATGTCCAAATTTCATGCCAATCTGATGGTTTTGTATAGTTTTTTGTTTGCAAAAAGTGAAAAACTCCTGGCATGTTTGCTGAAAGTAATAAACACTGTAGGTTACACTAAATTTTTTACAATGAAATACTTTCTGCATGTACCAAGAACTATAAAGAAGCATATCTTACCAAGACATGCCTCTGGAGATGACAGCCATAGATATGGGCAAAAGGTTAGGAGTGAAAACTACCAGACCATGGCCACACAGCCTGAAAAACCCACAACAGCAAGCACCTGAACGTAGGTCTACACAGTTTATGTGAAGATTTCTAAGAATGAGGTGGATTCTGCATAGGCCAAAAACAGCCATATAAAAACAGTGTAAAAAGGATTAAAACGGTGTAAAAGGGTTTACACCGTTTTCACTCCACTGTTTTTGGCCCATGCAGAATCCGTTTGAGTGAAACTTTATAGGTATCTGGTAACTGTTAATAAAAGACAGTATTTTGAGAACTACCAAGTTATTTTCCAGTTTTACTGCACATTATTCCAAAAAGAAGTCACTTTCCCTGACTTTAGCATGCTTGCTTACTCCTCTTGTAGCCAGCTCAGATAGATGATGTGTTGCCAGGGGTCTAAACAGGTGCAAAAGGCAGTACATACTGCAACTTTTCTCATACTGAGAGAAAATGCAACTGAATTTTAAGGTTGAGACCATATTGCAGATCCCCACTGAATCCTTGCAGGGTGCCTCTCTGCTAACCAGAATGACTCAAAAAGCTATTATATGATCAGCTGTAGCAGATGGCTGTAGGCACACAGAGCTAGGTATACTGCTGTTGTTGCCATATTTTGTAGTGTAATTTCATACAGTACTGAGCTTTAAGTTTTATAAAAAGTTAAACCATACAAAAGAACAGAGGCATGGTCATAGTGGATTTGCATATATTTATGACAAAAGGAGGTGTAAGTATAGTTCAGATAGCTCATTGTCTAACAATCAGATTAAGACAAAAAAGTCCAGCTACCCCAACCAAAAGGAAAGCAAAAGAACACTAACAAGACCAGGCAAATGATGTGTGTTGTTGGGAAACTGAGCAGACCAACACAACCTGTGCACAGTATCTGGTTTACTAAAACTCTGAAATAACTATCGACTTGGCTCATGTGCTACAACATAGTTGTCATTATACCCAACATTTTAAGAAAGACAGGGGACAGAACTAGGTAGGCACTAGGACTCAAACGGAGCATTCGAGATCAAAGAAGGTCCAGGAAATATACAATTCTACTTGTGATCATTTGGTGGAAAGAGTATAGAATGGAAACCACCAGAGTGGCATCATATTTTACAAACTTGACTTGAACAATGCCACTTGATAATTTTGAATAGTAATCACAAAAATTTAGAAAGCATGGAGAAATTATCTCCCCTTCACAACTTTGCCAATTCTCAATAAAAATCAGTGGAGCTATCATTCAGTGGTTCAATTGCATAACTTTAGAGCTATGCATTTGGATAAGCCCACACACTCCTCTTCCCAAAAAACTGCTATCCAGATGAAGCTGAAAAGCCAACAAGCCAAAAAAGTTTTCAGGAAACACAGGGGGAAAATATTGTGCTTCCATTGAATTGCATTCTAACGTAGTTCTGCTAGGCTTCTGTTAGTTCTTGGGATGGGAAGCATTGACCTGACGTTGCTCATAGGTGTGTTTCTTTGCCTGTTTTGCCTGGGAACTGTAATGTTTTTGCTCCAATTGCATTCAATGGTAGATCTTCGTGGGACTCAGAGGAAGGGGGAGCAGTTCTTTTGGGTTAGAACTACCGAATTTGTGGCATAGCTGCAGGTGAATCTCCTTAGAAGAACCTGCAAATTTGGTGAAGTTTTGGTCAAAGAGTCTAATTTTATAAGCCTACAACATTTTCAATTGTTTCCAATAAAAGATAGGGGCACACCCTTTGGGGGCTATAAAACTGAACTCGCAAACCCAAATGTCATCAAATCTCAGGGCTCTTCTAAGGAGATTCACCTGCAGCTATACTTCAGATTTTGTCCCTCTACCATGAAAAATATTTTCCCAGAGCATCATAAAATTTCCCTATAAATTTAAATAAAGCCAAATGTTTTGGGAAAAGCCAAAAAAAGAAAAATAGAAACATCGCATTTACTGGTATGGGTATTTAGATTTTTTCAGCTTTTCCAAATTTTTCCAGATCTAATAAACCTGAATCCAAAAATGCCCCCCCCCTTTCAAAAAAAGATGCACACCTTTGTATAGGTTTAGGAGCAGCAGTGGTGTAGGAGGTTAAGAGCTTGTGTATCTAATCTGCAGGAACCAGGTTTGATTTCCAGCTCTGCTACCTGAGCTGTGGAGGCTTATCTGGGGCATTCAGATTAGCCTGTACACTCCCACACACGCCAGCTGGGTGACCTTGGGCTAGTCACAGCTTTCCAGAGCTCTCTCAGCCCCACCCACCCCCAGGGTGTTTGTTGTGAGGGGGAAAAGGGCAAGGAGATTGTAAGCCCCTTTGAGTCTCCTGCAGGAGAGAAAGGGGGGATATAAATCCAAACTCTTCCTCCTCTTCCTCCTCTTCCTCCTCTTCCTCCTCCTCCTCCTCCTCCTCCTCCTCCTCCTCCTTCTTCTTCTTCTTCTTTAAACTTCAGAATTAACTGTTCTATTCAGACTTTCCTCATTAATTTCACTAGCACTTGAGAGTATTTTCTTGTTTTGAAGTCTGTTCTGAAGTGCCCAGCTCCCATTTTCCTGACAGGTTCAGATGGTAAAACCAATCCAAGGAAGAATTTCTTTTCCCCTTCTCTTATTCCATGACATACAATGTATCTATCTTGTTGACTGGGAGTGCCATGAAAGCAGCTACAGTTCCCAAAGTGCATGGGTTGGGGGGATGGGAGAGAGTGGGGAGCGGAAGATTAACAAAGATGGAGGTGAACTGAGGAAGCTCACTTATCACTAACCACAGCCTCCATTTTAGTCCACACTGCAAGTCAGTCCTTGCAGTTCACACTGTACGGTCCTTGATTCTTATTCAAAGTCCAGCCCTGGCAGTAATGATCACTACCTTTATTTTATTATGATACTAACTCAGCAATAACATTATCAACAGTCAGCAACAAATAAAAGGTGAAATGCACATACTGTAAAAATATAACTTTGTTATGAACTGAATTCATGCTACATGCATAGTTTAAAAAAAGATTTAACCAGGTGAACCATCACTATCCCGGAGATTCTTCAGAAATTTTACTCAGAGAATCCCCCAAAGAGCTCTGGCTTGTTTCCCCTTTAGGCACATTTTGACCCTTTCCACAAATGCAGAATAATCCGCTTTCAATCCGCTTTCAATGCTCTTCGAAGCTGTGCGGAATAGCAAAATCCACTTGCAAACTGTTGTGAAACTGGATTGAAAATGCATTATTCTGCGTGTGCAGAAGGGGCCTTTATGTACAAATACAAGCTTTTTCCTGATACACATTTATTCCAGATTTTCCTAGAAGTAATATCAGTCCTATCTAGAAAACCATAGAGTTTCCAGCAATTCAGACAAGACACAATGTCATTTTCAGGTTTCCATGGAAATGATTTCATGCCATCCATGGAAATGATTTCCTGCCAAATATATATTTTATTCAGTTTTTCTCCTGATGGTGGTATGAGTAGTGATGGGAAAAGGAGCTGGGAGTGAGAAATCTCCCACCCCTACGGGGAGGATAGCAGCACTAAGGTCCTTACCACACATGCAGAATAATGCACATTCAATCCACTTTCACAATTGTTTGAACGTGCTAATTTTGCTATTCTGCACAGTAAAATTCAGCTTCAAAGTGGATTGAAATGTAGTTTGGCTAAATGCTTTCTTCAGTTCACAGATGTGTGATATTGTACCAAGGATTGCATTGTCACTAATTGTATTTGGTTATCCTATTGCTACTGAATTATAAGCAACCCCTTGTTTATGTAATAGTTACTCTACATTCTATTATTTTAAAGATATAATCTTTGTTGCCTGTTTCTCACACTCCAGGTGAGAAAAAAAAGGGCTACTATCTGCTAGACTGAACCAAGGGACAGAAAAAAATGTTTACAGGGCATACTTTCTTAAGAAGAATCCACAGAAAGTCTCTCTTTTTCTTGATTTGCCTCTTTCCTGGAATGAAGCCATCATGAGCAGGGAACGACAAAGCACTGTGTAAGCAGGTGAGAGCCATGATTACCAAGCATCCTCTTAGAAAGAACATTTGGCCCCTTTCAGAGTAGGGGACTTTGAGTTATGCATTCAGTGTCAATATTTACATTATTCAGTGGAATAAGAAACCACCTATGAACAATTTTTTAAAAAAATTCTGAGTGTGTGTACACATACATACCCATACCCACTCACACACACTGTAGATCAGAAGTTGATAGGATAACATTTTGTGCCTGATATGAAATGAGTAATGTGGACATGCCTCAATCAGCTGCCTATCCAGATGTATGTTGTCTCCAGGTGTTAAGAATTAATGGGGCTGTATTGTAGGGAAGCTGTTCAGTGTATATCTCCCCCCCCACCCCCCACCCCCCGAAGCTTCTTGGCTTTGAAAGTGCTTTGTCAATAGTTGTTACGAAACACAAATAGAGAAGAAAAACAAATCTATATTTTTTTAAGATATTTTATCATAAGCCAGCATTTTCTTCCTTTGTTCCCCCTGTGCAGTTCATTAGTCTGTTTCCTCCTCTTTATATTTCAGATAATGGCACAAGATGATGATAATGATGAGGTGGAATCATAACCCACTTGAAGAAGAATTGATTTTCAGGAGATGCTGGAAACATCTTTCACTTTCTTTTATTGTTTAACTTGTTGAAGTTCAAGAACAGAATCTGGAATATAATTTAAGAAGCTACCCAATTCACCAGCTAGCCAGCCAAAGGATTGTCGGCTCCTGCATAATAAGCCCATTGTCAACTAAGGTCATCTTCAGAAATCTTACGTCACCTATGCTCATTAATTATCCAGAGCGATGAATGACCATGGACAGGTTCTTTTGGGTTATGGTGCTTTAGATGTAGATGCCATGCAAAATCTGGCTCTTTTTGGTTTATAGAGTCAGATTAGAGCATATTGTTGATTGGTTTTTATTGTATGCATATATTTTCTGCAGGCTGTGGTACATTCATCACTGTTATATTTCTATATATCTTGATTTTTTACTTATTGATTGTTTTTACTACTTTTACACTTTTAGGATTTTGGGTCTGCTGTATAATGTTTTGTGTTTGTTTTCTTTTATTGTAAGCAACTTGGGGCACCAATTCTTGTGGTAAATTGAGAGGAAATGCTTGAAACAAATCAATTAAAAATTGAAAATGAGAGAAAAGTGAATCTATACAGGGTTAAAACATATGTGAATGGCTGGGCAAATAGCTTAGGAAGAACGAAGTGATGCTGAATTCAGATAAGACTGAGATGAAACTGGAAATACCACAAGGTACATTTTGTTTGTTTTAAAAGGAGAAATGAGCTGATCATTGGGGTACTTTTGATGGACTGTGCTGTTATTTTTGATTTTGGTTTGCATTGTTATTTGTTCCAATGTCGATTCTTTGTTTTTTTTTCAATGCAATTTTTGTGCCACATACACACTATTTATATGCTGTAGATGTCAGGTATACGTAATGGTTGCAAAAAAATGTTTAACATTTGTTATGTTTAAACAGAGCATGCCAACTAGAGGAAACAACCAGCAACAAGAAGGAAAACTTGGGTGTTTTTTTTTACAAGGGAGAAAAGAAATCAAAATATGCATATTTAAACTGAATGTGTCAGCTAGTTGTTTGACAATACATTGCCTTTGACAATACATTGAATGTGTCAGCTTTTGAAATTTAGCCTCTCCCCTGTTGAAGAGTTTTGTTGTTTTTATTATATCCACTAAGATTTCTATTTGGTTCTTGTTACCCTAACAAATATGCTTAGGGGGATTCAGTTTTCATTAGTTTCTTAATGAATGCACACCCTATGAGGGATGAGTGAATCATTCTTAGTTTAGATCATGACGAGCAGTTGTATTAGTTTGTTTGTAGCAGTAGAAAAGAGCAAGCATCCAACAGCTCTTTCAAGACTAACAAAATCTCTGGCAGGGTAGGAGCTTTTGTGAGTTACAGCTCACTTCTTCAGATAAAGCTAGAATGTCTGTCCACCTAATCCAAGCACCCTTGCTATTGCAATTTACCTGCTACTGACATTTACATGCTATTGACACAGGGTATCTGAATTCATTCTTCTCTACCAAAGGACAGATGGACTGACATTCTAGTTGTATCTGAAAAAGTGAGCTGTGACTATCAAAAGGTCAAACCCTGCCAGAAATTTTATTAATCTTTAAGGTGCTACTGGTATCTTGCTCCTCGCTTATTTTGTTTGCTTTTTCATTCGTTTACATTTTGTTAACAGTTCATGTTCCCTGCTTTTCTTTGTTGATTTTGTAGATGCATCTGGATTCTACTATACATTATACACAATGTATACTATGCGTGTGACTGCAAGATGGGAATAGTATTGAAAAAGGGAACTTTAACAAAAAAAACTTGATTCAAGGGCACAGAAAATAATGTGAAAATAAAGGTTTGATTTATACAATGAAGCAAAATCAAAACAGGGATGTTTTTTTCCAGGACAAAATAGCTGAAGGGGAGGGGTGGGATTTGGATTCGTTCCTAATCTCTGTTAGAAACCAGACTACAGGGAACCAGGAAAATGAATTAAATGAATGCCACTCATTCATTTTGTGTTGTTCTCATTTGTTTTCATTACCCTAATGAATGAAATGATTGAGATTTTGTACCGTGTTTATGTACTAATACACAATCCTATTAAAAACTAAGGGCCATTACATCCAATCAGCTGTCAGACATTCTGATTGTAACAGACAGTGTCATGTGCACAGTCTCCCCCACCCACAAACACCAAGTAAATTAAGTACAATTCACCCCTACAATATGGGAGGCATACACATGTGTGCTAATTACTATAATTGCCCCTTTCAAAAGGAATGAAAATGTTATGGTAAATTACCTGAATGCGTATGGAATATATACAGGGATTCTACTGGGCATAGTGATGGGGCACACGTGGGTTTTATGGCAGGGATGGTGGTCATTTTGGTCAAACAGTGTAGGATGGAGCCCTGCCCACCAGTCCTGCCCCCCAAAGATGGCCAGAGCCACCCAGCTCCAGCTTACCAAAGGAGGGAGAGGGAGAAAATGTCTTCTCAGCTGCTCCTGCAATGTACATGTCTTGGTCAGTGGCTAAGTTTGGCCAGCTCAGCTCTGGTGGGTACTTCCAGCTCCCAAGCAACCTTTCCTCTGGTATGGACCATGGCAGCTGTAGCATAAGCCATTCTGTGACTGGTTGGGGCAGTTGTGGTTATAAGCAAGCAAGGGAGGTTGCATTGCTTTGGCCTGTTCACTGACTTGTTCCTCCTTTCTGACCTCTGCTGAGCTAGGTAGGCAGCAACTATCCTCACCTCCTCCTGCTTCTCTGGACTCTTGGGTCCTGCCCCTCCCACATCTGTTGCACAAAGACAACCAGTAGATGATGCCCCAAAACAACAGATGGAGGGAATATCTCAGCCACACAAATGGTAATGGGAAGAGAAAAGATAAACTTGAGGAAGGTGGATGTTGCCCAGGACTTACTCTTTGTGTTCTAAGAGAGATATCAGTTACTGCAGCTGCTGGGATGAGAAGGAATATGAGGTGCACATGCTGCCTTGGATGGCACACCATGCAATTGTAGCCTGCTACAGAAGGAAGGGGGGCTGGTTATAAAGGCACATCAGATCCGCCCCCCCCCCCGGCATCCATCCCTCATGACTTCACTTTCACCAGGAACCTGTGTGCCATCTCTCTCCTCCCCACATCCAACTTGATTTGCTAGACTCAGCCATCAGGACAGGGCATTGTAAGTATTGCAAATCTGCAGTGTAAGTCTGCATTGAAGATAGGGCACTGCCATACGTGGTGCTAGGATTGCCAGCTCCAAGTTGGGAAATACCTGGAAGATTTTGGGATGGAGCCTGAAAAGGATGGGGTTTAGGGAGGGGAAGGACTTCAGTGGAGATAACCCTATCCTGGGAACATTCTGCAACAATGTGATAGACTTCAACTTCTAAAGTAGCTATTTTCTCATTGTGAACTTATCTCTGTAGCCTGGAGACCAGTGATAATAGCAAGAGACCTCCAACCATCACCCAGAGATTAACAATCCTACATACTGCCGCCTCACTCCTTGAGTTGTTCTGATAGTGAAGCTATGCCCTAGGCTGAAGCAGCTTCCTGCTGGAGAGGAGAGGGAGCAGGAGGGGTGGCATGCAAGGGAGGGGAGGGAGGGGCCCTGGCATCTGGACATGGCCCACCCACCCTAGCGGAGGGATAGGGAGAGGGAGGGGAGGGACGGGGGTGGCATGCAAGAGAAGGGGAGGGAGGCAGGCAGGGGTGGCACGCAAAGGAGGGAGGAGGGGGTCATAATTAGTCTGGCATAATATTTGAAAGGCATGGCTGACTGTATGTAGCCACAGCAGGCAGGGCCTACCAGCCTCTAACTTTGTCCTGCTGAGCTTACTGCAGTGCCTCTGGCAGGGCTGCTGAAGACATGGTGTGTGATGACAGAAATCAGGGGAAGTTGCAGTTGAGTTGTCAGGAGGATGCCAGTGTTCCCCTCACCCTGGGGAAGTTTCCCCAGATGTCCTATGGCTAAGGGTCCCCTCATCTAACTTTATGCTTCACTATATATTCTGGACATGATGAGAACCAATTCTTTGTCCGTTTTGACTCTTTTTGTGTCTGTTTCAGTATTCCTGCACTCTTCCCATTTTCTTTTTCTCCTTCCCAACCCCTTAAAATAAAGAGTTTAAATCAGATAGCAGGATCAGTTAATTAACATGTGCAAATTGTGGGTTTTAAGCTTCTGTGTTTTTTAATCTGATGACATAAGAGTCATTGGAGCAATGGAACTATATAGCTGCCTCAAGGTTCACAATGAAGTTCAAATTCCAAACTCAGAATGAGATTGCATGCCTCAACTCAGGCAATTGACCTCAGCTTCATGCCCAATCTATTTCAAATTACCAGAGCAGATTGACTAATAAAGTGCCAGGATGAATGCTGCTTTCTCCTTTCTCCTTTAATAAATAGTTCTTCACTTAAAGGTGGCTGTACACCAGCTGAGTGCAAGGCCCACATTTCTCCAGGAGCATTCTGGTAGAGTGCCAGCATTCTTCCTGGAGCTGGCAGGAAGCAGAACAGGATACATAGTCAATTACTATAGCATAGGCATGTATGGACTTTATTGACAGCCCTGAAGTTCTGATGCATTTTTGTGCAAAGTGTTTCTCCTTTAAAACCAAAGAGTGTTGGAGTTTAGTTATTTTGTGTAGAGACTGCATTATTTTTTGGTGTCTGGCAAAACTTGCAACATGCACCCCCCCTGCCCCAATATATGCAGGGTTCCCATCTCATACATATGTAAAATCTCAAATAACACATTTCTATCACAATTCTGAAATTATATTTTCAGTGTTTTTGAAAATGTGTCCTATTACCATGCCAACAAATACCGGTGTGTGTGTGTGTGTGTGTATTTCATGTGCTACTCAGCCTGAAGTTGAATTCTGCATGTCTTGCTGAGTATTTTGCAACATTTGATTGGTCTAAGGTTATTATCCTGCTGATATTTTCTTTGTTATCATGGAATCGTGAGTCTGTTATAAGGAAGCATGGAACAAGTTTTCCTGTATTTTTTTCCTGCCTTCTCGCTACCTGACAGTGACTGCTACACTTCATTCTATGTTCTTTTCATGTTTTTAAAGCTTACTATAGAGTTTATATCATTTCTTCCACAATTGATGGACATTTAAGCATGATCTACAATTCAGTATCAGGTTTTTTTTCTACAGCATAATGCAGCTGCTGGACTGTGAGTTAGCTCTGGCCCCCACCCTACCCCAGTTTACAAGTGTTTATCCCCATGTTCAGGCTCAGATTCTAAGAGTTCCATTAATTGTACATTTGCAATGTATAGCTCAGTTGTTTTGCTTTTATTTCTTTGCAAACACTAATTCTTATGTATTTATTTAACTACCAGTATACTTATGGGCATAATTCAAAGTGATTCTTGTAATCTATAAAGCCCAAGACTCTCTGGAATGTTTACTCTAGTGAATGGGTCCCCCCCCCCCTCATATGGACTTTACCATTCATTGAGACGATGCAATGGAATTTTCTTTGTTTTGTATCCTTGGAGTATAAAGCACAACATTGCCAGAATGTACACAGAAAGAATTCAGTCAGATGCTGTTCATCAGTGAAGGATGATTGATTATACCAAACATTTTGGTAGCCTCTGATCAGTGAAACTGACTTACTGGATCTGTACAGTGCTCAATATATGGATCTTGGCTGCTGTTTTATCTTTTTTAAAATCTTGATTTGATTATTTTTAGTTTCTGTGTACTATGCTTCCTATTCTTTTAATTGTAAGCCATCTTGAGAATTTGTTCAGAAAATTTATATTAAACACTTAAACAAACTTTTCTGAAGGAAGGCCTTAAAACATGAGCTTTTTGATTTCTTATAGTCTTTGAAATCAGATAATTATTTACTACTAATAACTGTTAAGTAATGCATGTCATGCAACTAATCCACATTTTGCAGGATGTTTTATCTTTAGACTAGAACTGGACCCTGAAAATGGAAGCCCAGTGTCCATTCCTCCTCCTCTCCTTCAATTTAAAGAAACACAGAATGCAAAGAACGCATTACATACATTTTCTTGCCTCAGTCCATACAATTGGCTGCTGCTACAATATGAGAAATGGGGAAGCACAAGGTATGATGATTTTGTCATCTTCCTGCACTGTGTTTGTGCTTTCTCACATGCATGTTGCATTTTTTGCCTGCATGTAAAAATCATGTTTCCTCTTCTTGCCACCCCCTCTAGCTATAAAATCTAGCCTCTCCATAACCATCACCTTGAGGGTATGTTGGTAAGGCTTCCCCTGAGCAAGTACAAAGGGTAGAGCTTCCAGTTACCTTAGATCCTTTTGTGAATTCATGTCTTTAGTATGTAAGCCTCCCTGCTAAAAATTAAACTAGAGCACATACGTGGAAAATAGCCAACATTGTAGGAGAATCTAAGGAAATAAAAGGAAAGCATGTATCTAACTGAGTTGCATTACACTTGTTACCTTCAGTTGAAACAAACACTTCCCTGGGCACTGCATCTGGGTCAAGTGTATGAAAATAGAACAAAAAGTTCACCTTTTAACTCTTAAGTGAAAACATCCCATCCCAATCCAGAGTTAGAATTGCTGTCCCTTTTGGGAGCTGCTGTGCTCTCTACCAATGGGGTCCCCGGCATACAGCCTTCATCCTTCTCTCCCTGACTGAATTTTATGATGCCCATGCATCAGATCTCCCTTGGCATAAGGTCCAAATGATTATGTAGTTCTTGTTTCCTGACTCTTTCTTGGGGAAATAAATAGTTTGCCATGGATTCAGAGATGCTAATCATCACAGTTTTTTTCATCCCATTTTCTTTAACTTATTATTATGATGACAGGAAAGAGAATGTAAGGGGAACATTTTCTGGGACAACCACATGATTGTTGTCACTTTTGACATTAACAGGTAACTGTTTAGCAGGGCTAGAGCAAGGGGAAACTGTGCCCAGGACACATGTGCACCCTGCACCCCTGCCATGCCGCCGTTCGCCCCCGCCATGCCCCAGAACACCCCACTACACTCCAGAATGCCCCAGTATGCCCCAGCCATGCCCCTGCACCGACACGTGCCCAGTGCATCACACACACCCTGCCCCTTTGGCACTATGTCACTGCTGTTCAGTGATATTGTAAACATTTTGTTTGTATTGATGGAAAAAAAGATATTAATGGTAGCACTTTTCCACCCCATGGAATTTAATGGTACACACCTTCAAGGATTACCTGCAATGTACGGATCTTTTCATTAACCAGTATTCTACTACCAAGCAGTTTCACCTGGGTGAGCCATTCAACTCTAATGGTAGCAAATCACCCAGTGATTGCTGCCAGGCCTGACCCCAAGGAATTCCCACTGAAAGGCAGCTTTAAAAAGGACCTTTCCTCCTCTCCTTGTCTTTTACAGACAAAACAAAGGCTTAAGGGCTGGTAATACTGCCATGGTTGCCTAGTAATGGTCACTGAGGCCATTTGAAGTTTAATGTCTTCACTTTATTGGGAGGTTTAACCCCATCAATATTTTTTTAAGATCTCAGATTTTTCTACAAAAATCTTCTGTAAGGTTTGTAGAAGAATCTGTCTTGTCTGTCTGGCCCCAATCTCTGAGTTTAAATGTCCACAGATGGGGCTTTGTTGAGAATTAGCCACATTAATATATGTAGAATTTGGAGTATGGGGCTTGTAAGTTTGTGAACCACTCATGCAACCTCTTACGATCACCTGCATGATGTTAACGTTGTATGTTTTACTTATTTGTTTGGACCTGGCTTCCCATGTCAAAAGTCTAGTGGATTAATGACAGCTTTGCCACAACCTTGTCTCAAAGAACATTAACTTTTTAAAGACCTTTCCTTAGCAATCCTGTTGCATAAGCTGTGAGAAAACTAGTTAGATATATTCTTTGAAGTCCCCTTCCCCTTTGGATCACAAGTGAACATTAGTTCCTCACAACAAAATACATTTTGTTTTATAATATCATAAGGAAAAAATTCCCAATTTTTTCAACAACTAGCCTGAAAAATTTCAGAAGTGTCTCTTCTAGAGTGAACAGAGAGATGGCATTATCAGTACAGGTCTGTAGCAGGCATCTCGCCTTACTGATCTCTGATTAGCACTTACATTGTTTCAAGCCATTAGTTGCCTAGGATTTAGTGATCATTAGTGGACCTGAAATGAGCAGGATAAAAAGGAAGCTTCATTTCCAATTCTAAGGATGGTTTACTCAATTTTCTGTGCAGCATCATTGGTGGCCAAAGAGATGTGTGAGGCTGGTTAAAATGTAGCTTTACTTGATGCTGTTACTGTAATTGTTGGTTGGCAGCCAGTGTAGTGTAATGTTGAAGGCTTTCACAATGAGAATCAACTGGCTGTTGTGGATTTATTGGGCTGTTAATATGCTGGCTGTAGAGTTACTTTTCCTATGGCATAAGAATAAAGCACCAGCTTTGTACCAAAGCTGTCATGTGGAGCAGAATTTCTTTTCAACCATTTCAATGGTATAATAAAAATTAGGTACCACATATAGATCTTCTATTCAATACTTCATCTTTCATACTTTATCCAAGGTCCATTTCATCAGTTTTAGGCTGATTATTCCCACAAATACTTAAAAGGCTTCTTCCTGTTAGAGTGACTACAAGAGAAAAGATAATTCAGTCCCTGACTAATATGTTATCATGCTAATTTGTCATTTGATCAATGTATGTCACTTGCTGAGAAGCAAGCAATTGAAGATGGACCATTATGGGAGCAGGAATAAATATATTTATGAAGACCAATTGAATTAAATCTACAATTAAACAGAAAAATAGCATGTTGAGCTTATGAGCAGGCACTGCTTTGAACTTCACATCTAATTTCCCTTTGTAGCCATCCAGCACTGCTTTTGATCCATCAATTCAACAGCAGCCTCCTAATCATGTAAGGTAAATTACCAAGCCTCAATAAAATCCCAGTGTTTTTCTGACTTACTGTAAGGGTCTGTTACTCAGGTCCACAAATGAGACTCATGAAGGTTTCAAGAGCTTTATTGGAACTGTGTCAGCCCAAGGCTCAGATAGCCGAAACTGAAGTTTGGCTCTCTGACCTCTGGTATATGCCTGTAAATTACAGTTTGGTTCAGCCCATAATCTCCCCACCTTCACATTCCCATAATATCAACATTAAAAAGCATGGTGGAAACAGAAGCACTGTTTAAGGACAGCTGGTTCACTCCTTTGGAGGAAGGCAGATAAGAGTGGACAGTTTTATTTATTTATTTATTTATTTATATTTTAGATTTATATAGGCCGCCTCTTCCCCGGAGGGCTCGAGGCGGCTCAACAACATGGCTGTCACTAACAGCAACTTGACAGCATAACTTAAACATTAAAACTCCGGCAGCAGTTACATATAATTTAAAAACGATCCAAGCTATTCAACAGTATAAAACAATATAAAACAGTTCAGACAGGCGCCCGCTCCTAAGGCTAAAAGCAAGGAGAAGGTGAAGAGAGAGAAGGGAGAGGCAGGTGGGCCCAGGTGGAAGCATAGCAGGCCCAACCAAGGTGACAACGATGGAAATTCGGCAGCGTTTCAATGGGGGGCAGTAAAACCGCGGCCGGCCTCTCCAAAGGCCCGGTGGAATAATTCTGTCTTACAGGCCCTGCGGAACTCACCAAGGTCCCGCAGGGCCCGGACTGATGGAGGTAAGGTATTCCACCAGGCTGGGGCCAGAGCCGTAAAGGCCCTGGCCCGGGTGGAGGCCAGCCGCATCGTCGCGGGGCCAGGGGTCACCAGTAGTTCTGCCACTGCCGAGCGCAGTGGCCTATGTGGGACATAAGGGGTGATGCGGTCCCGTAGATATGAGGGCCCCATGCCGCGTAAGGCCTTGAAGGTTATCACCAGCACCTTGAAGACGATCCGGAACTCCACTGGGAGCCAGTGCAGACGGCATAGCACAGGGGTGATATGATCTGAGTAATCACCACCTGTCAGAAGCCGTGCCGCTGCATTCTGGACC
The DNA here is from genome assembly GCF_021028975.2 of Sphaerodactylus townsendi. NCBI lineage: Eukaryota > Metazoa > Chordata > Lepidosauria > Squamata > Sphaerodactylidae > Sphaerodactylus > Sphaerodactylus townsendi. The sequence goes on from NC_059428.1 coordinate 89,440,701, forward strand.
AGCTTCAACTTCCGGATCAATCGCAAGGGAAGGCCCGCGTAGAGCGAGTTACAGTAATCTAACCGCGAGGTGACTGTCGCATGGATCACAGTGGCCAGGTCGGTCTGGGAGAGATAGGGGGCCAACCGCCGTGCCTGGCGAAGATGAAAAAACGCAACCTGGGTGACATGGGCCACCTGGCTCTCCATTGACAAGGCAGAGTCCAGGCGGACCCCCAGGCTACGAGCCAGGGATGCCGGGGCCAGAACGACCCCCTCCAGTATAGGCGGCTGGAATTCCCTTGGCCTCTCCCCCCGGCCTAGCCAGAGGACCTCCGTCTTTGTTGGATTAAGTTTTAACCTACTCTGCTTCAACCAACCAGCAGTTAAGCTCTATTGATTAGTTACATGCAAGTGGGGGGAGGCTTCCTTTGTCTCGGGTAATGAAAATGGCTGGGCCAGCTGTGGCCTTGATGCGGACGTGCAAACTGTCACGCCAAGAATGGTGCAGGCCTGACACTGATAGGTGTCACATACACAGAATGAGTAGTCAACTGCCTGACAACTGCCACCTGCTGGCTTGACAAGAGCCATACTCCCGGGTGTTCCCTAAGATTCCAAGGCTCTGTTCAGTCAAGGGTACAATGAATCTCCATCTTGAATCAAGCTAGGTAATCCATATCAAGGTAATGCTCAATTGAAGGGCTCCTTCTGAGCAAATAGCTATCTCCTCATAGGAAATGTCAAAAGTCTGCCCTGGCCATTGGGGTGATAGCAATGCTAAGCCATGCGTTCTGAACCAGAATGCCATCAAAACTGTATTTTAAAGATTTTATTAAAGGAAAAATTGTAAAACAAGGTTAAAATAAAAACAGTGTACACAATATCAAAGGTGCAATTCAGATACACAATACCAACAATACTGCAAGTATTTCTTTCTAGCAAGAAAGAAATAGTAGAAAGGAATACTTGCAGGCAAAATGTAAAAAGTCTCCAATACATGTGCACAGTTCTCGAGGTAACCTCAGACACAATAGTTGCCAAAGCTTAGACCAGTGGTTCTCAAACTTCCTAATGCCGCAACCCTTTAATACAGTTCCTCATGTTGTGGTGACCCCCAACCCTAGCATTTATCCATTTTACAGATGGAGAACACTGATGCAGAGAGTCATGGTGACTCCTGTGAAAGGGTCATTCAACCCCCAAAAGGGTCACGACCCCCAGGTTGAGAACCACTGGCTAAGACAAAGGAAGAGGTAAGTAAAGACAAAGATGGCTACTAACACTAAAAATAATTAATTTATGGTTTAAGTTGACCACACCAACTGACCACCAATTGACCATACACTTTAGTTAGCATTTACTCAATGGGTGAATTCCCACTGCCTCCTTAGCACAGTTTCGGGCCACTTACTAACATGGTTTCATCTACGTCCTCCCCATGACTTCTGTGGCAGCAACCGTTTCTGACACTCGTTGTACCCATTAATGTGTGTCCCGGCAGAACCTGGATGCAAGTGGGTTGGGCCCCGTTACCACAGTTTACGGCTGTTCCGAGGGGAGGAACAAGGTTTGGAACCTGGAGTTGTTTCCCGCCCCAGAGCGTGACGTGCATTTCGCTCAGCCAATCAGTGCTCCCGGCTCGCTAACCAGGAACGCTACTGTAGATTGATTTGACCCTTGCGCAGTCTACTTCCGGGTTGATGGATCACGTTTCTGAGCATGTGCAATACAAGTGAAGGATCGCCTGTTCACCGATTTAACGGTAAAACTTTCAGAAAATAGTTGCTTTACAGTAAATGACAAGTATTCATAGTGGTTGCACTTCATCGTTCGCACAGGTTTTTTATTGGGTAAAAATGGGTAGTGTTTCTGAAGTGGCTAACAGGTCCCGCCCAACTGAACACCGACCAATCAGATTAGGGCAATGAAGCGCGATCACATGGCTGTGGAGATTGCAACGATGCCTGCACCTGGGAGTGTCTGCTGTGTGCTCGCCGTGGTGGGGAGGGAGAAACTGCAATGAGGAGGACACGGAATCACAAGGAACAGGTTTGGATCCGCTTGCAATTTTCAAGTGGGAATTCGCCCAATGATGAGAACACCTGCCCCTTCCATCTTAGAAGCAAAACCTATCCAATCAGCCTTCTATGAAACCAGTTACAATTGGATGAAATAATGGGTATGACTTCATGCCTTGCCAACAAGATAATGTCCTTGGAGTAAAGTACACTCAGCTCCAACCACTAACACCTACTTTTTGAACTTTTGTGAGCTCCTAAGAGAGCAAAAAGGATTTTTTATTAGACCTCCCAGAAATTCTAAAAAAAGAAAAGAAAAAATACTCTCTTGACAGGAATGCTATTAGATTCCTAAGTCAAGACTTTTTTCAGTGACTCTCTGGGCATCTCATGCATCCAATCAAAATAAGCAATTGACATTTGCGGGTCAATAATCTTACATTCCACTCCACTCAAAAGAATCCCACACCTAGCCAATAACCCAGTCAAGCATTCATCAGGCAAGTAAACTGATCAGCTGCCCCATTGGTGGTGGATAGCACCATCAGGTTGCAGCAGATTTATGGCAACCTTATAAAATTTTTGAAGCAAGAGATGAACAGAGATGGTCTCTGGCTGTCTCTGCATAGCAACTGTGAACTTCCTTGGTAATTTCCCATGCAAGTACTAATCAGGGCCAACTCTGCTTACCTTATGAGATCAGGCTAGCTTGAGCCATCCAGATAAGGACGCCCATGGAGAAGAAAATGTTGCAAACCAGACTTTAATGACTGTTTGTCCTTAGAAAGTTTGTCTATGGCCCTTTCCGCACGGAGGCGGAAGGGCTTGGGTCAGCGTTTCTGACGCCGACCTGACGACGCTGGGACCGTCCGCACGGACGGTCCCAGAAAGAACCAGGGAGACGGCGCCGCTGGGTGCCATCACCTGGTCGACTTACCTGCTCTCCGGCCCTCCGGTGCATCGCCGGGGCCTGGGGCCATGCCTCCCCTGCCCTGTGCGCCTGCTTCTGTGTCGCAGAGCAGGGGGGCGTGTCCCCAGGCCCCGGCGATGCGCCGGAGGGTTGGAGAGCAGGTAAGGGAAGGGAGGGAGTGGGGGGAAGCGCCGGGAAGCCGCTGCCGTTTGCACGGCAGCGGCTTCCAGCCAGCGTTTCCCAAAAACCATGCTGGGGAAGCGTGGTTTGGAAACGCCGGCTCGGCGACAGGCGGGCGGCACGAGGGCAGCGCGGCTGCGAAGTGGCTGCGCCCCTGTGCGAATGGCGGCCTGGGGACAGCGTTTTTGCCGTCCCCAGGCTGCCATATTCCGCCCGTGCGGAAATGGCCTATGAGTCTATGGTTTGTCCTTAGAAAGTCTATGGTTTGTCCTTAGAAAGAGAGGTATTTCTTCCCTTTCCAAAGATCTAGTGTTTTCTACAGGCTGAACAAAACTGAAGGAAAATGATCAAGGTAATTGTAGTGCCAGCTGTTTGAATAATAGCTGTTACAAAAACCTCAATGAGCAAGTATTGTTGGTGTAACATATCACATTGGGCTCAAAACATTTGAAACTATAGAAAAGGGCTTCTAGAGGGTGCGACATTTTACCAGTAAACACCCTGGCATCTCTTGTTAGCACTTAAGCAATCTAGTAATTAGCTTCTGTTGCCTAAATCACTGAAACTGATAAGATACCACAAACCCACAGCAATTGGATAGGGCTTGATGATTCAGTTTGCTTCAATTATTTAGGACAGCAATAATTACTTTATATAAGGGAGACACAAAACCAACAATGTATAATTGTTGGTTGGTATAATGATAAAGGTCTTCTAATTTTCAATAGAAGTTAGTGATCTTCAACCAAGGAGTGACCTTCTTAAGTTGCATTATACAATGTTGCAGTGAGGCAGACTAAAGAAAGCATAAGCTGTAATTAATTCTTTAGTTGCACAAGGGACCTAATATGAATTAAGGAGCAGAAGCTATGATAAAGGTTATCCTCTTGTATTTAAAGAGAATTTTCACTTCTAATTTTATTTGGTACAGCGCCATTACAATATGAAATACAGAGCAAAATTTTCTATTGAAGATCATGTTTGATGGGAAAATAGGACATAGGGCACCTTTAGCAAAATCCCTTCCTTATTGTTCAGCAGGGTTCAGTAATTAAATCTTGAATTTGGGATTCTGAATTTTTAATATGTTTTTTTTAGAGGAAAAGTTGTAGGATTAAAGAGAGTAATTATTTTCTCTGTAATCTGAATTTCTTTTTATGTCTAAGTAAAGGGAAGATCTCATAGTTCAACGTTCACTTCTCTTGTTCACAGGAACAGAAGAGAGAGTGCTTGGATAACATCAAATAGACTGGGCAAGTAATATTTAAAAATTAGCCTGAAGAAGGACCATCCTTTTGCTGCTTGCACATAAACTGAATTCCTGCCATTACTTGGTCTACTGGAGGATGGCTGTCAGCAAATGTATTGAGAGAAGTCTCACCACTGTCAAGTGTAGTAATATGTTCATATATTTGTTCTTATACAACCAAGTACAATATCTGAAATAAAAAGCCAAAATTATGGCTTCATTTGCCACATGCTGGGCCATCTTTGTTTTAGAATGCTACATTTGGGTCCTAGTGCCTACCTAGTTCTGTTTGGTAATCATTAGGACCTAAACAGAGCATTCTAAAACAAAGATGATCCAGCATGTGGTGAATTATGTTAAGGGACTGCTGTATCTTCGCATGAGCATTGTGACATTGCTCATTCAGAATGAAATTGACAAAGCTGATATAATCAATCTGGCTTAATGTGACAAAAATTAAATTTCCTTTTGAAAACAGAAAATGAGGGCAAGGGGGAAATGGCTGAAGAGGAGTATTGTTCTTTAGTGTCATGGATGACATCCTACCATCAATAGGAACAACATGTTTTTTTTGGGGGGGGGGGTTTGCAGTTTTGTGTGGAATAAATGCAATTGAAGAGACAATGAGAACATTGATGGGAGGGGGAATGCAGGTGTGTGGAATGATTCCCTAGAGACACAAAGTTTCCAAGACACAAGGTCTGACCACTTGAAAAATCTGTAGTAAGCTATACAGGCAGAAAAGGCCATAGTTGATACAAATATCTGGCCCCTTCCGCATATGCAAAATAATGCGTTTTCAGACCACTTTCACAACTGTTTGCAAGTGGATTTTGCCATTCCGCACAGCTTCAAAGAGCACTGAAAGCAGTTTGAAAGTGCATTATTCTGCATGTGCAGAACAAGCCTCTGTGAAGCACACATTTTACTCTTAAACAAAAAAACACCTTTTTAGAGGAGTGTGCATTCTTCCTGCCTTCCTGTGTGAGTCACTGCTCTAAAGTCAGTTCCTGACTGAGGAGGCAGGCCCAGAGGAGTGATTCCTTTGGCTGAAAATGCAGCCACGCTTGAAGGCAAGTAGTCCTTCTGTACCTTTGCATTGTGAATGATTGAATAATTCCAACACAGAATTATTCTCCCTCTCAAATGACCCTGAAACTTCATTCTGACAGGACCTGTTTCCCTGTGAGTTTACCTAGCTTCGTAAAGGATCAGATTAGATACATCCATTTATCTCTTTTTACAATTCCTTGCACCTCTCTCTCTCTCTCTCTCTCTCTCTCTCTCTCTCTCTCTCTCTCAGTCTCAATCTCACACACACACACACACGCACGGGCACGATATTGGGACAATTCAAATAAATTAGAGGCTAAACTGAAGAATAAATTCAGAGCAAATTACAGAATAGAGAAATGTGCAGCAGTTCTGTGTCCATTTTCTTTTATTCTGTTCATAGTGGGATTAGAAATGTGTCTGAACATTTTTTTTCAGAACAAGTTATTAGACTGCCATATTGTCTTGCCATCTCTCCATTGCATCAATGTAAGAAGGGGGTATAGTTGCCAATAAAACATAAAGTGACCATGAAATACAACCAGAACACCAGGGTAGGATTGTGGGGCTGGGATGGGGAGAAGTTCTAGGTCAAAAATGTGCGAGTAAACTTATTTTCCAATGCATGTTCCTCATAAGCAACTGTTATTTACTGATGTAGTAGGAACCACAGTTCTTTTAATGCACACATTCTCATCAGCAGCTGGCAATTCTTTGCAATATGTACCTGCCAGCTTGGGTGTGTTTTTTAAAGGAAATAAACCAATTAGAAGACACATTGCTCTTCTCTAATTACAGTCTTTTCCTTAGGAAATGCTGAGTAGCAAATTTTGTTCCCATTTTTTCCTGTTCCTGACAGTAAAACAAAAGGCAAGACCAAATATAGGTTGCTCCGACTTCCACAGCACTGACCTAAATTCTTTTCTTAATGGTACATTAATCCAGTACTACTACTCAGTTTCCTTACCATGAAGGTGATAGCGGAGCCAGGAGAGAATCCCGCTCCTGGACTGTGTCTGAACTAAAACGATTGAAAGATTATTCTGTTTTGTATTTATTAGGTAGAAACTGGTTTGTATTAGATAGAAATAGGATTTGTAAGTTTCCCTGTACTTGTGTTTGTATGGAACCTCCTTGGCCCAAGGCAGAGAGCCATCTCTGCCTCACCCAGACCCATCCCATTCACGTGTTTAAAAGTTTCTTGATGCACAGCGGACAAAGGGAAACCTCCGTCGAGGCGCCTTGCCCTGCCTAATCCCATCAGCAGGCAGATAAAGGGGAACACGTCATGCGGCTCTCTGCCTCCTGACCCTGGACACCTGGAGAAAACCTTTGTGTTTCCCCGTCCAGTGAACACGTCATCGCCTTTCGCCCTGCTCTACGAAGCGAAACTTGAAGAAGAGGATGCATATCAGGACCACTGATTGGTTCCTGCATGTTGCAAATGAATGATTGGTTGTTGTTTTGAATGGTGGTGGGCTGTCTTTGGTTCTCTCGGGCTTCGACGGGAGGAAGTGTACTGGAGGGATGGTGAGGCGGCTAGGCAGCGTAGTGTTTGTGCTGAAGGGAGGTGGTGACGCTTAGGTCAGCATCTCAAGAAAGCTCTTGTATATATATCGGAGCCTTGGGGGGGCTTGCTTGGGTTCCTGAAGAGGCTGCCGAGAGCGGGATACCTCTGAGTAAGGAAAGTGTTATCCTGAGCAGCGCGGTAACAAAGGGACCCCTTTCACTCGCTCACTCACTCACTCACTCACCCACCCACTCACTCACTCACTCACTCACTCACTCACTCACTCACTCACTCACTCACTCACTCACTCACTCACTCACTCACTCACTCACTCACTCACTCACTCACTCACTCACTCACTCACTCACTCACTCACAGATACACACACAGGGGATAGTTTTTTCAGGATTTGAACATTTTTCAGAATTGGGGGGAAAATGTCAATAACAACTTCAGGATCCTATGCAAAATGAACTAGAGAGCCTAGAGCACAGCTGGCCACAATTACTGAAGATGATGGTTTTGAGGAAAGAAGTGGAAACTGCATCAACATGAAATGGTTCATAATTCAGTTTTCCATCCACTTGCGATGAACAATTCAGGGATTGCAGATCTATAACCTGAAGTCCAGTTATAATGCTGGGAGATCACCAGGCACCTGGAAACTGGCAATCCTATATATAATTGATAAAGAAAATAAACATAAAAGCATAACAAGTCAAAAATCACATTAAATAGCTAAAGGGTAGTGTGGGGAGTATTTGCTTTTCATTCCATCCTAGGCAGTGCACAAGGGTCTTTTCTATTCCCCTCAGTTGGCACAGCTGTGCCTGCCTGTCAGAAGGTGAGAGCAAATCTTTAGCTCTCTTATCCAATGCAACTACAGATAATGGAATGCCTCAGGGCAAACATGACCCATGTTTATATAAAATTAGGAAGTCCTCCAAAAAGCTGAGGTGATCTGATGATTGGTAGAAAGTTGAAATATACTGAGCACAGAAATGCCAACAGGGGCAGTCCTTTTCAGTGGAAACAATGGGCGAAATCTTTTGTCTCTGTCAGGCAAGTAGTTGCTGAGTCATTTTCTATTTATGAAGATAATGGAACTAAATGTGGTGAGGAAATAATTTTTCAGTCTAATGTGAAAGTACGGCAGCTCGATTAATTGCATTCATGAATAAATTTTATTGAATATACATTTTGATTAGTTGTAATGATCCAACTTTGTCCCTAATATTTGAAACCTATGAGTAACTGTAAAAATGTACCATGTAGTCACTGCACTAAAGATATACAACAAAACATCCAACTTGACCCTTAACCACAGGAGTGCGAACTAAAGGTTTTATCAACTTTGCAGCTCTCCTCAGGTGGTATTATGCCTCTGGCAAACACTGTGGTGTTGTACTCCCTTTTGTATTGCCTTTTAGCTCTCTCCCAGTATGCATCTGTAACACTTTGATTTGCATAGGCAAGATAGCATAAAATCACCGCTAAGTAAACTATCTTATCCAAGTACCTTCCTTAAGGGAAAAATATGTACATGTACATTCTCTCCAAAGACTGTGAAAAATATTGGGACTTTAGTCTCCAACCCAAAGGGCAATCTGTTGTTATTGCTATTAGCATTCAGTTCTATCTTCAGCTAGTATGCAGATGTATGCAGAAAAAAAATTAAATAGATTTTGAGCAATTAAATTGCTGGGATGTTCGTATTCCAAACATTACAAATGAGTTTGATCAGGCTCAGTTCTTGGTCAGGTTAGAAGAAACAAAAACTTTGTCTAGACTATGATTCAGAAACAAGCACAGCACAAATAAGATTTCCCAAGAACCTAAAAAAAGAAGCATCTTGGGAAGGAATTCAGTACAGCTTTTTCCCCAGTACATCCTTAATATTTCTGCTCAAGGTGTCTTTTTTGGAGAATGCTTTAAAATGCACCTTCCCCCCGCCCCCTAAACTGCCTGCAAGATGTCTTGTGCCTGGCTGTGTAAATGCAGAGCTCAGAAGGCATCTTATTTTTCCCACCCATCTGGTTTGCACTCTGGTCAGTTTAACTTCAGCTTGCATCCAACATTTTGTGTGCAGCTGAAGGGATTCTCCCTGCCACCATTTGTTCAAGGTTGCCTAAGGACATTTGATCCCAGGCTCTGATCCTTGGTGCTTTTTCAGCTTGGAAAGTACAGAGTTGTACCCATCTCTTCCTGCAGATTCTGGCAATATACAGTTTCCTATTTTTTTTTTAAAAAAATGATGAGCTATCTCCGTAGCTATTCAGATGTGAATGAGAGAATCTTAGCTGCTCGGAAGGTGGGTCTACTGCCCATTGAAAAGCATGAGTAGACCAGCTCTCCACAGACTGACAGTTTTTCTGTGTAAGAAAAAAACCCTACATCAGTCTGTGGAGGGCAAGTCTACCCATTGCTTTTCAGTGTGTGACAGATCAGTCTTCTGAGTGGCTAAGATTCTCACATTCATTTCTGTGTAGCTAAGGACAGAGCTCATCAAAAATGAAAAAATGAAAACTATATATTGTTGGAATTGCCAGGATGAGCTAAGCAAAATTATGTACTTTTGGGGATGAAAAGTCATCCAGGATCAAAGTTTGCAGAGCAAATATTTTGGGGCAACCTTCAGCAAGTGGAGAATCCCTTCAGCAGCACACAAAAAGTTGGGTCCAAGCAGAGTATGAAACTGACCACAGACCTTACTTGTTGGGTGGGGAAAAGCCTCCTCCTCCCTCTGATGCCTGTACTGTCCGGAAAACAAACGAATGGTGGCTTTTTAAAAGACACCCCCAGGAATGTGCGGAGTTAAATTAAGATGCTGAATCTTTTTAAGACATCCCCCAGATATCGTATTTGTGCTGTGTGGAATGGAACTGTGTCATCACTATAGACATGTAGGTTAAATGCAATAAACTGATAGGTAGATAAATATTCTATCTACTTTCTGTAACCATAACACATTTATACATTATTTATTCATAACTGCAAATATATGAAGGTGTGATTATTTTCCGATCTTTTCTGTTCTCCACACTTCTATACCTTTGAAGTATGAATCCATGCAAAGTTATTCTGATCTAAGCTCATTGAAATCAATGGATTAATTCAATAAGATTTCACTGTTAACAGTACAATCCTAAACAGGGTAATACCCTTCTAAATTGACTGCAGTCAATAAGCTTAGACTGGAATAATTTTCCATAGAATTGTACTCTTAGCAGTTTATAAGCTTATGAGCAGGAACTTGGCATATTTAATACCTGTAGGCCAATACCTGTCTCATATATGTCTACTCAGAATGAAACACATTTATATTAGATTTTGCTTCCTTCCTTGCAACTTAGGGCTTCAAATTCATCGTTATTCAGGGTAAATGCATTCATTGTTGCCCTGCCCTCTTCTAAATCTGAATGTGACGTGATGTAGGATTGACTGGGGCAGAGGCGTTCCTCCCATTGGGCAAAGTGGGCAGTTGCCCAGGGCGCCACCTTGTGGGGGGCACCAAAAATGAAGGTGTAATTTTTTTTAATTTTCAGTGTTTTTTCTGTTTTTGGCCTGCAGGAGGCACAGTTTTTAGGCTAGCAGCACCAAAATTTTGGGGATTTTTCAGGAGACTATCCTGATGATAACACCCAGGTTTGGTGAGGTTTGGTTTAGGGAGTCAAAAGTTATGGACTCCCATAGGGAGTGTCCCCATCCCCTATTGTTTCCAATGGGAGCTAATAGGAGATGGGGGCTACACTTTTGAGGGTCCATAACTTTGGACCCCCTGAACCAAACTTCACCAAACATGGGTGGTATCATCAGTAGGGGCTCATGAAGATATTCTGAAATTTTGGTGCTGCTATCTTAATAATTGCACCCCTGACAGCAGGCACCCCCTAAATTTCCCCAGATTCTCTTTTTAAATCCACTCCCTTCCTGCCAATGCTCGTTTACTTTCTTTCTTTCTTTCTTTCTTTCTTTCTTTCTTTCTTTCTTTCTTTCTTTCTTTCTTTCTTTCTTTCTTTCTTTCTTTCTTTCTTTCTTTCTTTCTTTCTTTCTTTCTTTCTTTCTTTCCTTCTTTCTTTCCTTCTTTCTTTCTTTCTTTCCTTCTTTCTTTCTTTCTTTCTTTCAATGCCTAATAAAGGTTGTTGTTGTTTTGCCCAGGGCTCCAGTTTGCCTAGGTACGCCACTGGACTGGGGCTATTATTTTCCCATTTTGTGAGTCATGCAGGCAATGCCCCATGCTATTGACCCATCCACCCTGCGTAAGGCGTGGCCACGGCTTCCACGCGGCCTGCCATTGCAGGCGGAAGGGGACCCCTGGCGAAAATCACATAATTGCCCATATAACGGCAAGGACATGGCTTCAGGACCTGGTCCGCGCATGTGCGGGAGCTGGGTCCTGGCCGATGCCGCAGCTCATGAGTTGGTGAGCCACGTCATCAACAGGTGCCTGCAGGCACCTATTATAAAAGGCATCTATTATGTGGGGCGAGCTCATTCTTGCCCCGGACGCCGAGCCACCAGTCTCTGTTTTATTATCTTGCTACGGTTCTGTTTTGTTGCTGTTAGTTCTGTCACAGCCAGCGAGCGGATTGCTCACGGGGGGGTGATCTGTTCAGAAGGGGGAGCTGCAGGAGCTCTCCAGGGATAACACCTCCTTAAGAGTTTGGGGTTTAGCAAGCCGAGGGTCGGGATGCCTGGCAGGGGCTACCAGGCTTGTGCCCAAGCAGCAGATTTGGAACAGGCACCAGACAGGGGTCCATCGCTCATCTGGCATGCCCCAGTACAAATCTTGCCTTTGCAGTCAATTCCTCCAGCAGGTGGGCTGAGGAATTAGAGGACTTGGGGGACAGTAATCATGCTGTCCCGATTTATGGATCACCCTCCCTATGCTGCGCCATTTTTTTGCTTCCTGTTAACTCCTTGTCAATAAATACCTCTGGCTATGGCCAAAATATTTAACCACAAACAAGTTGTTGCGTGTTTATTGGGACAAAGGCGGTTTCAACATTAACTTGAGCCCACAGGATTCCTTCTCAGCCTGCAACGGAACATAGGGCTAGCCAGGTGCTATGGATCCAAGCAGAAATTTGGAAGGATCATTTTTTGGTTTGCTTAATTTTGTTTCTTGGAGATTGAAATATAAGCATGTCTGGCCTTTTGACTGAATAGGCCATAATTAATGATGGCAGGAATAGGGTGGGTTGGTCATAGAGGTAAAGGGAATTGGCAAGCACCCCTATGGCATTATACAGTGAAAGGCCAGCTGGGAAGGAAATGCCCTTTATGCTAAACAGCACTAACCAAACATTTAGTTGTCTGTGCAGCACAATTGGGGGAGGGAGATGAAACTTGGCACCCCTTTGGAATGGTTCATGCACTGGCATCAAAGAGATAAATATTTTCCTGTCATCTCCACCCCTGCATGTTTTACCAAGTGGTAGTCAGCACCTCCTGCTAAAGTGCTGCTAAAGGAGACCTGACAATTCTACCTAGTAGATATGCAAATGATTATACTGTAGTTTGTTTTAAACATAATAGTAACTGATAATGATGCCAGATTTTCCTTGCATCCTCAAAAACTGATAGGAGTTAGAAATTGTCACGCTTAAGCTGCTTTGGGTCTCCAACAGGGAAAATGTTGTGTATAAATGAAACTAATCAATCTATTATTATTATTATCAAAAGATATAATGTAGGGTGAAAAGGCAGCCAGACAAAATACTCCAATTTCAGCAAAAACAGCAATACTAGGGCAATTAAGCTACATTTCTGTTGTCTTCACTAAAGATCAATAAGTGACTTTAACAGCTTAATTTATAAACACAAAACATTAGAAAAAACAAAGATTTTAAATGAATGTTAAGTAATGCAAATCGATCTACATTAGAAACTATTTCTCTGGGGAAAGTTTAATTTCTTTTTTTACCACAGATTTTTTGCCATATAAAGGATGGAAATCATCCTTCTAAAAGAGTTTTATGTTTATTTTGATCTTCTGCATTTGTTTCAGAGGATCATCAAATCTCTTAGTTTAATTAATTGGTTGCATCACATTTTTTATCTTGCTTTTCAGCTAAAACTTGATTCCTCAAACACCACAAAAATCCATTACAAGTGAAAATGAGTCATCTCCTCTCACCCAGATTACAGTTTGATTGCAAATTGCTAGTGGAATCCTTGAACACTTTCAAAAATTGTTTATTTTTTGTAATACTTGAAATTGCTATAAATGATATTAGAGAATGTTTCATGCTGCTATGTTGTTAAACTGCTGTCCCTGTAGCTACTCCTCACTCTGCATTTACCTAATACATATCATTTACTGAAGTGTTTTTTTTCAATCTTGAAAGTTATGTATCTTGTCTTCCCATTCAAGACTTGTTCCTCTTATTCTGCTAATTCAGTAGTTCATTCACAAAACCATTTGGGCTCAGACTTCATATAGTATACATGCATATTGCCACACTACTTTGCCACAGCTTCTCTCTTATCCACCCACCCACCCACCCACCCACCCATCCATCCATCCATCCATCCATCCATCCATCCATCCATCCATCCAAAATATCAAATAGAAACAAATGTTATTTTACAAAAGCCGTGCTGTCCTTGGCTGCCTTGATTAGGGGGGAAGCCGCCCAACTTATCTCTCTAGTATTTCAGCCTGGCATGTTTGCCCTTCTGACTCCCAAAGTATTTGTGTTGATCTGAAGATTGGAACTGGATTATAGAATACTGTCCATGCTCATGTTACCATTTGAGAACTGTACTGTGACCCAGAAAGTTCTCAACATGTTCCAATATGATGAATGTACCAACTGCACCAGTTCAAAAGCAACACGTACACAAAAAGTAGCTGTTTTTACATTATGTACGACCTGACACTGATGACTTTGGGGTACATGTAATCCAAGCTGGCCCACCCATTGTGAGTATACCCAGTTTTGGGTACCCAACCAGCTATTGTGATGAATTCCACCGTGCTGATGGAAAAAATCTTTGCAATCATTCCTATTTTGAACTGAAAAATAAACCTTTGGAGTCTGAGATCTGCACTATTCAGAATGAGTACAGTGACCAAAGTAAACTGAATTTTAAAACACTGATCTTGTGAGAAACAAATAATTCTATAATAGAAGTATCAATCAAAATGCAATACAAAATGCTACTTTAGAGAAGTTAATAAAGGTATGATTAATGGTAATTTCCTTCCCTCAGATGGCCTGACCAGTGGCAAATAGTGACTGGACAATTTTCCCCCCAAAATTGATATGTTGCTGAGGTTGCAGAAGTTATTAAGGCATGCAAAAGTAATGAATGAAATGTCAGCATATGTATTTGGGCTAATACTTGAGTACAAAATTGCAGCAATTGAGGTTTATGTTACTAGCCATGCTTCAGTTCATTCATCCTGGCAAATTTTACTAAATTCAACTGTTGTTTTGTTGCCATGACTCAAAAACAAAACAAAATCATAGCTTTGGCAAAGTTAATAAATCACTAATTAATACTCTTAATCTAGAATCTAAGTATATATGCTAAACGAAATATCTATAGTCAGAGGCATTATTCCTTTGAATCCTACCTGCGAAGTACAAACATCAGCAGTAGTCATCATGAACTCCCATTTGAGTTTTTCAGGGGAATCTTGTTGGCTACTAATGAAAATAAAATGCAGGGCTAGATGTGAGTTTTGTCTGACCCAGCAGTTTCTTCTTGTTTTCTTAACTCCCTGCATTGGGATAAGATTGAGTGTGAGTAGGTTTAGAAGCACATCTGGCACAGGAGGTACCTTACCACTCAGACCACCTTTGAGGGTCCTGCAAATTCTGGTGCCCTTGGAGATGGGTGAACTAGCAGCCATAGGATGAGAAGTTATTCATTGTTCTACCCCCATTTGAAAGGAATTAGAAATCCCCCACAAATGTCATTTGCCCCCCATCCCATGTCTGGCCCCAGGCTGTATTATGAACACCCACCCCCATCTATATCCCTGTGGCTTGGCACCTAAACAGCCGGGCTGCAGGTATGTAGGCCAGGGCTGGAGGAAAGAAGATGAGAAAACTGCTTCACTGTCCACTGCAGCCACAAGTTCCTGTGCAGGCATATTTCACTCTGAGCCACCAGGGAACACAGGGGATGGCCACTGGAACCCCTTTGGGCAGACAGAAAGGCTTTCCAAAGCCCCCTCTGGGATTTTGTGTTTTGTTTCTTAACAGTTGTTTTGATCCTTTGAAAAGAGGAAGGGAGTAACTACAGTGCTAGGATTTCCCACATTATGTGAGTATTTCAACAGGGCATTGATCTGTCTCTTTTGGCTAAGGCCATCTGCAGAACCAGATTTTTTTCTGAGTGTCCAGCCAAGTTGGATGTGGATGGCCCTGACCTGCACCCTGTAGATACGGCTGATCCAGAGGTGGGATCCAACCAGTTCTCACCACTTCTCTAGAAGTGGTTACTAATTTTTTCTGAGTGCCAAGAAGGGGTTACTAAAGCAACCTCCCTGCCCAATAGGGATTAGAGGTATGTGTGTGCGGTGGCGCCACTGTTTGAATCCCACCACCATCGGAACCTGTTATTAAAATTTTTGGATCCCACCACTGGGCTGATCCCTCCAAGGTACAGTCCTATGCACCCACCTCACAAAGGTTCTGAGCTTACCAACCCCATTGTGATGTGGTCTGAGCTCACAAGGCCATCTATTTATGCTAGGCGTACCCTTTGCACATCATGGGCTCTCCATCAGCAGCACAAATCTGCCTTCCCATCTTCTCTCTGATGAGACCACCCACCCACATACATAGAAGGACACAATTGTAGCCAAAGGAGAGCTTCAAGGGCAAAGGGACTGAGAGAGCCAGAATTCAATACTGTGTGGGGGGCTTCCAAAGTGGATGCAGGACCAAGAGGAGCAGCAGTCTGCATACTATTGACATTTTCTGATGGCTGGCTTGTTCAGTCACCAGGGTACAGTGTAGCATTGTGGGGGGGGGGGGTGAGAAGTTGGAATCACAACTCTTCCTGTTATATTTTCACCTGCAGTATGACAAAACATAGATACATGCATCTGCAGCAAGAGGTCAAGGACTCTTTGGTGGATGCTGACAGGTCCCTCAGGGATTGTCGAAGAGTACACCCTGTGGTCTATGATGCAGACCCCTGCCACAGTTCCCTCCCCTATTCCCTCATTCCACAAAAGGCTCATGCTATCCAAAACAGCTATATAGCAATTATGTCTAAGCCAACAGCCTGTGTTCTACAGGACTATTTTGGCTTTATGCCAGTTTCAAGGTTTAGTTGCCATCTTAAGTGGTTGCCCAAAAAGCCTTTGGGATTCTGCCTTAAAAAGCTTTTAAAGAGTTTTTAAGCTCTCAGTATCTTCAAACATCACACATCATTATTTAAGGGAGTATTTAAGCAGCATTCAAGTTATTGGAACCTGTATAATATGTTTAACATTGGAAATGGTCAATTATGGTTTAAAAGAGTGATTTGTGTCATCACATATTTATTTACTTATTTATATTTTTGGCTTATTATGCCCCCACCCATCCAGGCAGACTCAGTGGAAAAAATATAAGGGCATGTCATAGACACATGACAGCAGGAAAATTCCAGAAAATACAGAGGCCGTTTTCGCACGGAGGCGGAAGCGGCTGGGTCGGTGTACTCAACGGCGACCCTACGACGCTGGGACCGTTCGCATGAACGGTCCCAGAAAGAGCCGGGACAATGGCGCCGCAGAGCGCCGTCGCCCAGCCGATCCGGCATGTCCCCGGGCCTCCGGCACATCTCCGAGGCCTGAGGACACGCCCCCCTGGCCCTGCGCACCTACTCCTGCGTCGCAGGGCAGGGGGCGTGTCCCCAGGCCTTGGCGATGCGCCGGAGGCCCGGGGACAAGGTAAGTGCAGGGAGGGAGTGGGGGGAGGCGCCTTGAAGCCGCTGCCGTTCGCACGGCAAACTTCAAGCCGGCGTTTCCACAAAAGTGCGCTTCCCAGCACACTCAGGAAATGCCGACTTCGCGCCGGTTGGGCGGTGCGAGGGCGGCGCGGCTGCGATGCAGCTGCGCCCCCTGTGCGAACTGCGGCCTGGAGACGGTGTTTTTGCCGTCCCCAGGCCGCCATATTCCTCCTGTGCGGAAACGGCCAGAGTATATCATAGGTGCAAAGACTGTAGTCTGGAAAGCAAGGACTGTGTGATCTTTTCCTGCTTTCGCTTCTCCCTGGAGCCATTTCTGATCGTGGGAAAATTTAGGAGACAAGGAACTTGTGTTCACTAATAGTCTGGCAGCTACAGTGGACGTAAGGAAGAAGGTGAAACCTCTCCTTTCTTTCTCTTTTGAAACTGACTTAAGAACTTATGGAATCTGTGTTGTTATTTGTCTTATAGTTTACATAAGTAATCTGAAAACCTGTTTGAGTTAACCAAAAATCATCATAGGCAAAACACTTATATCTCTAAAACTGGCCCTTGATTGACTAATGAAACCAACCAGGAGCAAAAATACTAGGTTTTTCCTGGAAATTTAAAAATTGTTTGGCTTTCTTTTCTTTTGAAAATAAGAATGGACAATTTAAGTAGTCAATGCTCAGCTAAAATCAACATCAATCAATGCATCTTAAATCTAGATTGTCCACAATACTGGTGGACTTTAAATATGTTCAGTTTGAAGCGACAGTAACCAGAAATAATTAATATACTCCAATTATATAAAGAAACAATAAAATAAAGTTTCCTTGGGCAGCTTCTTTTTATTAAATTGTAAATTATCTTACACTTAAGAAAAAAACTCCTTTCATTCAAGATCTCCAATAAGGAACGTTTGCTAATGCTTGAAATATGTAAATTTATTTAAATTTAATCAAGCAAGCAATTAACTATCTTCATTTTATTCAACCAAAGAACCCTTAATTGGTTGACAGCCCTAATTAAATTCATTTTCAGCCTGTAATCTGGAAAGCATTTTTGTGCAGTTCATTTATTGGGAACCTCGTAACAAAAGTAGGAGATAAATTATTTTGCATTATCTGCTTTTAACCAGTTCCCTTCTATATGAAAAATGAAAAAAGAAATCAGTTTTCTTTCAATGTGATGCTTATGCCCAACTCCCTGAATCTGCAGTCACTTGAGACTTCTGTGCTACTTGAAAGTAGTATTCAGGCTCACAGTGCTGTCTTGGAAATTCGGCTGCCCTTCTACTCTGTGTTTTATGCTGAGAGCTCTTGTGGCAACCTTCAGAATTCAGTCTTATTGGAGTTCCATAATAATAAATATAGATGGGACATCGATTAGAATTTCTTAAGGCCAGGGGTTTTACACTGTAATATTTATGGAACCATTGAATTTCCTGATAAGGAAGCACATTTTTATTTCATTAAATTTCATACACTGATTTATTGCTTCCATACATCTGTTCCCCAAGTTAGTATCCATCCTTTTTCAGGCTTTTTAGATATCTGTGCTGCTTTAGTTCAGAGATTTGGGGGAGGGGAGGAAGGAAGTAGATGTCTCTATGAATTTACAATTGGTTAAAGGAGGGTATGCAAATCATCATAATAGCTAGACGAATAAAAGAATGAAGATAAACACATACTTTACCTAAAGATTTTCAATATGGAGGTTTTTTGAGGCACTTTGTATTGACTCAGCACACAGGCAAGTCACAAAACCTCCAAATAAACAAAAATGTGCAATTTAGAAGAAAAACATGATACAAAATTGTGCACAATTGATACTCTTTTTAAAAATCTCATCAAAACACATCATTTGTAATGTTATGCCTGTACTTCATCAAAGGAGCACTAAGCAATTTTTATTTTATCTTCCAATTCTATCTTCATAGATTTTGCCTAATATAAGGCACAGTAGCACTGTGAGTTATATTAGGCTGAGAAATAGTGATGGCCCCAAGATCACTTACAGCTTCTAAGAGAGTGGGCTTAGCAGCATTAACTTTGTTTCAGATTGTACTACCAGTGAGCAATATGGTTCAGTGAAGGTTTGAACCCAGAACTTCCCAACTGTAGTCCAATTTCTCACTATAGCCATGGCTACCATATTCTGCAATGTTGCATTCTTTCATATTTATTCATTATTATTATTGTTGTTGTTATTGTTGTTGGATGGTAGAAAGTGAGGAGGAGGGAACTCCAAGTGCTGGAAATATTTCAAAATAGAGAAAGGAGGAGAAGGCTCAAGCCAGAGAATAAGTCAGATTATATTAATGTAGTGAAATAGGGTTGTTGGAGGATAATTTTGAATAAACAGGTATTGGTTCTGTGAGGAAAAAATATTTCAATTGATAATGCTAAAGGGGGAGGTTGAGGTTTTGTTTTTGTTCCTACTCTTCCTCTAAGGTATTCAGGACACATATATGGTTCTCCTGTCCCCATCTTATCCTCACAAAAATCCAGAGAGCTAGATGGGATTAAGAGAGAATAATTTACACAAGGTGATCCAGGGAGCTACATGGCAAAATGGAGATTAGAACCTGGATCTCCCAAATCATTTCCCTGATGTGAACTGAGGGGATTGTCTTGTCAAAACTTCTACTCAGTTCATAAATTTAGGTGACAAAGAGCTCTTCACATATTCACATATTCTCTCATACAGACATAAACATTCTTCATGTTTTTCCTTGTAATGTTTTCATGGTTACTGAGTGTCTTACTCTCCATTTCAGGGGTTACAAATCAGTGTATCTATTTCTCTACATGGTCCAAGTTCCAGGTTTGTTGAAACATCTGACATCTCAAACACACACATTGAAGAGAGTTTAAAAAGGAGCAGTGCCTGTGTCTTTAAGTACTGAAAGTTCTGACAGCCCTGAAATCCCTGACATCATAGGAGCTGATAGACAACTGTGTTCTGGTTGACAGAACTATGAAACAGACAATGGAATCCATTCCATATAGAAATCAGAAAATGTCCTCTATTTTGCTTCATTTTATATTTATTTATATTATTATTTTCCACTTTCCCCTGTTCATTTGTAAATATGAGTTATATGGTTTTATATATAATGTAAACTATATTTATATGTACAATCAATGGCAAGTATATATAGATTAGCTGTAAAACCCATTGTACCAAAAAATACAATGGACTCTAGAAAACTGTTGGTTTGTTAATGGTGCCTACTGAAAGGACCAACTCTTCCTACCTTTCCTCCCTGCTTGGCTTTGCAATTTACCACAGATAATGAAAACCTAGCCAATTATTCAGTTTTTTAAAAGCTTACTTGCTAATCTCCCCCCCCCCCCGCCCACACACACACAGAAGGACAGGCTCCCCTAACTTTGCTAACAGGCGCTTTCAGCTCAGCTGCAACTTGACAGTGTTTCTCTCATGTTCCCAGGCAAAAAGTTATTCAAAGTTCAACACAGGGATCTAGTCCTGGTAGGGAGAAAAATAATGGGGGGGGGGGGAGAAGGGGAGTATGGCTTCCTTCAACAAAAGCTGCTGGGAAGTGTAGTCCTTAACCTTCCAGGAGGAACTGGAATCTGGTCCCTCCAGGCTAGACAAAGACTGAACTTCCCAGAAGTCCTCACTTTTTTTGGTTTGTCATCGGAAACATGCTGGTCAATTACATAGTAAGATAACATGATACACTTCAAAATTCTGATTTATAGTCATATAAATACCTTAGAAATATAAGTCTACTTTACAGAAATCTTCACAGTAAAGAAACAGACATGGCAGGTAGATGAAGAATCACTGGTTCAGTTAGCACAAGGGAGAAGTGGAAAGGAAATGGAGATTTTTGTGTGCACAACAGAAGGTCTGAGAAATTCAGAATCACCTAACAGAAATATCCATCTTCCTGATCTTAATTCCTATGCCTGAAGTTTTCTTGTGGATATAAATATCTGAAAGCCAAATATAACAGTATTATTACCAGCAGAACAAACCAGTGTTAACTATTAACCAATATGATTGTTAGTCTGTCTTCATGCTGCCTTGAAATTGAATATTGACTAAATAAAAACCACAGGAGGCAATACCTGCACATCAAGAAGTTGAACAAACTGTTGCAAATGTTACCATGAATAATCAGATTTCTATTACTTGTGACTGTTTTTTCTGCTCTCTCCAATTTGAAATGATTGTATATTGGAATCAGTAATAGAGGGATTTTTCAAGTGGAAAATTAGCCAATTTTGTTTTTTAAAACCAAACTGAGCAAGCAAGATTGAAAGCAGAATAGAATTATTAAGTGCAAAGCAGCAATTCTCAAACTGGTTGCAGATGACAGTTTGCCAGTGTGAGTGATACAGAATGGTATCATTAAGTGAAACCCAGTGATTCTTTAAGCTGTGGTCTACAGACGAAGAGTGATTTGTATCATATTTACAGGCAGTATCCTAGATCATGACTAAATTCAAGACCTCAAACAAAAGTATGGTACATGATAATCCCATCTGCTCAT
The DNA here is from genome assembly GCF_021028975.2 of Sphaerodactylus townsendi. Taxonomy (NCBI): domain Eukaryota; kingdom Metazoa; phylum Chordata; class Lepidosauria; order Squamata; family Sphaerodactylidae; genus Sphaerodactylus; species Sphaerodactylus townsendi. The sequence continues at coordinate 89,462,030 of NC_059428.1, forward strand.
GTGCAGCTGCACTGGTCTACAGAACAAATGCTTTAATCCTGTTTTCAGGAGCTCGAAGTGGCATTCATGTTGTCTTTTCCTCTATTATATCCTCATGAGAAGTTTGTTAGACTGAGATGACCTAAGATCAGCCATAATCATGTGGTCTATCTACCTCACAAACTTCTTGTGAGGATAAAATATAGGAGGAGAAAATTTATGCCACCAAGAGCTCTGTGGAGTGGCACTTGATAAAACAGACATTCTTAATAGACCCTCCTCTAACTCTCTCTTTTTAATAATATGGGTGGTAGCATAGCAATGGGTTGGGGTGTGCATTCAGATGCAACCAAGTTCAAAATATTCCTGATAAAGTCTTTATCAGTATTTTTCAGGTATATTTGGCTCTCCCAAATATTTATGGGATTTTTCAGGTAACCGAAAAAAAGCCCAGAAAAACCACAAAATATACCGCATTTTCAGAATGATTGGAAGCCAGAGTTAAAAGTCTCCCATTTTGCTAGACTTCATTTTTGTGCCACTGGGAAGTTCAATAGGCTGTTTCTGTAAATTTTAGGGTTTTTGTCCATTTCAGGCAGATTTTTTTCCTTTGCAAGTGTTGCGTTGTGCTTCTTTTGCTGTTTTGATGCTGCTGCTCAGAGCTTGGATTTGTTCTACTCTGGCATTTAACAAGTTTTGTTAAATTTGTACTGCCAGACTGGCTCTGGGGTTCTGGCATTCTGTACATTGCCATTATGTCTGCTGGGCTTGCAAAATCCTCCCACCCTTGTTTTGATGGGTCTTGCTGCCTGTGATCCTCAGCATGCACATTAACCCTGTTGAGCTTATATTGCCAGAGTGCTACTGTGTTCTGCTTGGCATTCTGTACATTGCCTTTTTTTTTTCTTTGCAGGTCTTGCAAAAGTGCACCACTCAGCTTCCACTCCAGAGATTTTCTAGTTTGACATTGATTCTGTTGAGCTTGCACCATATAGAGGAACTGGAGTTCTGTTAGGCATGTGTAGACTGCCATTCATTCTTCTGGGCTTGCCAAATCTCCCCCCCCCCCCCCCCAGTTTTCATTGGAAAGATTCGCTAGTCTGATTTTGGTTCTGTTAGTCTTAGAATATTAGCTTGTGGTTCTACTGGGATTACATGCTTCTGCAATGGTTCTGTTGGGTTTGTTGTGTTGGTTCTTTCATGGGAGGCATGGTTTGACAAGTGATGCTGCTTGAAGGCATGGCTTTTGCCTGGAAGCAGCTTGAAGTTGTATTGAAATTCAGGAATAGTAGGAATACAACTTTTGGGGTGGTTGGGGGTCTAATATAACTGAATCAGGAAAAAGTGATTTTGCATATTCCTTATAATGACTGACTGTAAAAGAATGAAAGAAATATCAACCTGTAAAATAATTAAGAAATCCCCAGCACAGTGCCTTCGTGGTGTAGTAGTTAAGAGCAGATGCACTCTAATTTGGAAAACTGGGTTATTTCTCCCCACTCTGGGTTATTTCTCTCCACTCTGTCACTTGAGCTGTGGAAGCTTATCTGATGAACTAGATTAGCTTGTGCACTCCAACATATGCCAGCTGGGTGACATTGGGCTGGGTGACCTTGGATTAGTCACAGTTCTTCAGAGCTTTCTCAGCCCCACCTACCTCACAGGGTGTTTGTTGTGAGGGGGGAGTTTGTAAGTCCCTTGAGTCTCCTTACAGGAGAAAAGGGGGAATATAAATTCAACTCTTCTTCTTCTTCTTCTTCTTCTTCTTCTTCTTCTTCTTCTTCTTCTTCTTCTTCTTCTTCTTCTTCTTCTTCTTCTTCTTCTTCTTCTTCTTCTTCTTCTTCTTCTTCTTCTTCTTCTTCTTCTTCTTCTTCTTCTTCTTCTGTGGGAGCCATAGTGATCATTGATGTGTTTTTTTTTCACTTCACGTTTTTCACTTCACTGGAACAAGAAGAAATATAGAACTGTTAGCTCTACAGGGAATACCCATTAAGAAATAGCTGACTCCATCACCAAAATATTCTTGGTTTGGAGCCTCCTACTTTGTTACTGCCATTCTGACAGTAGCCATTTTGTGGTTGAACCTGTACCCCAGACAGCAATTTTTATGGTGGCAATTTCTCAACAGGTACCCACAGGTTCAACAAGGTTGAGGACCCTGATGTAATCTCACTTGAAAATCAGTGGAAGCAACTTCTCTTTGCTGTGAAGTTACTAACAGAATTTGCACGTTGAGCATTTTCTTGATGTAGAGTTGTCTGGTTTCAACCTAAACCAAGTCTCCATGTCTTTGAGAGCTGATTTCTCATCTCCATGGACACATCTTGAATTTCTGTCTGCCACCACATGCATCGGATACCCATTATGCCTTCTATATCACCAAGGTCTGGGTCTTCCAGTGTTGGACTACTATTTGGAAGACCCAGGCCTTGGTGATATTGAAGGCATAATGTGTATCTGTTGCATCAACTAATGTCAGCTCAACCCCTGGGAATTCCCCAGCCCACTCCTCACCAGATGCTGGTGTCTGATTAGATGCCAGCATTGCTCTGCAGTGGCCCTGGCTTATGGGTTTTGCTATCATGGAGCTGAAAGTAGCTGGACACTAGCATGTTTGCTCCTGGTGCCCTTAAGTGGCAGAGGGGGCAAATGCACTGGTGTGAGGCTGTGCCACTCCCCCAAGCTTTTTCACACACACATAGGTCATAAGCTGGGTCATAAGCTGAGTGAGCGGCAACAATATGGTAAAAAAAATCAATGTCAATAAATGAAAGGTGATACAGACTGGGACAAAAAATCCTAACTAAAAATAAGCTGATGAGGTCAGAAGTGATAGTGACCAAGAGGGAAAGAGATCTTGGAGATGAAGTGGATAGCTCAATGAAAGTGTTGTGTGTTGCAGCAGTGTAAATGGCAAACTCTGTGAATTACAAAAAGAGGGACTGAAAATAACAAGGTCAATATTGCAAGGCCCTCTGGACAATTCTGGCTGCCATATCTCAAAGTGGATCTTGCAGAGCTATAAAAAGTGTAAAAGAGGGCAACTAAGATGATTAATGGGTTAGAGTACCGTATATTTTCTCTAGGGAAAGCCTGAAGGATCTGGTAGGGGTGGGCCTTCTGATTTTCTGAAGCAAAACTATACATGAAAATAACTGTTCTGGGTTTCAGGAACAGTAACACAAATCCAGGATATTTAATATGCATATGAACTCAATCTCATCTATGCCTAGTAAACAAATAAAAGCATTTATCAAGAAGTTATCAAGATTTGTGAGCAAAACACACACATTATTTTTGTGCTTTCTAGATTTGGCTTTTATAATAAAGGCTATAAAATATGTCACAATGAAAATAAGATTCACTCAGAAATAAGAAGCGATTGGGTTGTTATTGTAGCACAACTTTTTTCCCCTCCTCATTATATTTCATAGTTACAAGCAACTCATTTCCAGTTGTAAAATAATAGATTTTTGTTAATGTGGATTCAATGGATGAATAATAATCTTATATAAAAGGAAAGTCTTCCATAAAAGTTCTAACTTCTAAAAAGTTTCTAGTTGCTTATTGTTACAGTGATGTAATGAACATTTAACATTCTGATAAATTTAACACAAATATCTTACTACAATAATTTATAGTAATTCTTTGTGAATAAAGTGCACAGCAGACAAAAATGAATTGTATGGAATGAATCCATTAATGGACTAGAACTGCTGTCCACGTGTCAGCACTCATAGAAGGGATATTCAACATTTTTCTAATCCACTATTTCAGTCCACCAATTAATCCATCCACCATTCCAGTCCACCAATGAGCTCTAGCAATAAGTTTGTTCTAGTTATTAGTGAGTTTGTTCTAGCTATCATCCTTCAGACAACACACTCTTTTTAAAAATATTTTTTCAGCAGAAAACTGGGTAGTCCTGCCCAAGTACTGAGGTCTACAGAACAAGCCAAGACCAACTGGAACCAATATATCCTGTGGAGCCTGTGTTTTCTCAGGACCTGTGTAGCCCTGACCAAAAATCATAATAAATGTACATCCAATTCATGTACAGTGTAGTTGACTTTTCTTTACATATCCATGGAGTAGTTCTGATATTACATTGAAAGCATATACTGCTGAATGTGTGATTTAAACCAGGTACAGTTATCCCATTTCATTTGTAAAGTAAATAAATGCCACTTTTTAACCAAAAGAAATATGCACATCAATGTTGGTTGTACATGTGTTAACCTGTTATTTGTGAACAGAACTTGTACCTTTCCAGAATGGATGACAAACAGCTGTATAACAGCAAAGATGGAACAGTCAAAGATGGGAAAGACTCACCTGTTTGATATGTACCTGTCAGAAGTATAGAATTCCCCACAAACAGAATATTTTTCTTTTCTTTTTTTGCTAGCAGAGCTCACTCTTCTAGACCCTGTTCAATAAATATGGTGCCTATTACAGATGTGTCTCAGTTCTTGTGAGGGTTACTAGACTGGGAGCATCAATGAAAGGAGAAATTGGAACCCTCAGATAGGACAGTATCATTTTCTCTTGAGATGTGATACAAGCACAGAGTTCAGAATTAAAGGTCAAATGAACCTGACTGATTTCCCTGAAGGACAGCCCTGTTCTTTGAGGTAGAGGAACGGATAGACTGTGGTTTTTAACAATAGATTTCAAGTTTTTCCCCCCTCATATTGATGCTATGGCTTAGTGGGAATTGAGGTGCAATTATAATGCTTCAAGAACTGAAAAACATCTATTCTGCATTTTACTTTTACACTTTATTTAACTATGCTGTTTCATATAAAGAGCAGTCTTTTGTCTTTGCTGGATATCTACCTCATTTTGCAGAACTGCCCTTTCTCCATTTACATCACCTTTTTAAGTTCAATATTCAATACAGAGAAGCTGAGAATTTCACTTATGGTACCTTCATTCAACCTCTCATTTTCATGTGAACTGAACCCCTTGCTGGAACATCTTGATGTTGCCGGTCAACATATGACTCAAACACCATGCTAAGCAACTTTACAGCTGCTAAGTTGCCACTTGTGCTAAAGGGTCATGCGTTGGTAGGTAAGTTTCATGTTTTTATGTTTTGTAGGTTATAGATTCAACCATTTTTGTAGATTCATTTTTTTTAGCCAAACTATCCAAACATTCTGCTTCATGGCGGTCACTTTAATATCTCAGTCTTCCATTGTCCGTGAGCGGGGGCAGCCCCTTTCCACTCCCTGGACTTTTGGAGCACATGAAGCACCCCTCCCCAATTAACTGGCCAGGAGGACGATGGCAGCACCAGAACAAGGGGGATGAAGATGGGTGCCCAACAGCTGAGACTGGTCCTCCTGCATATCCAGGAGCAGCAGGACAACCCAGTCCATGCGGCGAGCCCTTGGAGGGTGCAACAAAGCTTGGGAAACTCCAGCAGCGCACCAGCTCCCAGAACCCAACACTGCAGATGGTGGAGGGCAGGATGTGGCCAGGAGACCTGAGACACACACAACGGCTTTGTGGGGAAACCCCAGCCAGACCCTGCTAAGAGGAGCAGGCAGGGCAAGAGAAAAGGGGCAAGGGGGTAAATGGGAGGCAAAGACAGAGAGGCGGAGAGGCGGTGAAGGTGAGACAGAGCGTGGTAAAGGGGTAGAAGGATGGAGAGCAGTGAGGAGTGGAGAAGGAGAGTATGCAGAGGGGGGAGGTGAAGGAAGGCTGGTCGGGAGGCAAGGGCAGAGGGGACACTCTCCGGCTGTGAGTGAATGGGAGACAAGGCAAAAAGGGGAAGGAAGACTCAGAGAGGCTCTCCCTTTGCCTGTTTGTGTGTTAGAGTGGCGAAGAGGGGAAACAGCCCAGGAGAGGTGCCCCCTTTGCCAGACTGTGGCTAAAATGCCTATCATCTTTATACCACTCCGCTGAGACCGGGAGTGAGGCCGGGGACACCAACATCCGGGTGAGGGAAGGAGTGTTGCCACCAGGGCCCTTGGTGGAGACCCTGCAGAGGGAACGGGACACCCATTTTCCACTTTTCTGGGAGAATGTTGTTTTAGTTTCTGTTCTTTATTTGTATCATTTGCAAAAGGCTTATTCCTTTCACAAGGACTCATGATTGCCTGTTTTAGAAGATTCTTCCCACATTTAGAACATTCTTCCCACATTGGAATTAAATGTTTCCCTTCAGAACCTATGAACTTTTTATATCAGAAGGCATAGAATTGGTTGGATGTTGTATTTAGACTAATTCTCCTTTGTTTCTTATATAACAGCCTGGGTAACAAGTGGTACACTATTCACATTTGTGTGGTCATAAGCATAGATCTCTACTTGTGAAATCTTTACATATGTAGATGTGGACTTGGTTTGAACTTTACTACTGAATATGTGATCTGGCCCATACACACCAGGAACAAAGTTATTATCAAACTTCAGGAGAATTGAAAACTATAGTTATTATGATATCTAAAATCAACAGGATATGGTAGAAGGAACAATAGAAAGTGTCTTGGTAGTAGAGGCAGAGCTTCCATGGGGCTACCTGGGGACAAACGCACCAGGCAGCCACCGTTCAGTCACATGGGGGGCAGAAAATCACCCCCCCACATGGCCACACCCCTGCCCCGGAGCAGTGGTGCCTTGCCAGGGCTCTAAAAGCTCCGTTGCCCCCCTCTTCCCACCCCAGCAAGCCCTCTCAAGCTAAACCAGCCACCCCAGCAAGGAAGCCCAAACCCGCTGAGCAGCTCCATGGTCCCCCTGCCTCCACAAAGAAGCCTGGGCCTGTGGAGCAGCTTCACGAGGCCTCCCGACCCCCACAAGGTAGTGCAGACCCTCCCCTGCCTCTCCTCATCCCTGTAAGGAAGTTTGGGCCCTGCCACCCCCACCCTAACCTAAAGTTTCCCAGCCTTCCACACCCAAGCCTCATTTTGTAACCCCCACCCCTACCCTCACTTTGCCTTCCTCCCCTTCCACCTTTTTCTAGGGCCCATTACATCTCCCCAGCAATGGGCTTTGCTGCTAGTAGATTGTTTGGCCAGGTGAGAGAGGGAGGCCACCCATAGGGGGGGGGGGGGGCAGAAAACTCAGATTTTGCCCCAAGATTCATTTTTTCTAGCTATGCCTCTGCTTGGTAGAAATGTACCTTATAGGAACATCATCCAACCAAAAGAGTTATCCCATCTTCCCACCAAATATGACCATTCTGAAGGATGTTTCTAGGCATAGTGTCTTCATTTTCTGTCAGATCACACCACTTCAATGGTATTAGATTGGGAACACTTTTTGACTCTAAATAATTAAGGGTTTGCCTGGTCCTGTTCCACTGATGGAAATGTCTTCCATTATTGGAGATACAGCATGGTATCTGTCATTGGCTACTAGGATTTGCTTTTACAGAATATATAGAAAAAATACCAAAGAAATTTGGCTTTTTTGGCACTGATGCTGGATATATTCTCCATAGTGTAATCTAAAGTGAAAATAACCACAGCCTCAATTTATAATTCTACTGATTCACTTCAGAAGCTGCCTTTTTAAAATACTGACAGAACACAGGAAAAAATAATAATGCTCCTAGCAGCCAACTTTGCATACTTATGCTACTGGAAGCAAGGTTAAAGATATAAATAGTGATCTTTGTAGAATGCCAGTTCTATAAATATAGCAGAGAAGAGACAACTTTACATTTTCTCCTGTCAAGAATAGTTCTTAAATGGATGACAATATATTAGGCAGATTTTTAAAAAAATGCAACAGCAGTATGCTTGAATGAGCAACAGTCTCTCTATTCTTGGGGAGATATTGAACCAAGACCCAATTATGTCATCATGCTGTTAATAGCACCACTGTTCTCAGAATGATGTTGTATCTTGAATTATCTTAAATGAGACAGATGATTGGTTTAATGTCCCATGCAGAGCAACATATAGCAGTACAATGACCATTCGAAGGGCCATATCACAGAAGCATTTTCATAGCCTCTGGAAAATGGAACAAAGGCTCTGTTATAAAAATGTGACCAGATCACTGGCTAAAGAGAGGATAAAATAAAGCTGTACATTATTAGTAAAGGGAGACATTCCATTCTGGAATTCCAAGCATTTCAGTATAGTTTGCTCAGTCCTAAATTTTAAAAAAGCCCAAACTGAAGTAAATAAATCTTTTGGAGAGAACATTTTAAAACAAAAACCTAGCAACCATTGTAACCCAAATAACCGAGGCCTTGGCTTTCATTTAATACAAACATGGGATTCCAGATAAAAAAGAAAATCCTGAATATCAGTCTACTTTTAATATTTCAAAAGGATAGAAAAAGCTTCAGCAAAAAGGCATCCAGTCATTTGAAGGAATGGACAGGCTGAGGAATGGTTCATTTAACCTTGAGCTCTAAAATTTGAATATAATCTCGTTAGATACATTGAGGCAGACTTAAGCCTCATGTCATCATGTCTAGTTTGGACATTTATGGCTAGCTCCACAGTGGAAAATACAAGAAACACTTGAGCCCTTCAGAATGCACATATAATGAAAAAGAAGCAGCTAAAGGATGTGAACAGGGGATGGGAGGCAGGATTGGCGGTTTTGTTTTGTTCTGAAGTTTTTCAAATGTAAAAATATCTCCTTAAACCGAATCATTTGGCACATTTATATTACAGGATATAACCTCTCTGTGCAAATCAGAAGGGATATCAAATAAATGAATTCTACTAGTTTCTGAAAATGTGGTGTCTCAAGTAAGTTTGCCACATACATTAAAAAAAACAACCTTGATCATTACAGGCCTCCAGTCTTGCTGCTTCTCATATCATTTTGTTTTTCAAACCTGCTTTTTCAGTACCTGCCTGATTGTTCTAATGGATTATCTTTCCATTTTTATCTTTGGTCCTTATCCATGGCACACATACTTGTCAAGTGCCCTCTTTATGATTAACCTCTCATGTACAATTTCAGTTTTAAAAGAAAATGTGTCTTTTGAAAACTCTGGCCTGCAGAAGATTTCTTCTTTTGATCCCATTAGTATAAATGGTTTGAATAATTTGAAATACATCTAATGTTATGTTGCTGTCTTAAAAAATCTTTTAATGAAAGGAAGATTGTTTTAAAAGGCTTACAGTGCCTTCTTGAGAAGTCATCAAAACCAACACAAAGTCTGCAAAGACTGTCTCCTTCCTCACATACTCCTTGGGCAAAGGGTTAAATGACTGTCTTGACCTTTCTGAGTTTTCTCTGTGTTGTCATCATTAATTACTATAACATCCACAGGATTCACATATTATTAGATAATGCTGGTGCTATTGAATGCTGACACAGAATGCTAATATGAAAGCTTAAAATACCCTTGGTGTGTCAAAAGGGGTTTTTGGTAGCTTGGTTAGAATTGATTCCTGTAGTTTAGAACATTCATGCTGTTTAAAGTGTTCTATAATAACTCATCAAATACCCCAACTGATACAGATATAAGCCAACACACTAGTTTGGAATCGCTCAGTCACTTATGCAAAAGGAATAGCAAGATTCCTTTCCCATTACAGCAAAGGTTGACATGTTATGGAAGGCTGTCATAGGATTTAACCCAAAATTTCCACATATTTGAATATGGAGGACTGAGTCTGATCTCAGCCCCAAATTTCATAACACTTTGCTTTGCTGCTAGGTGGCACATCTGTTTGATGTAGGTGTTGCTGGAATGTTTGAATCTAGTGTGTTTGAAATGAACCTTACAAAATCTGGAGGTTTGTCTAATATTTTCATGTTAGCCTTGAGCTGAGTCTGATTCTCTTCCCCAGACATCATCAGGAAAAGGGAAACCCCTTTTAACCTCTACTCTCTCCACCCAATCTCAGGTCTGGTTCTTCCTTGGCCAATCTCTAGACTCTTCCTTTTGCCTATTCCTGGCCCTTACCATACCCTTCTCTGACTTCTCCTAGGTAGGGTAGTAGGGTTGTCAACATTCAGTTGGTAGCTGGAGATGGATCACAACTGATCTTCAGGTGACAGAGATCCCAAGACAAAATGACTGTTTTGGAAGGTGAACTCTATGGTATTATACCCCCATTGAAGTCTTTCCTCTCCCCAAACTCCACCAACCTCAGGCCTCACCCCCACAATCTCCAGGTACTTCCAACTCAGACCTGGCAACCTTACAGGACAGCCAAAGGTCTAGTGGGTCTCTGGACTTTTCCCACCTTGAAGCAAGGCTGCCCTCTTGATGCCTCCACTAAGCTCATCCTTCTGATTGGACTGTCTTCTGCTGGAGCGTGCCCCCTAAACATCAACCCCTCCCCTGCCAAACTGGACCTGTCCCACCAGTCCCCGCCCTGCTGTTCATCTTGCTAGGTAAGGCTGCACTCAACTGTTTTGACCTGAATGAGGCAGTCTTGCAGGTATGAAGCCCCCAGATTGTTAAGGGCTTAAATTGGCACTGGGAACTAATTAGGAGCCAGCTGCAGCTGCCCAAGATATGAGTGACATAAGCCAACCATGGAGACCTAATCAGCAGTTTGGTAGCTGTATTCTGGATTACTTGCAGTTTCCAAAGTGTCTTCAATGGTTTCCCAAAGTACAGTACATTACAGTAGTCCAATCTAGAGGTGACCCTCACATGGACTACTAAGGCAAGGTCCAACTGGAACACACAGGGGGCAGATTTATGGGCTTGGCAAATATTGTAATATGCAGTCTTTGCCACCATGGACACATACTTGTCCAGAACAAGGGATGAGTCAAGTCACACTCCCAAGTTCTTTACAGCATCCAGTCCAGTCAGTTGGACCCCATCAAGCATTGATAATAAAGGCCCTGGTCTTTCATGGCCATATCACCTCCATTGTTGATGGATTTGACTTCAGTCAACTCTTACCCAACCATTCACCATGGCATCCATACTGGAGGTGAAGGCTAAGGCGGTTTCTGCACAGCCAAAAAACAGTGCCCTGGGGATGGAAAAACACTGTCCCTGGAGCACTGTTTGCACAGCTGGTGCTGCTGCATCACAGCAGCGCCTTGTGCTGGCCCCCGAAATGGCAGGAAAACAGCACTTTTGAAACTCGCTCAGGGAGCGAGTTTTTCCAAAAGCGCCATCTTTCAGCTGACACGATGTGAACTGCACTGACGTGAGGGCATTGCTTTTGGCCCCTCTTGTGTGAGGAAGACACTTAGCTTTGCTTCATGTGCAGTTCCAGACCGGTCGGAGGGCAGTGTGGGCATGTCTTTCAAGACGTCCGAAGCTGCACAGGAAGCAAAGCTAAGTGTCTTTCTTACACCCTGGGCGGCTCCATGTGGAGCCACCCCTGCGGGCAGCAGTGACATCAGAACTGCCCACACGAGACTGTGCAAATGGTCCCGATACTCCACTGGCTTCATTTAAGCCGGTGGGAAACCACTGCCTCTGGCCATGCAGAAACGGCCTAAGATCCTGGCTACTTCTCAACCAAGAGGCAGATCTGGGTGTCTCCAGCATACTGGTGGCACCCAACTCAAAATCTCCTGACAACCTCTGCAAAAGGACAGATATTAAACAGCATTGGGAAGAGGATAGGCCCTTGCAGAACCACATAGCTGTGTCAACTTCTCATCCCTGATTGCCACACTCTGTGAGCACCCCTGGAGAAAAGAGGAGAACCACTGAAAGACAGTGTCCCTTACCCCTAAGGAAGAAATGCTGCCAAGCCAGACCAAATGGTCAACTGTGCTGAAAGCAGCCAATAGATCCAAAAGGATCAGCAGTGCTGAAATGGCTTCATCAACATGGAGCCAGAGATTGTCCACCAGAATAACTAAAGCAATCTCAGTTCTAAAGCCCAGCCTAAAGCTGAACTGGAAGGAATTTAATCATTCTACATACTGTATAAAAAATACAAGGTTGAAAAACATTACTATTATTAATTGTTAATTACTATTATTAATTATTAATTATTAAATGAATATGATAAAAACAATGTGTAGTTGCAATAGTGACTTCAGTCTTTTTTAAAAACTTTTCCCTAGCATAGATTCACCAGTCTAGCTTCTTCATAGCATTACACATCCTGCTGAGGGTATTCAAACATGTATTATTAAACATACAGTAAAATTTCATCTGTCATAGTATTAGTGTAACTTATCACTCAAAATCAAAGTAAAAATCTGTGAGGGGAGGTGCATAGCCTTTGTCAGCCTTTAATATCCCTGTCTTGGCACCCCTGATAGCCTCAGAACAAAAGTGGAAAAGGTTTGTGCATAGGCTGACACTCCTCCACTCTATGCCTCTCCACTGCACATATTGGAACAGGTATTCTCTGGCTTTTTCTCAGGTCCTTCATTGCCCCACTCCGAAGTCCTCTTGTCACTTTGGTCACTTGTGAGCATGCCTTTTCTTGCAAAATGACAGGAGGCAGTCCAATTCCTTCTGCAACTCAAACCATCCTCTGCCTCTCCCAAAGTTGCTCTATGACACGGCCAATCAGTTATTCCAGTGGCAGTTGTTGTCTAAATGTGCAGTATATTCTCCTCCACACCCCAGCAGTCTGTAGTCAGAGTCAGTAGCCATATATAATCTTTCTGCAAACAATCTATCACATGACACCCAAAAACATCACCAGGTATCTTTAGTAATTATAATTCTATTCTTGAAGTGAAACTTTTCCTTGCACTTTCCTTCCTCTGTTCATGCAGTCTTCTGCCTCTTCTTTTAGATGCTTTTGAGTACTCCTAGGCTGATTCCGCATGGGCCAAAAACAACGGTGTGAAAATGGTGTGAAAACAGCATAAACCCTTTTACACCATTTTAAACCCTTTTACACCATTTTCACACTGTTTTCACACTGCTGTTTTGGCCCATGCGGAATCAGCCTTACATTCACTGATTTCAAATATCAATAAGCTGTTTGTCAAATAGAAATTCTAATAAAACATTTTTAATTTGGTTCCTGAAACATTTGTCATCATAGTCTGCTGAACAAGATTTCACCAGAGATACTTGAAACAGATAAATAGCAACAGATAATTAGGCACAGAGTAATCTTCATTCATGTTTCATGCCCTTTAATTCTGTTAACAATTATGGCTGTAAACCTGTATTTGGTTACACGTAAAAGTCACATTAATTTAAATGGACTTTACACATGAAGCAATATGTGTTAGCAATATGAAGCAATATGTGTACATATTGCTTACACATGAAGCAATATGTGTACATAGCTTTCTATGTTTTGAAGACTTTACAGTGAAATCTTAAGCAAAGTTACACACTTCTAAACCCATTCTCCTTAGGAATGTGCTGCTACAGTGCTGGCATTTTCATCTAACTTAACCATTTTACCTAATGGTATGATCATTACAGTTCGTGTGTTTTTTTTTAAATGTGGTAATTGGCTACTTTCACACAAACTGAAAAATGCATTTTCAATCCACTTTGACAACCACTATGTCAGACTACACAGAGAAGCCATTGAGATCCACAAGCACATGGACAATTTCAATAGAAAGGAAGAAACCATGAAAATGAACAGAATTTGGCTGCCAGTTTTGAAAAACACTAGAGTCAAGACAGTGACTAATCAGCTCCACACAAACACAGTGACTATAGACGATAAACAATCAAAGGGAACAAAGGCCAGACTACTTCTATTCAGATGCCTCACCTATTGACCTTGCGATCTCCATTGTTACTTACATGCTACATTTCATTGTTACTCACTTGCCAGGCCACTCCTATTCAGATGTCCTCAGCTATTGACCTTTACTCAAAGGTATACATACTCCACTTGCTTTCCTTTCCTACTATCAGATCCTCTGAAGATGCCAGCCACAGATGCAGGCGAAACATCAGGAGAGAATGTGCTGCTAGAACACGGCCATACAGCCCGGAAACCACGCAGCCCCCCAGTGATTCCAGCTGTGAAAGCTTTCGACAATAAATAGAAAACCTTATTAAGGATGAAAGGTATAACATTTAGTGCTAGCCAAATATTAAGATAAAATAAGTTCTATCTGTGGTAGATCACTCCAAAAGATATTGAGAAGATGGTCAAAATTACAAAGGGAAATGCTGGAAATGTAAAGAAGTGGATGGCTCTTTTGTCATATATGATGGATGCTGAAAAATTCTGGAAAGAAATTCATGCAGAAATTCAGATGCTAGGACAATGTTATTAGGCATACTGCCAACAATATACCAAAAATCTCAGAATTATTTCAGTATTTCATAACAATGGCCAGGGAAGCACTTGCTACAAAGTGGAAGACAGAAGAATGTCCAAACTGAGAGAACTGGGAAAATAAACTAGTGGAATATGCAACAATGGCAAAATTGATTAACCTTAGGAACATAAGAAAGAGCCTGTTGGATCAGACCAGAGTCCATCTAGTCCAGCACTCTGCTACTCGCAGTGGCCCACCAGGTGCCTTTTGGAGCTCACATGCAGGACGTAAAGCAATGGCCTTCAGCTGCTGCTGCTCCCGAGCACCTGGTCTGCTAAGGCATTTGTCATCTCAGATCAAGGAGGACCAAGATTGGTAGCCGTAGATCAACTTCTCCTCCATAAATCTGTCCAAGCCCCTTTTAAAGCTATCCAGGTTAGTGGCCATCACCACCTCCTGTGGCAGCCAGTTTAAGGATTAAAATATATTTTTGTTACCAAAGTACCTTGCCTGACTGAGCTTTGACTAACTAAATCCAATAAAATGCTTGTCTCAGGCAAAAACAGCCTCTGGCAAAACAAGTCCTCCCAGACTTCTGACAAGACACCCCTGAAAATCTGGGGCTCATTGAGAGTAGTGTGAAAGCGTGATCTATGGTCAGGAGAAACCTGAGCATACAGTTCATTGATAGAAAGGTTCATGTATGCCTGAGGGATCTTTGTATCAAAGCTTAAACAGGCAGTTGTTGGTTAATATTATCTGGGTTTTCTACACCAGTGTTAAAGAAAGGCTGGGATCAGGTGGGGCTTCAACCAAAAATATTGGGAATTTTTTTTCTTTTTAATAAAAGTTATGTCGATAAATATCACAATTAAATCTGAGCTGGACAAATAAATTCATATAGAAGGAATAAAAGAAAGGAATGCATTAATCTCTTCAACTCATTCCTACCCACACACTTCACTTGCAAGCCTAATTGGTTAGGCCTTTTTGCAAATAAAAAGTGAATTTCACCCCCGAGTCATAAATGAGAAAAGCTCTTACAGCGTAGCAGCAACTATACTCTGGAATGTATATTAGCATTGTATGTCCACTTAAGGAAATATTCTAAACAATCACTGTTGAAATTATTCAAAACTTGGCAAGCGAAGTAAATTGATTAAGCAAAATGTTTCATTGACCAGCTATCTCTGGGGGCTACAGCAGACAGGACTGCCTACAAAATGCAGAACAATTTTCCATTTTTGTTTCCAAGACAGACCAGTCAGAAAGGACTTGAATAAATAACATTTTGTCTACAGTATTCATTTTTCATATAATTTTTCTTCAGTATTTCAAAACTGAGAACTATAATAATACAGATGGATTACCTATGAAAAACAGTGTAATATCTTCCTGCTTTTGCTCTCCCTTCATTGCTATTTTCTTCCTTCAACTCAAGTTGTGAAAAGGTCCCCACATTCAGTTACACTCTATCACAACCCAAAATGGCAATGTAAGTTCCACAAGATGAAATCACAAAGCTTTGCAAGCTGGTTAAAAAAAATCTGCTACAGAAAAACTGGTCGCCACTCTACAGTCTTTTTCCACTCTACAGAGAGGATGGCATCGAGTGGGGGGCTTATTCAAGTGGCAGTAAAATAAGACAACCCTCTTTGTCCAATTCTCTTGAAACTTCATGGAACCATGTTCCTGCATATTTTGATACTATTTGGTGTGGAAAGTATACTTTATCATTTTTCATGCATAGAAAGCAGGGGACAGGCTTCCTATCTAATCTTAATGAAAATGGAAATGGAACCTGACAAGCCCTTTCCGCACAGACCAATAAACCTGGGTGAGAGGCGAATTACATGAACCTGTCCTCACCCTGGGCCATTTGCATGGCTGGCTGTCCTGTAGACTGCCCCCAGGGCCATGTTATGGCCCTTTCCCCCTGTGTAGCTCTGCAGGTGGGAGCTGTGAGCTGTGATTCTCTAGTTTGATCACAGCCCCCGTATGAGCCTCACAGCTGCAACCGTTTGTTCGGCCGTAGCTGTGAGGCGCGTTAAAACAAAAAATCACACATAACGCAATTCTTGTTTAATCTGCCCTGTGGCCGTGTGGGTGAGGGGCAAGTTAGACCCATGTTAAGGGTGGGAGCCATGTGAAGTTCCTGCCCAACATGGGTTTTATCCCTCCTTTGACCTGTGTTTATTGGCCTGTGCGGAACGAGCCAAGTCCTCACAATCTTAACAACATTTCAGAAATGTTTTTAAACCAGCACACCTTTCCTGTCTTAAAATAGGATGAAATTATATTTTTTCCAGTACTCATCTTAGTGGGCAGAATAAGTCAGGTAGTTGGAGAACTGTCGTTATAATTAGCAGCACTATCTGCCAAGACTTTTTTAAGTGGACATTTTCATATTATGACGGTAAGTTCTTACTCTTTAAATAGTATTTTTAGATACTACGTTCTTTTATTTATCAATTGAATTTATATTACCCAATAATAAATGTTTTAAACCAAGAGTATATAAAAATACAAATCAAGAAATTAAAAACATGAGGCAGGAAGGTGAGGTCATTGAGGAAACATCAAATCAAACAAAAAATATTTGCCCACTGGTGGAAGACAGTGATAAAAGGGGAGAAAGCTCTACCATTTTAGTGCCATAAATGAGATAGCCCTGTTTGAGGTTGCCATGTGTCTCAGAAGCCAGGACCATCAGAAGCAAGATCTGAGAAGATCACAGTTTTAGATAGATTCATAAGGGAGTAAATGGTCTTCAAGGCATATTGGTTATACAAGGCTTTAAAGAATTTCTGATGGTTCATAAGAATGTTCCTGTTGATATGGCTTATGTCCCTGCCAATGTCCTTATTCTGGAATGAGGAAATTAATTAGCTGATTGACACAATTGTTCCTAGGTGTCCTCACTTAGTTGCTGGAGTCCATGTAGACTTTTGCCTTAATGAGGGTTGTAGGCAATGAGAATACATTCGAGATGAATTCAGCAACAATGAAGGAAGACTTAGGGAAACTTGGCATGACACAAGTTAAAGTTCATTTTAAAGTTTACTCCACAGAACTGATAGCAATGAAGTAACCACCATTACATGCATACTGCAGATCTACTCCAAGTGATTAGATCCCTGTGGGTTATAGCCTGCGAGAGAGGGTAGTCTGCTCACTGGTCCACTGTGACCATTTTGTTCAGCATTTGCAGATAAAATATTTTGTTTAAATACCAACTTGTACTATGAATTAGCAGTAAAAGGTCAAATGGTGCTTGGGTGCCAATTTGTCCAGTTGTTTGGGATACTTTTCAGTTTATTCAGTTGGAAGATGTGAACAGGAACTGTGGATGTAGGAGGGCCTCTACCTGTATTTATAACTTCCCTTCCTGACTGCTTTAATCTGCTGGGGCAGAGGCTGGCCAACTGAGTCTAAGAGGCAGTCAGTGATTGCTTAAGAAAGGAAGTGGCTGCCCCAGCCTTTACACACCCTTTACAACTATACTCTGGAATGTAGCTGAACAACTCCAGAATAATGTCATTGATGAAGTAAACTATCTGTATAATTTCTAGCCTGACTTCAAGCCACAGTATGGGACTGAAACAGTCTTGGTCACCCAGATGGATGATCTGGACAGAGAGATGGATAGGAGTAATACAGCCCTATTGATTATCCTGGACTACTTATCAGTTTTCAATACCATTGATCATGTTAAAATTAAAAAGCTTTTTTAAACTCCAATAAGACCTTCCAGTACACCTGGTAGAGCAGTGCACCTACCAATCTCATCTTTCCTCTTGCCCTACTATGACTTGATGTTTAACTTCTCTTGAAATGTGACTGTAGCAATGTCAATGGAAAACACATCTATTATGTTTCCACCACCTACCAGATAGTCCATGCTAAGGAAAAAAATCCTATTAAAGATGAAACAAGTTCTCAAAGCTATATAATTTATTTCCGTCAAACACCATGTTGCAGGCAGATGAAGTGGCCATCTTGATTTGTTGATGTTCAAGAACTTCTTGAAGTATAGTAACCTTTTTAAATATACTTTTGGCTTTTTAAAATGCATGATTCTTGCTAGTCTTATAGGCTCTCCTTGATCCTTTTCTGATAGGCAATTTGCTCAAAGAACTTATGAAAATTAAGGGCTTATTACAGTAATGTCCCCACCAATGTTCACCTGATGACATGTGATGCTATAATGCTTGAAGCTGTTCAATTTTACCTTTTTACCTTCTCTCATGAGAGCAATAGTGAAATGCTCATACCTCTCACAAAATATTTTAATTAATGATTTCTACAGCTATAGATTGATTTTTTTTTAAAAAAAACATTCTTATTGCAATGCTCACTATATTCCTGTGAAGTAAATTAGCTTAAGCAATCACAGTTATAGACTAGTCAGAGGCTGCACAAGGGACTTTAAGACAATGTTTTTGGATTAATAACTGAAAATTAAGCCTTTGGAAAGTGCAGCTTGTCCAGTAGGGCTGAGAAAAGCTCAACCTTTTGAAGTTCAATGAATTATCAAAGGTTTTCATGCCTGGAATGAACTGGCTGTTGTGAGTTTTCCAGGCTGTGTGACCATGGACTATGTGACTACAGCCACACAGCCTGGAAAATCCACAACAGTCACGTGTGAAGTTCATTTTAATATATGCTAATGAAGACACATGCTCACTGATAACTTGTGTTCAAATGCCTTAACCACATGCATATTTCATTTTTTTCAAGAATGCATTAACAGAAACTAGCAGTAAAGTCGATTTTAAAATGAAATATAATGGGATCTAAATGGGGGGTGAAAGGACAAGGCAGGATAGGGCTATTCTCCTGCCTTGTTTCCCAAGCCATGCATGGGAAGGGAGGTGGGGACCCCGATTCTCTATGCCAGACTCACTGCACTGTGCCCAGCACAGAGGATTGGGCCTACTTCTCCCCTAACCTTGCTTCCTGAGGCCCACATTATAGACAGCAGCATGTGATGATCACAACCTTCACACCAGGTAGGCAAGTCACCATGTTTTCAGAATGCTTGTTTACAAACCCCACTCTCTATATTCCTCAGGTTATCAAGGATTGTTCTGACTGGGTTGCCAGTACTTTATCTCCTTATGCATCAGGATTAGACGTATAAATAATCAAGCTTTTAAGGGACATCTTCCCAATTGGGGGGGGGGGAAGTGCCCTCAAATTGCAGCTGGTTTTCAGGGAAAGAGATGTTCTGAGGTGGTTTGCTATTGCCTGCCTCATCTTAGCAACCTTAGATTTCCACCAACTGGCTTGGGCAAGCCTGAGTCATCTAGGGTCTGGGCCAATGAGATTTCTTGTTGAGCATTTATTCCAAGGATTGTACAGCAAATGTGTGTGAGTCCTCCTTACCACGACAAGGCTCACCCTTTTCTTTTTTCTGGCCTGCCCCCAATCAATATCATTTATTAAGAATCATCATTTTAAAAACCTTTTTAAAGGACTACTCTAGCACCAAAAACTGGCATCTTAATCACTTCATCCAGACACCAGATTCACGATGACACTCTTGAAACATGAAAACATTTTTTCCTAAATTGTGTAATATGTGATTTGCAATTTCATGTGCACATTCCTTTGTGTGCATAAACTTGTTCTTCCACTGGAATTAATGGGGATGACATTTCAGGAAAAGAATTCCATGTGTTTTCATAACACATAGGGGTCACTGGATTTCCCCCCTCAAGTAATAGCTGACATGGTGATCCATAGGATTTTCAATGCGAGAGATGTTCAGAGGTGGTTTGTCATTGCCTATTCATCACAACTCTGGTATTCCTTGGAGGTCTTCTATCCAACTACAAGCCATGGCTAACCCTGCTTGGCTTGTGAGATTTGACACAATCAGGCTAGCCTAGGGATATCCGGATCAAGCCTCACTGGATTAGGATGATGTATTCTTTTTTATCCCAGGTATTTTGGTGCAGTATTTTTCAATATTTGTATCCATTGCAGCAAACTGTGTTGTAAACAACTGGCTTATATCAACATATTTTAATTCACATTCTCCCATGTGAACAATGTTGCATACAATATTTCCATTCCTATTTAATTTTTGGAATGTATTATAGTAGAATACCTGAGGTAATTACAACTGATGATTAAGAGTCTCTGGTATGACTCTGTCACAAACTGTTTCTGCTAGTTATGAAGCATAAATGAATGATACCAGAGGAAGTTAAAGGATATTTTATTTCATCCTGGAGCAACAGTATCTAACGTTGGAGAATACGGATAAATTCAAACTATGTTGAGTTTCACACTCTGTTATTTATTTTTCATTTATCTGCTGACTATTATTGAAAACATAAAATAACAGATACTAAGCGCTGACCATTATTTACAGGCTAATACATGTAATATATGGCTATTTTCATGAAAAACAAAAACAGGACAAAATCAGGGTAGTAATAATGAAATTCTGTGTGGTATAGTACTCAGAGTGTCAGACTATGATCCAGGTTAAATTCCTATTCTGCCATGGGAGCTCACTGGATAACTTTGACCCATTTACACACCTTCAGCCTAACCTACCTCATATGGTAAGGACAAAATGGAAGAGATTTATACCACTTTCTTTGAAGTCATTTTAACAGTGCAATCCTGAGCACTGCTGAGGCAGTGGCAGCCAGCTGCTGCACCAAATTGTGCTGCTGGTTCATGTTCTATGGACATTTCATAGACTGAAATAACTATGCATGCCCCTCTGCCAGGTACAGATGTCATAGCAAGCATGCCGAAGTCTACAGCAACCGCAGCATCACCCAATCAGACAATGGCAGCCAAAGATATGAATGGTACACAGAGAAATAGCAAATCATTGCCTGCCCAACTGCCCCTCCCCCCCACACACAATGGACAACCAGAGATGGAAGGACTATTGGTTCACATCCATGCAAACACATTGCTATCCTTGGGTGTGGGAGCCACCACTGTCAGGGTGCCGGGCTTGAACTAGGGGAACAGGAGGCATTACACCCATGTTAGGATAGATGGATTCCCACCCCTGCTCATCTGACAGTGCGGATGAGTTGAGTTGAGTCTCCAAAGATGGGATATCTGTTAGGGTTCTGAAATTAGACATGTTAGCCATACAGCATGGACTTTGCTCTCTTCCTTGGATGTTAATGCTAAGTGCTCCCTCAGTGGTGCTAACTGCTCTTTCTGGGACTCTCCCAACACTGATGTATAACATTGATGTATATTCAAAGTATGTGTGGCACAGGCTTCTGAGACAGTCCCATGCCATCTGTGCTACTACTAATCTTTGGGGGCATCCATTTTAGGAATTGTGTAGTACTGGGGAATATAACAGGCTGTGGGGAGGGTTTTGGCTGCTGCTAGGGACAGCTATGATTGGTTTAGGTTATAGTTGGCATGCTTTGCTCTTCTGTGGGTTTTTTGGGGGGCATAGTTGTCATTTTCAATTTCATGGGTGCCTATGGGCTATACCATGTTTTCTGATGATGCAACTTCACTAGGTTTTTTTGAGGGGGCATATTCCTGAGCTGGTGCCTTTTAGTAGGCCAAGTAATTCCTGCTACTCCCCTGGGTCTGTCCCTTTCCCCCTGCATTGCTATGCTGGCACCCAACTAATAGGCAATGCCACTAGAGTGCTCCACTGGTACATCTCAAAGATATGCTTGTGTAGAACCTAGATGGGTCCCTCTGCCAGGATTATGCTGCTTAAGAAATAATACTGTGATGTGAGGTAAAAAATATGCCACAATTTTTCATAATTATTTGGGAAAAGAAAATTGAGGGCTTTAGCAGCCAAAGATATGAGTGGCACATAGAGAAACAGCCAATCACAAATAAAAGTGGCTGAATGGTTAAAGAATACAAAGAAAAATGGCTGCATTGTTAAAGAATGCAATCCAAGTTTTAAATGTTCTTTGTTTTCCAACACCTGGGAATTAAGGACTGATGAATATGAAATTAAAATAGCCTGGGACTATTATGTTAGCATTATGTTCAATTATTGCTATTAATTTTATCTTTCATGTAGCAGTTCTTTTGCACACAAAAGTTAAAAGGCTATGCTTTAGGGAAGCATTCCATTAAATAAAATAAAATCTCATTTATCCAAATGGCTGAAGGGACAACTAACATTAGTTGGCTAATCAGAAATTCCAATATGGAGGAAAGCTGTTTACATAAGATTAAACTGACCTGTGGCTGTGTATGGGACATCCAGAGAATTTAAATATTTTTGTATATGGATGTACTATTATATATCATAGCTTGAAAAGATGTTGTAGAAATTCATCATGAAACTACATAAGGGATATTCGCATATCCTCTACAGAGTAAGTTATGTCACTGAAAGTGTGAGATGAAAACTGCTAGTGTTCCATACTTTGTAATGCTACCCTAATGTACATGAAGCTGTCCTCAACTGGGGCTAGGGGTTCTTTGACCCTTGCACCAGCCTGGTGAAAAACTCTGACAGATGACATCTGGGTCCTGTAAGACTTAACACAATTTTGCGGGGCCTGTAAGACAGGGTGCTGTTGAACATGCAGAATAATGCACGCTCAGTCCACTTTCACAATTGTTTGCAGGGGATTTTGCTATTTCGCACAGTAAAATGCAGCTGCAAAGTGCATTGAAAGAGCATTATTCTGCGCGTGTGAAAGTACCCACAGAGTTATTCCATCGGGCCTATGGTTGAGGCAAGAACTGTATTCCATCTAGTGGGTCTCCCCCTTCCCCTTCCCTTATTCGATTCTGTTTTATTCTTTCCCCCCTTTATACTGGTATGAATTATGGCCATGAGGAAATCTATTTTAACCCCTTAAGATGTTAATGCTAGCTTAGAGGAGTTTTTGTAATAGATTGTTATAGGCTGTGCTGTTTATTGATTTTATTGTTATTTAATGTTGGAAGCTTCCCTGAGACTGCAAGGATAAGGGTGGCCTATAGGTAGAAATACATTTTAAAAACTAACATTGAGAACTTTGCTCATACTTCTCTGAATTCAAGGCTGACGCCCAAGGCATGTTGAGTTTAGGGCAAAATTAATGAGAACATGAATCTGTTTATTTAAAAAGTGGGGGAAAATGTGCTTGGCGTATTTTTAAGCAGAAGTTGCCCATCATATACTCTACCTCATTGCTAATCTCCTCATAAGATTAATACCCATGTTGTCACCCAAGTTGAAATCTTTGGAGTTTAGCAACTACAGATTATGTTGTTGGTTGGGAATATCTGTGAGCTTTGCAGCATATTAAATGGCAATTTTATTTTGTCACTGGAATCATATTAAATTGTGTTATATAAAACCAACCATCTATAATTAGAAATCAACCTAAAATACATTCAATTCACTTTGTAGTGATTGTAATTAATAACAAAAGAAACATAGAGATTTAATTTCTGTTAAATTATGTTCAAGGATTCACCCTACAAATATGTAGATAAATAATTTGTTTCAAGCACTTTCATACACTGATAGGATACCTTAGAAAGTCTTACACTGAACAACAAATAATGGGATATTTCAAATGGTTTGATGTTCTCCAAACAAAGTGGCCATGGAGGAAGTAACATTAGGTCCAATATAAGTATAAATACTTCACCACTTCCTAGGGGCAATATACAAGAATTGTGAGCCTTCATACAGGCTAGTTATTGCTAGAAACAGTGGCTGTCCTTGGAATATTATCTATTCAAACATTCATTTCATGTCTTCTAACCATTAGGTTTCTCTATGCAATTTGACTTCCATTGACGGTTCATCAAGTCCATCACCCAAATTAATCTCCAGGGCCGTTTCCGCACGGGCAGAAAATGACGGCCTGGAGACGGTAAAAACGCCGTCTCCAGGCCGCCATTCGCACAGGAGGCACAGCTGCAGCGCAGCCGCGCCACCCTCGCGCCGCCCGGCCGGTCCGAAGCCGGCATATTCCCAGAGCACTGGGAAGCGCTCTTTTAGGGAATACACCACTGTGAAGCCGCTGCCGAGCGAACGGCAGCGGCTTCACGCCGCCTCCCCCACCCGGCACTTACCGTGTCCCTGGGCCTCCGGCGCGTCGCTGAGGCCTGGGGACATGCCCCCCCTGGCCTGCGCCACTGGAGCAGGCGCGCAGGGCCAGGGGGGCGTGTCCCCAGGCCTCAGCGACGCGCCGGAGGCCCAGGGACACACCGGGTCGGCCGGGTGCCGGCGCTCCATGGCGCCGGCGTCCCGCCTCTTCCCGGGACCGTCCGTGCGGACGGTCCCAGCATCTTCGGGGCAGCGCGAAATGCGCCAACCCAGCCGTTTCCGCCACCGTGCGGAAACGGCCCAGGTTTGCTAATCCAGGGCCACTATGGCCCTGGATTTACTTACCCCCTGCTGTATTCCTTCCAACAGATCCCTGTGTTCTCAATTAGTGCTGTAGACACATCTGAATTACTGCTTTCATATTTTGTTTTTGATATTTGCAGAATTTAGAAGTCTATACTTTTCCACTCATTTTATCAGACTGACAGCACACTCCTAAATAGAGTTATGCCAATGTCAACCCATTCAATGAATTTAGAAGAATGTAACTCTGTTTAGGATTATACTGGTTGCACTGTAAATATGTTAGACTCTCTTGTACTCTTTTCTTAAGACTGCTACAAACTGCAGACTGTGGACTTTTTCAACTATGCCCTGAAATATGTTTGTTTTGTTTTCTCTCCATTTCCTTTTTTTTGTACCATGCACTCAACCTGAAGAAGAGTTCTAAGGAAATCAAAACATTGCTCATTATAATGTGCAGTGGTCTTAATGAGAGGTAATACATTTCTGCTTCTTTTAGATTCTTTTCTTATGGAGCAATTGCCCACAATTTTTTGTCAGTTGACAGATGTACGTTAAGCACAGTAATTACTCAGTTCAAACTGCACATAAAGTAAAGGGCAATTTCTTAGAAGCACTGGTCAAACACATTTGCACTCCAGTCAAGATCCAGTATATGCTGCAGTTCTGTACTGTGAAGGCTATAATCTTATTTTATTTAATGCATATCTGCCATCTAATTTTTTCATAAAATACATAATCTAAGCTGTAACAGCTACAGTAGCAGCCATTTTTGCCACCAGATAGTTCATGATTTATGAATCATTATCATTAT
This sequence comes from Sphaerodactylus townsendi, assembly GCF_021028975.2. Taxonomy (NCBI): domain Eukaryota; kingdom Metazoa; phylum Chordata; class Lepidosauria; order Squamata; family Sphaerodactylidae; genus Sphaerodactylus; species Sphaerodactylus townsendi. The sequence continues at coordinate 89,487,253 of NC_059428.1, forward strand.
TTTAATAATATATTTTAAATAATTGTAGCTCTTTCTCAGAGGACAGAAGATATTCAAAATAATTCCAGTAATTAAGTGATATTTTAGCTTTGTTAATTATGTTATAAAACTCTGTGTAAACATGAGTTTCCTTCTATCTTTTATGAAAGGAAATGTTCAGCATATATAGATTTATCCACATATGTGCTAGCTGCTAAGAGAAGAACATGATATACACTCAAAGGCATATGATTTAAAACTTCCAGGACATTACATGTATTTGTTTGCTTGCTTGCTTGCTTCACTTATACACTGCTTTCTCCCCAGTAGGGATCAAAGTGGCTTTTAATATCATTTTCATTTTATCCTTACAACCACCCAGGGAGGTCTGGGCTTCCTTCACTGATTGAGTGTGACTGGCCCATGGTCAGTCAGAAAACTTCCATGACAGAATGAGGATTTGAACTTGTGCCTTCCAGACCTTAGTCCAAAATTGTAGTTGACTTTCACTTTTTCACTTATTGTGCAGCCGTGGAGGCCAGGATGGGATCTGGGATCCCAGTGATTATTTATTTATTTATTTATTATGGAACAGGATAGATATAGTGGTAGGAGCAGGCCATCTTATGCAGTAATGCTCGCTCTCTGTCTGACATGCACCCTATCTCGCAGTGGGTTGCAGGATGGGACTTTATAACCCTGCTCCATCACTGGTGTAGATAAATGTCAGGTCCATCAATAATAAAACCGCTGTTCTCTGGGATTTTCTTGAGGCACAGCAGATGGACCTGCCATCTGTCTCAGAAACCTGGTTGAGGGAAGGGGAAACTGTTGCCCTCAATGAGCTCACCCTCCCAGGCTTCACAGCAATCCACCAACCCCAAACACAGGGTTGGGGTGTGTGTGGCATGGTGATACTCACCTAGGGATTCCATCCCTTTTCGAGCGACCCCTGTCCTGCTGATCACTGGTATACAGTATTTAGGCCTCCATTGGGACATGGAGGAGAGACTGGCTGTCTTGTTGGTGTACCAGTCACCTAGCGCACTGACTCACAGCCTGACACGGTTCCTGGAGGTCGTGTTGAAGTGGGCATTGAGGTTTCCCAAACTTATTGTGTTGGAGGACTTCAATGTTCATGTCAACTCAACCTCATTTTTAGTGGCTGCAGATCTAGTGTCATCAATGGTGACACTCAGTCTCTCCCTTATGAACATTGAGGGCCCTACTCATCAAGGAGGCCACAATCTGGATTTGGTCTTTTTGGCAGGTGTGGATGTGGTCCTATCCTCTATAGAGTGCCATGGTCCAACCACTTTGCTCTTAAGGTCTGGATTGAAATCACTATGCCCTCCCTGCTTAGGCGATAGGCATATTTGGGCTGCCTGCAATGAGACTTATGGTCCCATTGTGTTCCAGAACATCCTGGAGCAGTCACCACCTGCCAGCGGCTCTCTCGAAGAGCTGATAGAGAGCTGGGAAACCAAGCTCTCTGAAGAGATCAAGATTGTTGCACCACAGTGTCCTCTCCATTCCCGGTCCAAATTGGCCCCTTGGTATACTGAGGATCTGAGGACTAAACAGTAACTGAGATTACTGGAGTGAGTGTGGTGGCGTACTCGCGATGAGTAATTGAGACACTCATTTAGGACACTTATGAAAGCCTACAAGAGTGCAGTGAAGGAGGCAAAAATAATATTTTTTGCCACTGCCATTGCCTCTGCGAGCTCATGCCCAGCACAATTGTTTAGGGTAATTTGTACACTTACAAACTTGAATACAGCTCCCAAATCTCAGGAATTTAGTTTGGAGAGGAGACGTCTGAGGGGGGATATGATTGAAGTCTATAAAATTATGCATGGGATAGAAAATGTTGACAGAGAGAAATTTTTCTCTCTTTCTCACAATACTAGAACCAAGGGGCATACATTGAAAATGCTGGGGGGAAGAATTAGGACTAATAAAAGGAAACACTTCTTCACTGGCAGCGTGTGGATTGGTGTTTGGAATATACCTGCCACAGTGGAGGTGGTGATGGCCCACCTAACCTGGATGATAGCTTTAAAGGGGCTTGGGAAAGATTTATGGAGGAGGAAGTTCGATTTATGGCTACCAATCTTAGATCCTCTCTTGATCTGAGAGATTGCAAATGCAACTTAACAGATTCTAGGTTGATTGGGAGACAACTTAGCTGCAGAAGGCCATTGCTTCTGCACATTCTGCAATGTGGAGACTCCCCAAAGGCACCTGGTGGGCCACTGCGAGTAGCAGAGAGCTGGACTAGATGGACTCTGGTCTGATCCAGCTGGCTTGTTCTTATGTTCTTATGTTCTTATGAATTGACATTTAGCTGTGAGGCTTTTGTAAGCTTTTTTCATAGATAAAATCTCATCTCTCTGCCACAACCTTCCTGCCATATTTAATACAGTAAATGAACTAGAGGCCCCTTGCCCATCTTCTGGTCCTTGTTTAGGCCAATTCAGACTGCTTGACCACACTAATGTTGACAGGATTCTAGCTGCTACTCGATCCACTACTTTTCCCCTTGACCCATGCCCATCCTGACTAGTGAAGGCCAGTGAGGAAGTCCTATCGGCCTCTCTGTTGAAAATGATCAACGTCCCCCTTGAGCAAGGAGTATTTCCAGGGTGGTTAAAAAGGCAGTAGTCTGTCCTCTCTTAAAAAGACCATTTTAGATCCTTTGGATCTAACCAATTACCACCCAGTTTCGAATCTACTGTTCCTGGGTAAGGTAATTCAGAGAGCGGTTGCAGAACAGCTACAGATTTTCCTGGATGATGCAAACGTGTTGGATCACTATGAGTCCAGTTTCTGTGCTGGTCATGGGATGGAGACTGTGCTACTCACCATTGTGGATGAGCTCTGGATATTTCCTGATTATGATATCTCCCCTGAGCCTCCCATGGGTAAAACAATATGTCTCGCTATCTGGGGTTTTTAGCTGGATTGTTTTAAATGGTTTTATGATTTGTTTTTATTGATTGTTATTTATAGGAATTGTATGTATGATTTTAGGCCTTATGCCATTGTAAGCTGTCCTGAGCCCTTTGGGGAGTAGGGCAGGGTATAAATATAAATATAAATATAAATAAAATACATAAAAATAAATAATGGTACTCTGTTCAGTTCAGTTAGATATTCAAGGAAGTGTCATCAGTTGTGATTCTAATGATTGCCTCCCAATTACCTCTCATGTGTTAAAAATCACCATCTTGAACATTTTATATATTTAATTAGATTTTAAAACATGCATAATAATTCAATTACCATCTCACTGTGACATCTTATGGTCCTTTGATCAACTAAGAATAATTTGCAAAGCTTTGATAAATTACAGTGGGAGTATGTGTGGGGAGGAGAGGATGAAAACAATTCTCTTATCTCTTTGTTCTATTTGCAGTGTATACCTTCTTTAGCAGTAACACCTGGACTGACCCTGGGATCTCCTATCTCTGCCTGACAGTTCAGTTAACTTGAGAACTGTTGGATGGACAGGCTTGTAATAATGATAGTTGGTTTTGATGAAACCCAGCAATCCTAGTTTCCCCAGGAACGTTCTGGATGCTAGTGAGAAATGAATGCTTCGTTTTATGGTCATTTACATATTTCTCAATCTTTCTACTCTCCATATTTCACTACTGGTTTTGTAGATTTGTTTGTATAATGTATAGTCTTTATATTGTGTTGATGTACACACAATAAGGAACCTTCAAGGATTTGCAAAGTGAATTTCCCTCTCCCTCTCCCCATTTCCTTTTTCATTTTCTGGAAAGTTCCCGTAACCTCTCTCTCTCCCTCTGTCTGTCCGTCTGTCTGTCTATCTATCAATCATCTGGGTGGATGGATGGATGGATGGATGGATGGATGGATGGATGGATGGATGGATGGATGGATGGATGGATGGATGGATGGATGGATGGATGGATGGATGGATGGATGGATGGATGGATGGATGGATGGATGGATGGATGGATGGATGGATGGATAACAAGTGGGAATCTGCAATGAGAAGACACTCATTCCACCTTTGTTTCATTTCCTTTTCTCTGACAGTTTCCCACCTCTTTTTTCCTAGCTCATCCCTTATCTATCCATCTTACTTCATTCCCTTTCTACCCTCACTTATTGTATGTCTATCTCCTCCATGTCTTACCCCCACATCTTCTCTTTCTTAACACTTTCCCAATCTCCACCCTCTTTTCCCCCTCACTCTTTCTCAAACAATTCCCCACTTCTTTTTTCACCACTGTGGGAGCTGTAGTAGCTGCAGCAGGGCACTGGGAGCTTCTACTCTGGCCACAGGATTCCTGGGAACTTCCCACAGGGCCCACCAGAACCCAGATGATGATGGTGGCTTGGTCCTCTGGCCATATCCTCTGATAACTACTCTGTGCACACACTTATCATTATCTATATCACTATTGACAGAGAGGAAGAGGAGGAATTAAAAACAGAATATTATTTTTGTTTACTTGGGTGGCAGTGCTTATACAGCACCATTATACACAATCACAGTGAATTTTGATTGGAAATTTATCCCACTGAAAAAACATATACCCTGCTCTGAACTCCAAAACAGAAATACTTATTGGGTACAAGGACCCTGAAGTTAATAGACAAGGAAGATTCTAATTATATAGTATTATCAGCAATTCATTGGAGTTGGCATTGTAATGTGCCACACAGAAGTATTTGGAATATTTTAATTACTGTATTAGCCCAAGAATGTTCTACTGCTGTTGTTCTAAAGTCTGTTTCAGCCTAAGGTTGTCATTATGATACAGACATTATCATTCCCTTATTCATAAAGAAGGTGAGCTCAGCACACCTGGACAGCAAATCAGTTCAGGGGAGAAAACAAGAATGAGAACTTGGTGACACAATTTTTGTGGTGATAATAAAACTCCATATGAATACAGTAAATTGAGGAAAATCATCTTCACATAAAATGGATAATGAAGACGGATGCTGAATGGAATGCAAACAAATAATATGCCTGTGCATGTTTTAAGCAGTTTCCTTGAAACACATCATCTTTTTTAAAATATAGTTTGAAATGTTCATTCATTCATTTGTTTTTATTTATTTTATTTATACCCCACTGTTTTTAATGGGGACCCAAAACAACTTACATCATTTTGCTCTCATCCATTCTATCCTGTCAACACCACATGATGAAATTTAAACTGAGAATATGTAACTGGTCCAAGGTCACCCAATGAGCTTCCCTGTCAGAATGGGGATTTAAACTGGTTCTCTGAGATCCTAGTCTGACATTCTAACCATTGTAGCGCTTTGGTTCACTGTACATTAACTAATATAAAGTTCTTGAATCAGCATTACTCAGAAAGCCACTTCACATGTGAGAAAAGATGTACAAATTACATTGAACTTTGTCATAATGGAAAGGTGTCTCTTCATAACAAATCCAAGATTTTTATGAAATCTCCTAATTGGAGAGCATTTTCTTTCAGAGCACTGAAACAGTGCATTTTCTTTGGAATCTATGGGAGTCCATTTAATGTCTCCTTTTAGCAACTGCTTAGGTTATTTTAAGATACAAGAAACAATGCATTATCTGTGCTCCTGCCTGCAGATACCTAAATCCACAGACAGGGGCCCACTCACCCCCAATGGGTTTTGATATGCAGGCTTGAGAGAGATCCCCTAAATCTGCAGAACAAAACTGAAAATTGAAAAAGAACCAGCATTGTCTGTGCAAGTGCAGAGAATGCTCTCACCTTTTAGACTGCCAGCAGCAGAGATCCCCCAGGCATCACAGTGTTGTCCTTGAGGGGGTGGGGACAGATGAGGAACTGTAGTGTTTCCAACAGTATCCAGGAGCTATTGAAGTCCCAGTAGTGTCACCTTTTGGGAGGGGTTTGGAAAGCCCAGGAGCTGGCAGTGGGTTCATCATGGCCCACCCACCACCCTATTGCTTTAAGGCAGTGATTCCCAACCAGGGTCCCGTGGTACCCTAGGGTGCCGTGAGCACGTCCCAGGGGTACCGCAGCAACGCTATTGGCCCCCCTCACTTTTGTGGTGTCTCCCACCATCACCTTTCTAGGATATGGAGCTGGCCCAGGGGGCAGGGCCTGCCGCAAGGTCAGCAGCCACTTCCCCCCCACCCCCCCACCCACCCACCCCCATGTTCCCTTCACCCTGGGAGGGGAAGGTTGGGGCGGGGAAAGCAGAGGAACTGGGAGGGGAAGGTGGGGGGGGAGGATGGCAAGGGTACCATGAGATATGAAGAGTGAGGTCAAGGATACCATGACGTCGAAAAGGTTGAAAAACACTGCTTTAAGGTAAGTGATGGGAAGTGGAGAGGAGAAGGGATTTCCTCTTCTCCCATGAGTTTTGTGAATCTCTCCTTTGGTTAGCTGGTGAGAGAGTTGGGATGGGGTGAAGAAGGCCTGGAACTAAGATGAGGAAAATGGGATACCTTTATGAGTTTTATGAGCTACTGAGAATTGGGGGGCAGTTTTCAGCAGGGGCCTTGGCAAGCCCACCTGGAGCAGTCTGGGTAAGCTACTGAGAGGGAGGGAAAGGCAGTTCTGCTGTGGTGGCAGAGCCAGGAAGGCACTGGCAGATCCATTCAGATGCAGCCAGGTTGGAAGGTGAGTGGTGAGGAGGAATAGGATTCTCCCCTGTGGATTTTGCAATCCCCCACTTGTAACAAATCTATTTCCTAAGTAATCTGCCAGCTTTTAATTGTATCATCAGAAGCAACTCAATTATTAATCAGATTAAGAATAGCCCAGACATGGCTTCATTGTGGTCCTACATAAGGTGTTAAACAATGCAGAAGTAGGAGAAACGGAAAATACTGGGTAAAAGAAAACAAGGAAGAGAGACTGTGATGAGTGACATAGTAAGACAAAGACAAGGTACACCACAATAAGCTGTATTTTTTCCAGGTGCTAGCTTACATACTAAGGTAACTTCCTCTAATGTAGATAGTACTTCCTGTTGTTGGTAGGAATGTTGGGAGAATGAGAAAAGACCAGGGCCATAATTTACATATTGGCATTGCACAACAATGATTCCCCCCTCCTCAATATGCTACTTCCATTGTCCCATTGAGCAGCAGCAGGAGCCTCAAGTCCTAGACTGGAGGTTGCCCATGATAGCAAACTATTTGGCACCCCTAGGCCTTCACATTCACATTGAGCATACAGGTTGGATTCTTGGTTATGCACTCTTTTTCCCCCCTTTTTGGAACTTACCACACTCTCAGATCCGAGATTCTCTTGGTTTCTGAAAGCTCACAAAATGTGACTTTCTCTTTCCCATTGCAGGGAAAGTGAAGGAGATCTAGAACTGTTAGACTTTATTTGAGTTTCCTTGCTCCTCCCTGCCTTCCCCCTCCCTCATCTTAGTAGTTCCTCTCAGTCTTTGGGCCACCATTTCAGAGCAATCAGGAGGACTTTTTTTTAAAAAAACACTGAGATCTATTGCTGCAGTAATAGCCCCAGTGAAACTGACATGAAATTGACCAGTACAGTAATGCTATATCAAAGACAACAATCTGTGCTAACAACAACAACAACAAAAGCAAGAAAAAACACTTAAAGCAAACAGTGAAAGGGTAAATAGTGGAGGCATAATGGCTATAGTTATTTGTCATAGAAGAGTACTTTCCAGAATGGTGGCTTGTCATGGAAATAGAAGGTTAGGAACTGAGCTAGTATTGATTGTCAGTCTGAAATAGTGGATGAGAACGTTAGATTAGCTGTTGGCTTCATCAGTTACTATGGATAGACATAATATGAAAAAATAGTCTGATGCAGATGTATTTTATGTAGAGACTGAGATAGATGACTGAAGGTGGGAGTCCAAGTTCAAGGTTTACAGCCCTACAGGAGACAAGGATTTTGCATGATAAGGTGCTAGTTTGGTAGTAATAGTGGGTTGGAACCAGCCTAAGATGGCAATTTCCCTATGCTGACCCTCCTCTAGTTTATCTTTCCCTCTGCATGCGCTTCCTCAGAATCACCTATTCCCCAAGAGCAGACTCTCACAGGCTACTGGGGGGTGAGGTGTAGAATAGGAGAGGGGAATTCAATTCTGACATTGGTAAATTTAGTCTGAATCCAGTCCAGTGTCCAATATACAGTAAGTCTTAAGATACTGTTCGTTTTATCTTGACAATACACAGCTTTTTAAAGTGTGTACAATATTTTTGTAATGGGTTCTGTTGATGGAAAAATACCTGAATTGAGCCTAAAAATATCTGGAGTTAGCTTTCACAATGAAAACAGCCAATGACTGAAAATCCTCTGTCTTTCTATTGCTGCATAATTTAAATATTACTTACACAGATGTTTGGATATATAATTGAAACATTAATTTGGCTTCAGTTTACCCAGGGGATTTGTAGAAAGCTCCAACCCTTGAATGAAGAGAAACTGTGCTACAAAGTGATTACAAAGAAGCAGCATAAGCAATTAAATGATCTAAAACTTTGTTAAATTGTTTGTGAATTTTTGAGATTCTTAATTGATTCCTACCTCATTTATTAAAGAGAGGAGTGTCTATTTTCTTGTCAAATAAACATCCTGCAAAGACATAACAAATCTAATATCACACCATAGAAGGCTCATTCTACTTCTAGTGAGCAGTCTTTTTTATTTAGCATCTCACAATCTTACAAAACATATTAGCATTGAGTTAGTGTTTTGGTTTGTTTGACTTTTGGTGGAGGAATCGGAGCAAAATCTATTGTATATTCACTGAAGGGGGGGTTATCCATTAGAACAATTTTTATTTTGTAAATTTGTGTTTATATTGACCTGTTACAAAAGGCAACATTATGACTTTCCTTAGCAAAATAGAGTGGAACTGCTAGTTTTATGTATTCAGTGCTAAGCTTCTAAATCTCTGAAGTTGATGTATTTGCAGGTGTGGGCTAAAACAAGTCAGCAGCAGGTTATTTGTCAATGTAATATTGAAACTAAATTGAGCAGTGGATGTGCCTTTTACATTGGATCATATTATTCATTAATTTACTGAAGCCCCACTGTGTTAACTTGGGTTTATTCCCACCTAAGTAGACATGTTTAGAATTGCACAGAATATTGTTCAATATTTACTGGCTGATTGGAGGTGACTGAAGATCAGAATTATATCAAACTGATCCTTTCATACATTTTTTCCCCTCTGGTAGTGGTGGAAAGTGCCATCAAGCTGCAGCCAGCTATGGCAACCCCATAATATTTTAAGTGCAACAAAAAGAGATGGTTTGCCATTGCCTGCCTCTGAATAGCAATCCTGGACTTCCTTTGTGGTCTCCCAACTATGTATCTATATATCTAATTCTAAAGTGTGCCCCCCTGCCAGTAGATACCTAAATCCACAAATTTGGCTGTAACATTTGAAAATGTTTTGTGTGTGTCTTTAAATGGAGAGATAAGTTGCAGAAGGCAGGGGTGTGAAAGGAGGATTAGAGAGAAAAGTAATTGGACAATACTGGAGAGTCACTGAGGAAAATTCTTTGCTGAACTGAGACAGTCAGAGAGTGTGGTGTATAACTGGGAAGAGAGACAGCATTCTGTGCTGGAGACTGACAGGGGGTCAATCTGAGCTAAACTGAATCTGAGTGTGTACAGAACTTGAAAAAGAGAGAAAATGTGCTGAACTGAGGAGACAATATCTTGTTCTGAAGACTGAGAGAGAGAGAGAGAGAGAGAGAGAGCAACAGTTTATTCTGTGCAGACAGTGAGAGATTAGAAAAAGGAGTCTAATCCTGATATGATCTCAGAGATGTAAAGGAGTGAGGGAATGGATTGATGGCAAATGAATGTCACATCAGCAGACATTGTTTTCTCAGTTTATTTTTTGTAAATTATTTCTTGAAACATTTCAGTCAAAGAACATATAGAAATAAAATTATACTTTGTTAAATATAACCTGAAATCCCACACTAGTAATTTCCTCAAGACCGTGTACCTTTTTGCATCTGTTTTAAAGTTTGGACAAACTATTTCAAGGAAAAGTTTCAAAGGTTTTGGAATTAAACTCTTGGAGGCAGCAAAATATAGAGGGAGGAAAAAAAGGAAGAAATAAACATTATTTTGCACATGTCTAAGGTGACCAGACGTCCCGCTTTTGGCGGGACACTCACACTTTTCCGCAATGTGTCCCGCATCCCGCGGGGTTTTAAAATTGTCCCCATTAGGCAACACGCTCCTGCGGCCGTGTGCGCCTCCTGTGCTGCCACACTGCTTTCTGGGGCGCTTCCCTGTTTCCTGCCCTGTCACAGGGCGGGAAACAGGGAAGTGCCCCAGAAGGCAGTGCGGCAGCGCAGGAGGCACACATGGCTGCAGGAGCGCACTGCCTTTTGCGGCGCACCCCCCGTTACAGGAGTAAAAATCTGGTCACCTTACACATGTCATATTTATAAAGGAATAATAGTGGGCATCACAATGGAGCACACTCATCCCAGCATGCCTGCCCAGACCTGTGCTGGTCAAGTCCCTTATGTGCTGACTAAGTCACTTATGTGTGGGGCAGCAGTGTGGGGCTCAGAAGGCCCATCTTGAGCTGAACTGAGTGAGCCGCTGACAGCAGTGGTGATATGGTGGTAGCCTCAGTGGCTTCAAGGGGGACCTTAGTGAACCTGCCTGGAGTAATCTGGGCGAGTCACTGAGAGAGAAAGAGGGAGGCCTGGGAGTAACTATCTAGAGCAATCTGAGGAAGCTGCCGAGGGAGAGATATGGAGAGAGGGGGTGGAGGAAGGCTCAGTGTGCCTGCCTGAACTTCTGCCATGAGTGGGGCTGTGGGATGTGACAGTGGGAAGACATGTAGTTGGCACATATCCCAGCAATGAGGCAGCTGTTGCTGGGCATCTGTCAGCTTTCCCTATCAAATCAGCAGGCAGGTGGAGAGTCATTGAGGAGGCTACCCCTATTGTTGGGGTAAAGTGGCTGGCCAGGTGAGTAGGGGAGCCACCACTGCTGTAGTCAGTGGTGGGCATGTGAGTTAGAGTGAGCAACAGAAAGAGAACCAACAATGAGAAGATGGCTGGATGAAGAAAGTGTGTGTGTGAGAGAGTGTGACAGTAGGAACTGGGAAAGAAAGAGAGAACTAAAAGCAATCAATGAAAAAAGAGGAGTGAAAGATTGCCAGGTGTTGGGAAGGAGGCAGAAAGGAGGCAGGTGGGAGAGTTGATTCCCCCATTGTGGCAGTGAAACAGCCATGCTGCTAGGTGATATGCTGGGGTTGAGGTGAGGATGCTACAATAAAGCTCAGACTGCAGGCTGTACTTGATTGCTGTTGCCGAACTGATTGACCAGCATAATTTACTTTGACATCTTGTCACACTGTCTTGCGTGCTCTGGGGTATGGGGTATAGCCTTGGGGTACAGTGAAAGGAGAGCTGTCCTCTCTGATCCTCTCGGTGCTCCGGGGTATGGGGTACAGCCTTGCATTGGCTAGACTCGTCCCTCCAGGGTCAAGCAATGCAGATTGCAGTGAAAGGAGAGCTGTCCTCTCAGATCCTTCTAGATTGTGGGGTCCCTCAGGGGACGATTCTCTCTCCTTTGTTGTTTAAAATCTATATGCAACCCCTTGTTCCGCTACTCTGGGAGTTTGGGCCAGGTTGTCATCAGCATGCCATTGACACCCAGCTATTTCTGTCGATGAACGGCCGCCTGTCTTCCACCCCAGGACAACTGGCCAAGTGTTTGGGAGCTGTGGTGGAGTGGCTCAAACTGAGCTGCCTGAGACTGAACCCAGCAAAGATGGAGGTCCTGTGGCTAGGTGGGGGAGAGATAACTCAGTGGCATCTGACTCTTGATGGAGTTCAAGAGTTTGGGCATGACTGCACAACTGGCATTTCATCTTCACCAGGTGAACCAGCTTGCTCCCAACTTATCATTCTCCGACCTGACTACAGTGATCCATATGACGGTCACCTCCAGATTGGACAACTGCTATGCGCTCTATGCTGGGCTGCCATTGAAGCTTACCTGGAAACTCCAGCTGGTCCAGAACACAGCTGCCCAACTTCTTTCAGGGTCCTTGTGACGTGTACACATATCACTGGTGTTGCATGAACTGCACTGGTTGCCAGTTGAGAGCTGGATCAAATTCAAGGTTTTGACGCTGACTTTTAAAGCCCTTTAGGTCTGGGTCCACAATATTTGTGTGACTGCCTCTTCCGTTATAACCCCCAGCAGACGTTAAGATCAGTAGCCAAGGGACTCCTAATTACTCCTGGCCCAAGGGAGGTCTGTTTGGCTTCAAGGTAGACAGGGCCTTTTCGACCTTGACCCCCTCCAGATGGAACAGTCTCCCAGTGGAGATCAGGCCCTGCTGGACTTTATTAAGTTCTGCAGGGCCTGCAAAATGGAACTGTTCCTATAGGCATTTCATTGACGCCAATCTCTGACTAATAGTCTCCCCTGGGGCTATTTGTTTCTTTAGCCCATAAGTAGGTTTATTTTACTTTGGTTTTACAGCTTTTAGTGCAGTCTGGCTTTTAAATTCTAATTTTATGGACTATGTATGTTAGGGTTTATCTATTATTTGGGTACTGTTTTGTTTTAAATCATAGGTTCTTGTCAAAACAGTTTTTATGTACATTGTTTGTACATTGCCCCAAGCCAGAGATGGGGGGGGGGGCAATTAACAAATCTAATAAATAAATACATGAATAAATTTTCAGCCCACTGACTGAAGTGTATCCCAACATCACCCACATTTGCTACCTCTGTGTGGTGATACTTTGCTACCTCTGTGTGGTGATACTTTGGGTGGACGGGTGAGGTGGAGCTATTGTAAATAGTGGCAGGCAGGAGAAAAGAGAAAGATGGGAGGGTGGATGGAGAAAGAGAGAGAGACAAAGTATGTATGAGAAAGTGTGACAGTAGGAACTGTGGGAAGAGAAAGCTAAATAGAGAATCAATGACAGCAGTTGAAGAAAGAGTGAGATAGAGGGTTAATGAGGCAAAGATTGACATGTGTTGACAGAAAAAGAGTTACTATGTGTTTGGTGGAAGGTAAAAAAGAGAAACCACTTGATCTATTTGGTGGAAGGTGAACAAGAGTACTCCTTGATCTAGTAGCAGCATTAGGGATAATCTTTTGACTCATTCACTAGCCAATGTTGGTATGTGTGGGACAGTGGCTTTTCCTGCCTTGCAGTGGCTTTTCCAGGCTTTGAACAGAGGGTAATAGCAAGGGAGAGAACATCACCTGCTGATGTGTGAAGTTGCACAAGAGGCGATCCTTTCCCCAATATTATTCCATACTTATATTCTTGCCCAGTTGGTCTGGAGTTTTGGCTGGGCAGTCAACAGTACACTGATGACACCCAGCTGTGTCTGCTGATGAATAGCCAGCTGAATGCCACCCGTATATATTGGTCAGTTATTTGGAGGCTGTTGGTGAGATGGATGAAACAAAGTTGATTACAGCCAAATCCATCAAAAATGGAGGTCCTGTGACAGAGCTGGGGGGACTCAATATTAGGATACCAGCTGCCAGTACTTCACAGCTTGTAATTGACACCTATGCCAACCATCAGGAACCTGGGTGTGATCCTGGATGCCTTCCTTTCTATTGGAGGCACAAGTCACAAAAAAATAGCCAGTTTTCCATCTACATCAACTTAGGCAATTGGTATCTTAGCTGTCTCATCCTAACCGTAGCCACAGTGTTCTATGCAACAGTCATCTCCAGGCTACTTCAACTTGCTCCATGTGGGGCTACTCTAGAGACTATTCCAGAACCATGAACTGGTACAAAATGAAGCTACATGGATCCTTATTGAGAACTCACATGCAGCCAGTGATCCATCAGCTGCATTGGCTCCAAGTGGAGTACTGAATCAGGTTCAAGATTTTGGTATTGATCTTTAAAGCTCTCAACAGGTTAGAACTTGTATATCTGAGAAACTGTCTGTCCCAATGTACTTCCCAGAGAGCATTGTGTTTGAAAAATAATGTACTCGTGGTCCCTGGCCTGAAAATTGTCCAGCTGCCATTAACCAGAGCCATAAACCTTTCAGCTCTTACCCTGGCCTGCTGAAATGCTGTTAGAGATGTGTGCCCTGTGGGATTTATCATAATTTTGTAGTGCCTTTGAGAAAAAGCTGTTCCACCACGCCTATGATTGAGGACAACAATGGTTTCTATCATAGGTATCTCCAGACTAGGCTACTTCAACTTGCTCCATGTGCTGGTGGAGGGGTGGGGGCCATTCGCACAGGAGCGTACGAGTGGCCCTGCAGAAGCCGGCGCAGAAGAGGTGGCTTCGCACAGAGGTGGCTTCGCACGGAACCACATCTTCTGCATCCCCCCACTCACCTCGTCCTCCAGGGTCGCTCTGGAGGCCATCAGGGGCCCACCCACACTGCCCTCCGATCCCTGGAGGTCAGAGGGCAGTGTGGGCAGGTCCCTGATGGTCTCCAGAGCACGCTGGAGGATGAGGTGAGTGGAGAGGATGGGGAAAGCGCCGTCTTCCCAGTGGTGCAGTTCACACCGTGCCGATGGGAAGACGGTGTTTTAGAATAACCTTGCTCAACGAGCGAGGTTATTAGGAGCGGCTTCAAGCTGCTCCTGGGCGGCCAGGGCAGCACTGCTGTGATCCAGCAGCGCCTCCTGTGTGAACAGCTGCCCAGGGACAGTGTTTTTGCCATCCCTGGGCTGCTGTAAATGGCCCGTGTGGAAAGGGCCTTAGCTTCCCTTCCACGTCTTTTTCCTTCTGTTGCATTTTATTCCTTTCATTGTTTAAATGTTTATGTTCTTTCTGATGTCCCCTTCTCACTAGGGTTTATTGCATATGATCAGGCATCCAGTTGGGATTCTGTTGTACGTAGCATGATTTTATCTTTTAAATGGACTGTTGTAAATCACTCGGACCACATCTTGGTGGAGGACAGTGGTCTATAAACAAACAAACGAACGAACGAACGAATGAATGGGGGGGAGGGGAGGAAGGAAGGGATGGGTGTGATTGCTGCTTCTGCATATTTATTGTGTTCCCACTTGTCCAGGTATTAACCAGGGCTGACCCTGCTTAGCTTTTTAAATCTGATGAGTTCAAACTAGCTTGGCTATCTGAGTCAGGACTTTCCCCTCTCTGTAGGAGTACTTTTTCATCAATCCCAAATACTTAATATTGGAGGCACAAGTCACAAAATACTTATTTCATTTTATTTTATGATTTTACATTTTATGTTTTTATTACTATTGATTGTTTCCTGATTGCTTACTAGACCTATATGACAATCATTAAGTGCTGTACCTTATGATTCTTGACAAATGTATTTTCTTTTATGTACACTGAGAGCATATGCACCGGAGACAAATTCCTTGTGTGTCCAATCACACTTGGCCAATAAAGATTCTATTCTATTCTATTCTTCTAATTTATTATGAGCTCAAAATGATTGCAGATTTCTACTGATAGTACAAAAATTAAATTGTTTGTCTAATGTATTATATAATTGCGAACATCTCTACTTCACAATGATATAGTCTATTTTGATTTTTGCATAATCTGTTTGTGGAAGAGCTGTACTGATCTGTAAGAATGATGAATGTTTAGGAAGAGCTGTTTTATCAGCTTTATTTACCAGCCACTTAAGCTTATGCATGATGAAGTTAATGAATCAGAAAGAACATTACCTTTGCATGTCATGACTGGCATTTGAGTTTCTCAGGAGGAAATATGTTTTTTTTTTAAATTACATCAAACTGAAAACAGAATGGGTTGAAATTTTCATACCTACATACACTGTTCTTCAGTGTGAAATGTTACCTTCTATGCAAGGCAGTTGTGTGTTGGAGTTAACATAAAGTATTAATAGTATTTCACATTTTGGTTACTTTTTGTCCTCTGGCATTTAAAAGCTACTTGTGCTCTATCAGCCCAGTTTCCTGATATATTTGATTTCACTTACTAGACCTGTTCAGTCCATTCCCACCCACCCCTCCCTGAGTTATATCCCTGGAAGTGTAAATGGGAAGTGAAACAGTAATCAGAAGTGTTAATTTGGCCTTGCAGGATGGCAGATAATTTACAGTACAGTTGGAACTTCATATAAAGACTAAAAATTAAATGTTGCTTGCTTTTAGAAGAAAGAGACCAAGAAATAAAAAGGGAGACATATATAAGAGACTGCTAGCCCTGTGTCCCTGAAATCAAGTGTAATAATTCTGGAATTACTTACTGCCATAACTGCTCTTTTAGATGCCAGGCCAAAAGATTTGTGTTTTTTTTTCACTGATGGTTCATATTTTGTAACTGCTATTTTTATGATATGATCCTAACCTGATGGGTCTTTAATATTTTTATGCTGCTGAATATCATTTCCAGTATATGTTTATGTCTCTAATAGGTTTCTTCTTTTATCAGTTAGTTTAAATACTGATTATTTTATAACTTCATTATTATATTTGTGAGCTGCCTCAAGCAGGTCTTTGAGAAGGAGGCATATTTGTAAATAGAATATAACAAGGTGCAAAAAAAATATTTCCAAACCATGGAAAGGTTCTGAGGTTTAAATTCGACATGCAGAGTATAAAATAATACAGTCATTTAGTGGCAGAATGCTGGAGCAGTAGAATAGACAGTATTACTTCTCCAGAACAGCCCATAGGATCAACCCAATGAATATAGTTATATCAGTCAGAATTCACATGCAATAACCTCAAGGGATGCTGTGAATTTCATAGAAAACCTGTTCAGCAATCAAACAACAACTGTTCAGTACTCATGATGAGACCATAAACTGATCCAGCATATGTTCAGCTTTTATTGAGCAGCATAAACAGCTGCTGAACAAGTTTACAGTTATGTGTTGGTCAAAAGATGACTCATAGTTGATTGGAGAATTGAGGGATCAAAATAATATCCTCCTAGTACTTCCATGCCTGCAAGCCTTGCGCTGAGGCACATGAGGAACCAGAAACCAACTCACGGCTAATGAAGATCCACTGCACCTCTGGTATCCACTTTCCTTCAGAGAAAAAAAAATTCTACACAGTGAAGTTAGAGATCAGAAACAGTTAGCTTCTGGAGAGTTGGGGATAGAGCCTGGGGCTGAAAGAGACTTCAGTAAGGTACACAGAGTCCACCCTCCAAAGTATGCATTTCATCTAGGAGAACTGATCTCTGCAATCTGCAGATCAGATGTAATTCCTGAGGTCCCACCTTGAGGTAGAATACACAAAGGGTTGTTTCAAAAGTCACACTCCCCCCCCCCCAATCCACACACTGCGCTTGGCAACATTTCTAGATTTTTTTTCTCCCAAAGCCAAAGACCTAATACTAAAGTATGCTGAAACTGAAATGTGATGGAAAACCAGCAAATCAAGGGGAAAACAAGCATGAATCCACTAAGTGGCTGCTGCTATTCTTTTTAGTTGTTTATGTTTATGTATGCATGTTTTTGTTTTATTTTAGGCTTTTTAATTATGGGATGGTTTTATAATGTTGACCCATGTATCATTATGAACCACTTCATCCACATATTGGTATATACAAATATTTCCAAATATTTCTCTCAGATGTTACATCTTCAGCACATCCCTTTGCTTTTAGTATTTAGCCTTCGTATTAAGTCCTCATAGCTGAAATGAGATTTGTGCTGGTGCTCTATACACAACTTGTTTTGATTTCAAGATGTTTGACTGGTTTCCATGAAACTTAGTATGAATGAAGTATGGACAGGAGCACAAGGTAAAAATCTAATCACAATTTACTCAGACGCAAATCCTATTCATTTAAATGGGACTAACTTCCAAAGCAGTGTTTCAGCCTTAAGCATGTCAGATATTTACACAGCCAGTCAACACATAATAATATTGTGCCAAAGAGTTTGTCTGAATAAACTTTTAAGAAACTGAGTACAAAGCTCAAGATTAATATATCAGTCTCCTACTTGAGCAATTTCACTGAAGGCCAAGAAGTGCTATTGTAAAATCACTGCCAACATCTTCCTATGCTCTACCCTCATCTCAAAATCTTAGAACTTGAATATGCATTTTATTGACATGCTCATTCGGCACATTTGCTGAAGATAACAATGGTAGTTCTCCACTAAGGGCGACATATACTTGCCCCCAGGTTTAATTTCCTGCTGCTGCTCTAAGTGACAGACAGAGAAAATAAAAATAAAATGACCATCAGGCCTATAATATGATGCCATTTCTGGGGGAAATGCCAAAAATCATGTCATGCCTTTCTGGAATTGCGCTTGATGCAGCCAATAACAGCGCTTCAGCAATTCTGCGCTTTTTCCACAAATCAGGCCATCAATATATACCATCAGCGTTGAAAGTTTTCAATGCCAAATGTGGAACCAAGCTCCTCTATGGAGCACCTATCTGGATTGAAGCGGCGAACAAAATCTTAAATAGATCTCAGTCCTGTTTTTTTTTACAAAATCATGGGACTACCCAACTGTGCCCCATATGCAGCCCTATGCTTAGAACGTGGGCAAATATCCCATGTCATAATGGCTTGGCTGAGAACCATCAAATATTGGCTGCACATCCATTTCTCACAAGATCATTCTAGTTCAATCCACTCGATGCTCTCCGATTCGGTAGTTCCCAGATGGATGACGTTGGTGGAAGAAAAAATTAGCGCTATCGGCCTCCCATTAGAGTCACTCTACTCTTCCACTCTAGCGGAGGCCTATAATTGCCTGAAAATCAGGCTGCTGGAACATGAGTACTGCAACATGATAGCTGAAGCGAGGAAAACATGCTCTCCTCTAAATTTGCTTATCCCTTTTGAACAAGGACATATAGCCAACTACCTTTTCTGGTTTACCAATCTAAGGCACAGAAGAGCAATAACCTTGGCCAGCTTCAATTTAATGCCCTCTATGCTCCTTAAAGGCAGATATCAATGCATAGATAAACAAAAGAGGCTATGCCCATGCAATTCAGGCCAAGTAGAGACACTGGAGCACACTCTGTTTCATTGTTCAAGATTTGCCAAGATCAGAATGACCCAACCCATCATTGCTTCACTCCTATACAATCATTTAACTGATGCTCTTAGGATTCCTTTAATCTTAGATAATCTTGATCCTTACTTTTGTGAAAGCGTAGCAAAATATCTTTTAAAGATTATAGACGCAACGCTAGATGGATATTAAGCATTAGATTGCTATCATCATAACAACAACAATGTTGCTCACATTAACTATTTGCTACTGTTATACAGTGCCTACCTCTGCCAGCAACCTTTGGGTTCACGGTCACCCAAAGTCAAATAACCTGTGGGTGATTCATTGAGAGATGCCGTAGTTTTGTTATTGATTGCCAGATGGAGTGACAACTGAAGGCTGTGGCAACCTATGGGAGTCAAATCAATTGTTTGCCCATTTCCTCGCCCCCTATCCCTTGTTCTGTGTTAGGTGCCACTCTAACAAACTCTGTGTTTTATAGTGGAGTGTTGATACTGTATGCTGTTGTGATGCCTGGGCTCTGTTGGTGGGTTTTCAGTCTGGTCTGTGGAGAGGTGTATAGGAATGGCACTTTTGATGAGTCCATTTGGACTAAACTATTGATAAGACTCTGAATGGCTGCTGTATCTATCTGTTTTTTATGGACAATTGTTTTATTGTTTTATTGTATTTTGGAATGCCAATAAAGGCTTGTCTATGTTTAATTCCTAGAGAGCTGTGATTAGGGTTGAGCAATATCGAAAATATACTGTAAAATTCAGAGGAGTTGATGAGTAAAGTTAAGAGAACTGGGAAAAGCAGCATAGGCCATTGAGACCAGCAAGATAGCATTGAGGCAGGCAAAGAATGGCTTCTCATGTGTAAACATAAAACTGCAAGGAAATCCCTTTGCAAGCCACTGCACACTGAAGAGCCCCAAGGTAAGTGTTCTATGTGGAATGGGCAACATAGACTTTAAGTGCTCTTTGATCCTGAATAAGTAAGGCTCCCTTGCATAGTAATTTGTGGATGCCTGCATCTTTCCCTGCCCCATTGTCTGCAGGGCAGGTGGGCTGCCTCAAATACTGCAGATACAAATTCAATAAAAATTATTATGTATTGCATTTGTATGACACCCTTCCCCTTACACCAACAGGTGTAAGAGGAGTTTATTTTCAAGTGAGTTTCCACATTTCCCAGAGGTATATTGGAAGCCTCTGTGTTGGTACATTGTGTAAGTTACACTCACCACCTGTGTTCAATTGTTACTTTGTTTCCAAGTAAGTAAATCAATTTCCTGCAGAATCTGTTATGCTACATTCACCACAACTTTATTATGCAGGAGAGAAAAAGCATGGGAGTGACCACCTCTGTGTCCATTTCCAAGTCTCCTGAGGAAATGCATCCTGTTCATACCTGCATGAGGGTTCCTCATCCAGCATCTAACAAGGAGACTGTTTGACATGGGCTAGTCCCGTGGTGGTGAACCTTTGGCACTCCAGATGTTATGGACTACAATTCCCATCAGCCCCTGCCAACTGGCCATGCTGGCAGGGGTTGATGGGAATTGTAGTCCATAACATCTGGAGTGCCAAAGGTTCGCCACCACTGGGCTAGTCTATTTAGACAAATGGTGGATGATAATGCTACCTGTGGGTAATGTGTGGGGTTGGAGGCCATGTCCAGGGCTGCATCAGTTGGATGGCTTCATACTAAAAAAGAAAGACAGTATGCATGTGCCTAGGAGGAGGTCAGGAACTGTTGATTCAGGATGTCCAACAGGTCCACTTCTTTATCTTTGGGAGATGGGTCTGTTACATTGGTGCCACAGCCTCCTCTGACCTCATGTTGGCACGTTGGGCTCTCCAACTCTTGCCTGGTTCTGTGATGAATGCCAGCAGCATTGCCAGCAGCCATTGTTGGGTCCTGCTTGGCATCCTCTCACAGGAAGTACTGTGATAAGGCAACAGATAAGGTTGGGTTTCTTAGAGGTGACAGTGTCCTCTGATTGTGAACACACTCTTTTTCATCCCAATGTCATCCTGCCGTCACAAGCTATAACACACATAGCTGCAGGAGATGGGTCATAGCTGGACATCCACCCCTTCCAGCCATGCTCAACTACATCCTGGCTCCTTGTTGGCATGGTCTGGGCATGCAAACAGCAATGACTACAGAGCTGTTGTTCCCACCTGGCTCTGATGGGCACAGATGTATCTTACCTGCATGGGCTACTTATTCTAGCACAGGGAGATGGGGTAGGAAATGCGGTTGGAAGGGTGCACTGCCCAGTTTACTTTTGATGGTTCATCTACCTTTTTGGGTTATGACTATGTTGATGCTGAGTCTCCAATAGAGCTTGGGGGGGGGGGGGACTTTCCTCAGCTTGCAGGTTTCTTGTGCAGAATGCTAGCCTTGTTGTGTACAGTGATTTCTGTGTGCTCTTCCTGCCATTATGAGTACCTCAGCATCTTGATTTAAGTCCTCACAGCAAAGAGCTGTTGGGCAGCATCCCACAATACATGTCCTACCTTATAGGGTTTGACAGGTTCTGGCTGAGGTTTTTTTAATGACCAAGATTCTACCATTGGTTCCTGGGAAGGGTTCTTGACCTATGACTGAGAGTTCGCCACTCCATGGGGCTATTCACCATCTTGAGCACTTCAGCCCCTCCGGGCAAAGCAGCATCAATGTGGAAATTTTCATTATTCGGGCTGAATGTATGAGCTGTGCCACTGTTTTGTCAGGCATAACTTTTTCACCTGCAAAAGTGGGCATTCCTGGGCCAAAAGGGCCAAAACCTCAGTCCCACCCACGACTCTTTTGAGGAACACCTGTGCAGCTCCTTGGCACTAGTATATGTGCTCCTGCAACTTTCTGGTGCAACTTTTGCCAGTGCAAGTGGCCTTTGTTTGGTGCAGGTGTCATGCTGCTTCCAAACCAGCCCCTTTGTGGATTGTGCTTTAAATCTATCTCTATTTAAATCTTCCTTTATTTAATAAATCTTCCTTATTTAATAAATCAAGTAGCCCATGCAGGTAGCCCATCGAAAAAAAGATGATGACTCCAGTGTTCGTATTTAATTTGGTTCAAGGGAAAGAGGTGGGGATATGCGAACTATTTTTTCAGGTTTAAATCTTGTTCCTTAGTTGTGAAAAAAACAAAAAAAAGTATTGACTTACAATTAGGAGACAAAAAGAAATTTTATTTGCTAGGGGATATTTTGAGTCATTAAATATCTCCAGTAATTAATGATTACTCTCCAGGGGGTCTAACATTGAAATATTCATTCTTCCCTTCTTCCAGTCTGTGCCTTTAGCTGTCCTAGCTTTTGGGACTATATGCCCTTCATCTTTCGCTGTTTTGCTATTTTCTCCCAAGAGGCTTTTCTGTAGTTGTGCTTTGATTTTCTTTAGCACATTATGTCATCTGGCATGTAACCCATCTAGCATTTCCTTTTGTTAATCTGGGAAGTGGTAGCAATCTACCAAACTGTTGAATTCTCCAGAGAACCTTGCAGTGGCTTCTACAGCACACAAGGGTTTGTGATGGTTATTTATTTATTGAGGGAACTTGTAGATTTTGTGAAGATGTGGTAGGTTTTCATGCTCTCCCCATTCTGTAGTTTTACATGGAATCTTGGATTTTGTCCCCTTATATTTCCCTGTGAAAGGTGTTCCATTTACATTACAAAGGTGTTCCATGTTAAATTTGTGAGTTTAAACTGCAGAAGTGGTAAAAAAAGGTTGTTGCTGTTCCAATTTCCTGTTGAGTGGCATTTTCCTATTTTTATAGGGGAAAGTAAATCCTAACTTTTCCACTTGTCCTTTGAAATATTTGTCAGTTTGAAGAAGTCAATACATGAAAAGCTTGCTTCTCTGTTGGTATTTGAATTTTCCACCTATGATCCAAGAACTATGAATAAAAAATGCTTCATTTAAAATCACAAACATGAGAGTTTCCAGTGGACCTGCCTAATAACAACAAGAATAATTTAAATATCTTGTACGTTTGAGCTTTAGATACTCATGAATACTATTTTAACCCATACTGTTGTCCAGAATAACTTGAGATGAGTTTCCTTCATTTCCTCAATTATTGCAAAAGTATTATTTAATACATATTTATTTTCATATTTATTTACTTACTTTTAATGTGATGCCAAAATCCATTGAAGTCTGTAAGGTTTGCATCTTGGGCCCTTTCTGCACAACAAATGTATGGCAGGTTGCAGTCAGGATAAAGTAACCCACTTTCCTGTTTTTGCATTCACATGTATCCATGCAGGCAGTGATTGGAGCCCACAAAAACCATGTGGGTTGCTGTCGTGCCTTTGCACAGAGCATGTCTATGTTTCTAATTTACCCCACTGATGCATAGCTATGCAGAAATGCAGAAATGAACCCCAACAGCCATGCTGACATCTCACGACATCACAATACGACCCTTTGCGCCTGCATAGTTACACAGATGTAAGCCAGGATTTTTTTTAAGGAAAGTGCAGTTGAATAAAGCACCTCCTGCCTGGCCATTGGCTCACAAGTAGCTGCAACCCAGGATTTTTAAAAAGACTTGCCGATAGTGTGATTCTCAAAAAAAACCCCACCCAGTTTGGGGAAAATAACATGGAGCAGACTCACTTTAAGGGCGGGATCCGTGCCCCCCCTACAATGGGTTTTTTGCTGTCCTTAACTCGTGTTTATTAGCCCATATGGAACAGGCCTTGGGGAGGATCTACTGTTTCATTCATGCCATCAAGTCCACTACCAATAAGCCTGTCATAAACATACACACATGAAAACATGTTCCTAGTGAACAGTGTACTGCTATGGTCACTTAGTCAAACAAATATGAACTAAAACATGTATTGGTGTATCATTTAAATATGTATTAGAAAGTAAACCATCCAAACGTCTAAAGACGAATAAAATTTGGAGTTGTGGAATAAAAATGTAAGAGCAACCATGTTGGATTAAATATTACCCCTTGGAGTCCATCATCCTGTTCCACATAATGGCCCAGCAGATAACTCTAGAAAGTCCACAAGGCTATCAAAGCTGGACTCTTTATGTGTTGCCCAACACATTCTGGTATTAGGGGAAGGGGAGGGGAGTTTTTCCTACTGTATGAACTCATAACTGTATGAACTTTTATCATGTTTTTCATTAGTTGTCTTTTCTATAAACTAAAAAACCCTAAACCCCATTAAGAGGAAAGGTGTTTCAATCTCTTAATTATTTCTGCTGTTCTCTTTTGCACCTTTTGCAGTGCTTCACTATCCATTTTGAGGTACAGCAGCCCAAACTGCTCATGATAATATTAAATGTGGCTGTAAAGACATTGTGATATTGGGTTTTTTAAAAACAGCTGCTGCACACTGAATTGACCCATCAAACTATCCATCTTAGTTTTCTTTTCTGTTCAGTCATCTAAGCTCAGACCAGCAGCATATTTTTAAAGGCAGGAATGTATTTCACCAAATACAATCCCATTGCATTTACATTGAACCTCATTAGCCATGTTTGTGACTATTCTTCCCTGTAAACATATTTGTAATTTTGTATGCCATTAAAGGTTGAATTGAATTGACTATTCTTCCAGTTTGAGAGATCCCATTAATTTCTCCATTTCAAGAGTTTCAGCCAATCAATTGATTGCGTTTTCTCCATATTAGGTTAACTTTCAGGCCTGATATTGCCATCTGTAGAGGATGAGGGACCTACTCTCCTTCAACGTGGGTCAGGATTTTGAACATTCACACGACTCAGAAAGAAAAAAGATTGTTTCTTTAAAACAAGTTCTTAAAGTTTATTGAACTTAGCATTATTCAACAAACTATAGTCAGGTGGCATACTATGCATACAATTAACTGAATAAAAGCAGAGACAAAATGACTGAACCTACTAAAATCAAAATATAAAACTTCTCCATTGCTTAGCAGGTAAAAGAAACAGTTCCCATAATTCAGTAGACAGCCTCTAGCCAGCATGAGGTAGCATTGCATATATCGGGAGTGAAGAGGGAGGGGGAAGCAAGGAAAAAGGGGTGCCTCTCTTACAATATGGAAAAGCAGATATAGGAGAATTGCACATCAGGTGATCCTAGTGGATTGGTGCTAATTAACTAAAGCAGGTGATGTAAATCTTCATTCTTATCAGGTGTTGTGGCTGAAAGTTTATTGAAGTTCCAACCGTTAGCAAAACTTTGTGCAGCTGGGCCAAGACCTTCAATTGACCGTTACTCGGTAAAAGGATGGGAAAGCTGGCGGGAAGCCAAAGATAGGCAATTATTTTCAAGAACTATTTCTTGGATTCACAACAAAGGAGCCAACAAGGCAGTGGTAGTGATGTTGAACTGTTACAAAGTTCACAACCAACAGTTACATTCAGAGACTATATACAAAATGGCTACGGTTAAGCTAATACAGACACTTTCTCTACACCATCCCTTAGCAGGTCTGTGGTAGAGAGTCTAATCTTAAACATTCCTGTTTATTGCACTGTATGCTTTGCCTGAAATTCTGAGCAACTCTCTCCTCTGAGACATCATTTCTGATCTTTCCTAAATAGCTTATGTTTAGTGAAGACTGTACCCACTGACTGTATTCATCCCACCAGGAATACCCACCATATCCATGTTCAGCTGCAACATTATGTTCAAAGAATCAAAGAAAAGTGGATAGATCAGAACCAGAAGAATTCATTTATCCTGGGAGATGGGTAAGCCTTGGGATTGATTTTTTTTTTGCCTAACCCCCACTTTTGTAATTTAGTGTGAAATTTTACCTTAAAAATTATCCATCTTGTATAACTTCTGTCAAATACTTTTCCAGCATTGAAGGCAGTTTGACACTGCTGGCTATAGAAATATATATATTGTTTTGTTTCTAGGCTGCATACTTTCAATTTTTCTCCTTCCTTACTGCTGTTCAAATAGAAAAGTAATGTTTTTCAAGGACAATATTCATGCACACTAGGAAATGGGCTAATCTTGTTCCTTCCCAAGGTCAATATTATGTTGAATATGCAAAACTAACTGTGCAGATATAGATGACTTTACATTTTCAAAATGTTGGTGACACCATAAATATTCTTTACCATGCCCTAAGGAGGAAAGCAAACTTTCTGAAGCAGATGGCCACCTTTGTGTTTGAAGTATTATTCAATAAGGAAGATTTTCTGCAGGAACATCTATAACTATATTCTTATATTATCCCCTACTTGTGTAAACTATGGAGTTTATTCTTACACAATTCAATTCAAACACATTCATAACTATTTAAACAAATGGTACCCTACTTTTTCAGCTACTGTGATGAAGCAGCTATCCAGTACTGATGCCAGTATTGGGGAGGGCTGGGCGCATGCTAAGGCTCACTCCTACTGTGAAATAATCATGTATGGAATCTCATACAGCAAAGTAAAATAGAGAATGGCAACTTTATTACTTTATGGTGATGGATGCCCAGTTCTCACCAAGGTATCAAGGAACAATTTGCCTGTTCTAATGACACACACTCCCCCTCTCTCTGTTAACAGCAAATCAATAGACATCAAGGGAGTTTTTAGAAATTTTTGCATGTCACAGATAAAACAGAAAAAGGTTTTGCAAGCATTGCGTTGTACAGAATGACATGAAAGTACAGATTGTTGGTACTTAATATTTGTGGCCATTGCTATGATAATAGTGCCAAGGGAGTGCAAACCATTGTTCTAGGCAGGGAGGAACCCTCATCCTTTCTTTTTACCTTGCTCTCTCCATAACTGGACCCTTGTGTTGGTACATGCTGCAAACAGTTCTGAGAAGAAAAATAAAAATTTTGTAAGGTATGTGTTAAGTGCCATCCAGCCATTTCTGATTTGTGTTATATACATATAACACAATATAGTTTTGTTATCTTTTGTTAGTATTGTAAAACCAGAAATTAAAAGTTTGGATGACAATATTTGTAATAGGATAAAACTAGCAGCATCAAAGGTGTTACTCATGGTGTAAAAATCTGAGTGGTGCATTTCTCAATATTAAAAAATAAGTATTTTCTTAGCTATGGCTCTTTTGATCTTGGATTGAATTCCTTACTCTGTATTAGATGGAAGGAAAATCTTCAGCATGGTGGGACTGTTCAGTTTTTTAAACACTTCGAAGGGATATGCCTTTACCTCATCACTTTCAGTAATGAGAATAGAGACACTTTTCTGCATAGACTGAGGCTCTTATGGAATTATGGAATTATATATATATATATAGTACCCTACTTTTTCAGCTATAATATAATATATAATTTCATATATATAATTTCTTAATTATTTTCATTGCTTTGTACAACACCAGTGAAAAGAAAATATGCTTTATAGGATTTTATTAGAAGTCAGCTCAATAAAATTGGTATCATTTGTGTAAAATATATATATTGAGGCTGTTATGGAATTATATATATATATTGATTAGGTCTGCTATAAACCCTGGAAGACTGGCTTTGCCTAGTGGTATGTTGTTGCCACATGAGACTCCAGTTCTCCACTTTAGATTCAGCTTGTTCCCCTTGGATTTGTTCACTTTGTATGCTGTAATTCTTTATGAAATAAATGTTTGCCAATGAATGTACAATCTAGCTGAAAAGATCTGGTATGTTTCTGTGACCCAGATTGCTTGGAAGCTCATTTTGGTCAATGTAATAAGGTCATCTTTCTCAGCTGGTAAACTGATGCTTACAACTGGATCAATGACAACTATTGTTTTGGATATTAAAATGTAAATAAATGAGAAGTATCACATTTTGACATCTGAAAATGAATGAGAAATATTGAACATATGCCAATTTTGCTTGTGAACAGGCTAAGAGTATATGAAAAGGAGTTCAATATTTAAAGAGTCAAGCTCTTTCAGATACTGGAAATACCTTTTAGTACTATGTATTATGGCATTAGTTATTGTACTACTCCATTGTACTGATGTCATCAGATTTTAATCCTGTGAATGGTTTATTTTGTTCACTAGTACTTTAAAAGTATTTCAGTGATAATAGGAGGAACTCCAGTTATTCCAGAAAATCCTTAGCTATATTTTAATGGTTCTCCCTTTTCTTTCCTCAAAATATGGCTCAGGATGTATTATACCAGTATATCTGTCTGTTACACACTCTCCCCTCTAATCTCACTACCAGTACATTTTTCATACTTTTTAAAAATCAGCATAGCTAGAATACCTGAAAGCATTAGTGAGTTCCCAAAAATAAATAAATAAATAAATAGGAGTCTTTTTACCACAAAACTGTCAGGAGTGAGCAAGAAAAAATGAGGTAAGAAATTATGCATGTCATCCGAGACTATTTCTTGGACTATTTCCTTGAAGACTCCTCAAACTTACTGGGAACAGTTCCCTAAGTACACCTGTGAACTTTGCTCCTGCAACAAAGCCCTGCATGAAGAAGTTATATGTTTGTAGCTGAACTGTGATATTTGGTGGGGCTCCTAAACTGGCTGTGGTATGTATTTTTGATGTGTTTTCCCATCCAGAACAACAGGTTCTTTCATTCAACTAGTTACATGCACATTATTTACTGGAGACAGTGTTTTCTGATAACATACTGTTCTGGAGGACTTTGATCAAGCCTGATTCAGGTATAAGAAGCCATTAGGAGCCTAGTTATATCAATTATTTATATCCTGGGAAAAGTTACAGCTCTTTTTGTTGTTATTGTTCATTTTAGGGAAGAGAATGTAACCCCTGTGTCAGAATGGGATGACCCAGAAAGGGGTGGAGTCTGAAATGAAGTAGAATGCTGCAGAACTCATGAGGTTGGAGGAAGCGAGACTACCAGGCTGGGACCTTGATTGATTTTATTAAGCCCTTAACACCTTGTTTAAGGTAACTGCAATGTTGTGGGGAACTAGTGGGAAGGGAGTTTATTTTTTTGCTATATTGTAAATGTTAGAATTTATTGTTTCAGGGTTTTTGTGTATGTAAATGGTGAGAGTTTTCTGGGAACCTTCATCATCTTGAAGCCCATTCACCAAGCCTCAGAAGTCTTCAAAACCAACCACCAGCAAAGAAGAATTGGACTTGGCAATATCAGTAGACTGTAAATAAGGACTTGAAAATGCAAACTTAACAGGACTGCAAAGTGTAAATGTTAAATGTTTTAAAAGTGTTATTTGTTAAGTAAAGTAAACTGTTTTGTTTAAATTTGGTTCTTTGCAACTCCTTCCAAGTACTGCCCCACAGAACCCACAAGCTGAGGTTACAAGTACACAAGTAATACTATTAGAGAATCACAAGCAAGGGCATGCAAAACTTGCAGGAGTTGTATCACACCAAGTCCATCACCACCAATCCTTTCATCGCTATCTTCCATCTTCAAGCATCTCCTCAGTCCACCACCTCTTCAAACTTTGGCTCGGGCTCAGTGGTCAGTAGAGAAGAAGACAACATATAGAGACCCATAATATTGGGCACAAGGACTGTTTGCCTTTCATGACCCTGCTCCTCCACTGATGGTTTCCAGGGTGGCACATCTTCTGGCCTCAGGTAAGGGTGCACTGGGTTGTTTGTCAGATCTGATCCTTGAAGTTCCAGGAACAGCCTTGCCATGGCCAACAGTCTGGGTCCAGACAGTTGATAAAGAATTAAGTAAAATGCTTGTCAGAAGTTTAGTGGAGAATAACGGGAAAGGAGAGGGTAATCAAGGACTGGGATTTAACTTCCATATGCACAGGTTGTACTTCAGAATGACACTTGCTTAGAGCCAGCATGGTGTAGTGGTTAAGAGCAAGTGCACTCTAATCTGGAGAACTGGGTTTGATTCTCCACTCTGCCACTTGAGCTGTAGAGGAGGCTTATCTGGTGAACCAGATTAGTTTGTGCACTCCAACACATGCCAGCTGGGTGACCTTGGACTAGTCACAGTTCTTCAGAGCTCTCTCAGCCCCACCCACCTCACAGGGTGTTTGTTGTAAGGGGGGAAGGGAAAGGAGAGTGTAAGCCCCTTTGAGTCTCCTTACAGGAGAGAAAGGGGGATATAAATCCAAACTGCTCCTCCTCCTCCTCCTCCTCCTCCTCCTCCTCTTCTTCTTCTTCTTCTTCTTCTTGTTGAGTGGATGCTTCTGCACCCTTTGTGTGGTTGGACATTATAGAAATAAGGATGCGGAACTAGATGGGTACCAAGGTCATAGTAATGCCTAGGATGCTCCATCCCCAAATCTTTGGTCTGGCTCTGATGAGTCATCCTAGCAGGCAATTTTGTGGGGTTTGGGTGAGGGGGTGGCTGAGGTCTGGTAGTTTTGCTTTAAATGTTTCACCTGCACCTATGGTTGACCTCTTCAGAACCATGTCACACTAAGATGTGTTTCTCTCCATAGCAAAAACTACCAGACCATGGTCACACAGCTCTGAAAACCCACAACACCCAGTTTGTTCTGGCGATGAAAGCCTGTCACAATGCATACCAAAATGGTTCATAACTGTCAATCTTCTTGTCTGTTTTGGCATACCATGTTAATATTTTTCATGTGGATCTCTAGAATTGTCTGAGTTCATGATTTATCTCTCCCATTCCCTGAAATCTCTATATTAAGTCATTCAGAGTGAGTGTCTGTCCTCTCCAGTTTGCATACATATAGCAGCATATGCATGAACAGTAAGGCATCAGCCAACCTTCCATTTTGTATAGAAGGGGTAGTGGAGATCATTTTGAACTGTTCAAATATATTTTAAGAAAAATTTCTGTAACAGAACAAGCATCATGATGACTTTCAAGTCAGTAAGGTTCTTTATTTGCAGACTGTGCAAATATAGCATATTGTAGTTGGGGCAGAACTTTTATTTACATCATGCCTGTAAATGTTGTGAGATGGGTTTGCTCTTTGATGTAAGAACTGGGACAAAGCATGTGACACTTCCATTTGGGAAATGTGCATCCAGATATGGAATGAGGCCTATGTCTGCTGTTTTTAAATAGCTGACCTCATTGATCCTTAAAACAAAAGAAAGTAATATGGTCCCTAAGGTCTCATTTCCCAGTTTTTCAACCTGATTTTTTTTCATATGTTATAAAAAAAAGTCTAGCACAGGAACATTTAGAACCAATAATCTGATGTGAAAGTTAAATGCACGCAAGATGCAAACTTCAGTGTTCTATTAGATGTATCACCTCAGTAAGAAAATGAAGTTTGAATTTAAACCTCCTTTCTCTCCTGTAAGGAGGCTCAAAGGGACTTACGGACTCCTTTCCCTTCCTCTCCCCACAACAGACACCTTGTGAGGTAGGTGGTGCTGAGAGAGTTCTGAGAAAACTGTGACTAGCCCAGGGTCACCCAGCAGGAATATAGGAGTGAGGAAATACTTCTGGTTCACCAGATAAGATTTCACTGCTCATGTGGACGATCAGGGAATCAAACCCTCTTCTCCAGATTAGAGTCTAATGCTCTTAACTACTATACCCAAATTTCCTAGTTTTTGCTTCTTTTTTTCCAGTGAGGATTCAGTGAAATGCATTGACTGTTGTACTGCTGATAGCAAAACCCAGCACTGGGCTAGTGTTAGCTCCCTTTCATGGTTCAACAGAGCTATACTATCACATTCTGTGGAGTAGATCCGGACTTTTACTAATGGAAGGTGTAGGATAATTTCCACCAATTTCCCTTTTTAGCTGCAGCCATGGTTTCAATCTCCTTGATGTTTCTGATGGTCTACTGTTCCCGAGGAGCAGCCTTTTCAGGGAGATCTGTGGTATGCAGCAGGAAGGTGAGATAGGAACATTCTATCCTACTGACATTCTGAGGCCCCTTCTACAAATGCAGAATAATGCATTTTCAATCCACTTTCACAATTGTTTGCAAATGGAGTTTGCTATTCTGTACAGTAAAATTCAGCTGCAAAGTGCATTGAAAGTGGATTGAAAGTTCATTATTCTGCATGTGCGGAAGGGCCTGAGACTAACTTACCCTGTGGGATTGTTGTGAGGATAACATGAGCAGGGGGATGTAAGTTGCTTTGGGTCTTCATTGGGGGAAAATGTGGGGTGTAAATAAATATACTAAAATATGTTGCATTAGTAGAAAATTTAATCTGGATCCAGCCATATTATGTCATGTTCTTGGGAGTAATCTGTGAAGTGTCACCCCAAACCTCTTTACATCTGATTGTTAAATGCAGTGTTCTTGTGCACATAAAAATCACAGTCAGCCTACTTGAAGAGTACAGATGAAAATAATTAAACCCATGCCTTTTGATATTATCAAGTTGCTTCAGGGGAATTCAAATTATCTGCGAATGCAAAACACAAACCTTATTCCTTGGTGAAAATAAATTTCCTTATCCCCAAGCTGTTATGAAAGCATCAGTACATTTTTATTTAGTGCTTGTGTGAGATGGCATTTAATAAAATTGCTGTGTTGGAAATGGGGTCACTGCATCCAGTAACAAACTGCAGATCCTCCCACAAGCAACAAAGAAATCGTTAGTTTAGTTTTGAAGTACGTACAGGCACCAGTGCTCTCCTGAGTAATTAGAATGATAGTCTAATTACCTATTCTCCTTCTTTACAGAGTTATTAGCCTGACTCTTTAATGGAATCTGCATAAATAATATTACTGAAATTGGAAAAAACCAGAGTTTTTTCATATGTCTAATGCAACTTTTAAAAAAAAACCCAAAAAAGTGTTCCAATAAAAGTTATCATGTTGAGGAAATGCAGAAATAGGCATTGTTTAACCTGTGAAATCCATATTCTCGGCATAATTATTTGTTCAAATTGTACAAAAATTTATCTGAAAACAATTGCCTTCTATTTCTGTCATTCTCCCTGTTTAGGCTTTTGGCATTGTATACACTGCTCCTTCATTACCACACACACAAAATCCAGTAGAGTGGGCATTCCACAAGGAGGCCCATACAGAGATTGTACAAATTGTGCTATCTCTTTTCCTCCTCTTTCCACACTGTCTCTAACTGAACACATTGCATTGCAGGCTATATACATAGCAGAGGTTTGATGTGCTCTTACTCATCTTTTACCCAAGCTTCTGTGTCAGCTCAATGAATGCCTACATCCGTTAGATTTCTCTGAACAGATTTAGTACATATGTTTAACAGATCTTGGAATGCTCTAGAGCAGGGGTAGGGAACCTGCGGCTCTCCAGATGTTCAGGAACTATCAGTTCCTGGCCACCTCGGCCAGCACGCCAGGCTTTCGATGGCCACCATGCCAGGTGGGCTGATGGGAATTGTAGTTCCTGAACATCTGGGAGATTTATGATTCCCTTTGAAGGCTACCCTGCCCTCTAGAGTGATGTCTGCAGAGGCTCTTTTCCAGTCATTGTGAATACGTGCCAGGCTGTCCAGTTTCTGAGGCAGAAGGTCACATTGCGATTTTACATTGTTTAGCTTCGCGAAAGTGCTGCACTACTGGAGCATGGTTGAATCATAATCACAGTGGGAAGAAAGAAACTCCATGGATAATATAAGATCTATTTTATCACAGTGAAAAAAGTATGTTAATGCTAATGCAACTACTTCCGCCGTATTTCAGAAAAGATTAAACAGATACTTTGATGTTTGTATGTATGGATTGCACACAGTAGTGGCCACTGGAGTTTAACAGGACATGTGTGTAAGGAGCACAGGATCTCCTATGCAGTTGTGTGCGTTTAAAGAACGACCCTCTAAAACTCTGAACAGAATGTTTTTTGTTTGAACTGCTACCATCTAGATTTAACTTCTAGATTAACTGACTGATCAGCCTAAACTGGCCATTCAAGTTTTTAATCTGTAGGATCTGGGTTTCCCACACAACTGGTGTTCTGCAACTGCAGTTTTTTAAAAACATATATTTTATTGAATTTTAATATGTCATTTTAAAACAATATAGTTTACAATCAGTAAAAAACAATTTAGAAAAACTCCCCAAATCTTACCGGGAGTTTCATAAATGCATAACCTACAGACAATTCACAATATATCAAAGCTTTGGATTTTGGCAATCCAGTTACAGGATTTTACCAACTTGTTAAAATGTGGATGCTTTCTTCCTCTGCCACTTTCAAGAGGAAAGGGAGCTTGAAAAAATAATCTTGGCCCTTTTCCCAAGATGGTGTGTTCCGTATCGGCCTGGGGCGGTGAAAACGCCCTCCGAAGCCAGACTACGTTCCATTAATATATGCTGCTGCAAACGCTATAAGCACCGTAATCTGACTGCCTCCCTCCTCCCAGGGCATCCCCAGGCGTTCAAACTTCGTATCGTAACCCTTTAAACAACAACCCTGGGTTGTTGTTAGTAGGCCTTCCGGCGGCACGGTGTGGAACTGCTACTGAACATTGCTATCCTGTTCATCTTGAATTTCGACTTTTGTCTCGTTGCCAGATTGTCTATACCGCCTATTCACTCGCGTCCCAAATCCTATATTCAACCCCTGGAGGCCCTCTTCGGAGAATTATGGCAAAGCGCTGGCGTGGTGAGGCCTCGACGACCAGCAGGCTTATCAATTTTACAGGGACAAAGGCGAGTGGAAGACGGGCAGGGGAAGAGGCAGTTCTCGCAAGTGAGCCAGCCTCTGCCATTGTCGTCCTTCTGCTGAGGGGCCATTCCGCATCGTGCATGTGAACGGCCTCACCTCCACTCTCGCTTCAAGCGTGAGAGCGTAATATGGAGGCCGCAAGTGAAACGCCTTTTGTTGCATGGAAAACACAATAGTTCACCTGGAAATGTTCATACAGGAAGTAAATCAATTTTGCATTACCTATATTACATAATTATTCAATTGTTTCATTTATTGGGCAATATTGAATTCCTTCCAAAAAATTTTTACCAAGAGTTTCTATTGTTCTTATTTCCAACACCAACAAATTAGTACATCTGAGTTCTAGCTGGTCTTTTAACCATACCAGAACTAAACATTCAATGTATATGGCCAGGTATTCTCCCTCTCCTTTTCTTTACCTTCGATATCATAATTTTATATTTCTCTTATCTGAGTTTCTCCTCACATTTAGATGCATGTAGAAATTTCGTGCCTCCATACCTTACGACTTTCGGAAGGATCCCCTTCCGCAACATCGCTAAATAATGCGTTTTCAAACCACTTTCACAAATGTTTACTTGAAGTGGATTTTTTAACCATTCCACACAGCTTTTCAAAGAGCACCGAAACCAGATGATTTAAATTAATGCACTTTGTTTCTTAGATTTGATCGCATCTTTTAGATGCGTTTCTACTTGGCAAATCTTTTTTTTTAAATTTCTTTTCCACGGAATTTGAGTAAATATAGTTGTTCTATAAATCTATCTTGATTCCTACTAGATTAAATTGAATTTTCAAATGTCATATTTTATTGTCTTTTTCTAACTTACAAACTGTGAAATTTCTTTTCCTAATAAAGTTTCTTTGTCTCCCCTTTAAAAAATTGAATGTAAGCAATTTTAGAGCCTTTTGTTTTATCAAGTGAAACCTACAACTCTGAGTTCAAATTTGTTTATCTTTCCCCAGCATCCAAGAGAATACTCAATCCAAGCATATTTTAAAAAAAGTTTCCGGTCTCTCAAGCATACTCCACATTTTCATATAGGCCTTCTAAAAAATCGGCTACACATTTTACCGTAGCAAAAAAGTTCTTAAGCTTTATGGTTTGTTTTCTATATTTTCAATCCTTATCTCATCATCCTGCAACTCAAAGTACATCTCAATAAAATTTCTAAAGACCATCGATAAATAGTGGCAGGATTATGGTCATCTCCTTTGTCTTTGTTCCCCTTTGAATGTTGGTAATTTTCTGAAAAATCTGCAAACTTATTTTAATGAAGCACATTGGTTTTTTATATAAATTGTACTTTAAATATTCTTTGTACACCAAAAAGAACTGCCAATTAATGCGATAGAAATGCTTTTTCACCATCTAAAAAATAATTGTCATTTTTTTTTACCAGGAGTTTATGGGTTGGAGTAACTTATTAAATCAACTCATTTCGTTCTGAATGATTTTTGAAAGTCATTCATAGGTGAGGAATCCCACCCTGATTCTCTGCTATGAATCCCTACCTTCAACTGAAATGTATTTTAATCTTTTTCTAAGCTACTATAGAAGTCATGATTTGCTAATCATATCTTAACAGTGCTAGGTTCATATTTATTCACACTTCCATCTCTAAGCGTTTTGGGACGTAATCAACGTTATATGAGATTCTCTTCCCATGATTTTGGTTATTCACCTGTTTGTACTATTTAGTTGAAGACTTCTGTTAAAGCTCCTATGATCTCTTGGCTGTATGTTTTATAATAAATGGCAGTAAATCTATTCAGACCTGGTGCCTTATTTATTTTTAGATTTTTTGAAATGACTAGTTTATTTATTGTCATTATTTGTGAGTCAATTTTTATATGCACCTTCTGCCTCCTCCCCCCTGAAGGCCTTTTAGTTGCAAAGAAATAGTTGGCTTCTCTTTTGTAAAGTCTTTAGGTAAATCTACATTTTCTTTTGGCATTCTGGGAACTATTTGTCTAAATATTGTTTTGTTTTGTTTTCAGAAACATCTGTCTTTTTATATAGCTCTGTGTAGTAATTTTGAAATTCTTCTATTATTTTATTTTGTTCTTTTATGGTTTCTCCATTTTTGTTATTGCTATTCTTTTTCCTGGGATTCTCTTGTCTCCTTTATTTTATCAGATAACCATTTCCCTTGTTTATTGGTGTTCACAAAATTACTTCATTTAATATATAAATTTGAGAGAGTTTATTAAAATTATTTTTTCTTTATTTATGGTATTCTTGGAGTTTTTCCTATCATTATCAGGAGATATTGTTCCTTTAAAATCTCCTATTAATATCAAGTTCTCATTCATAAACTCCAAGAGTAAATTTAATAGGTTTGTATATATTTACTTTTTCTTTGCTTCACATCGAAGCTCTGTTGCAGCCCTCCATCACTCCCCTTGGCGAGAATTCAATCGGCTTCGGAGGCTAAGGTCTCGTCGCCGCTTTTGGTCCATCTTGGGAAGTGTCTTTGATCTAATAAGCACATATATCCCAATTATAATTTATCTTTTCACCATCTACATTAATTTCTAGCCAGCATTCTTCCATCTTTTTCAGTAAATAATAGTGTATGGTTCAGAGTATCTTTGCTGTATAGTGCTATCCCTCTTTTCTTTCTAGTACATGAGGATTGAAATAATTTACCCAATTTCCACTTTTTAGTAGGTCACTGTACTTTTCCCTGATGTACGATGCTTTGAAGATAATTTATCACAATGTTAAGTAGCTATGATATGGTTGAAACATCTCTCCTTTCTAGGATTATTCAGCCCATTCACATTATTGGAAAATATTTTAAACAACATTTTCTCCTATATATGAATTTCTGACTCAGCCTATTTCTTCCCTTAAACAAAAGAGACAAGAGTTAAAAAAAGAAAAGAAATTCTTTCCTTCCCTTTCACAAATCCAAAGTAATTTAAATTCTTACCATTCACCTCCAGGCTGGCAATATTTGATTACATCATCAGGATCCTTTAACTGTTGTTGGAGATACAAATTAGGTGCTTTCATAGGATCAGAATTAATGTTATACCTTCCTGTCGCCCCTGAGTAATTTGAAGGAGATCCCCAAAGTCACTTCCAACGTTATACCTAAAAGTATCTCATTAAGATATCTGTAAGAAAATTGTATAGTATTTTCTTCCGGCAGTACTTAGTAACATCTAGCTCCGGGATCTCACTTCAAAATAACTCAATCCAGGTCCTCAAAATATTTTTTTTCTAGAGTGATGTTCCAGCACTTTGTCCCGTATGTTTGTTCTGAAGGAAATTTTATTTTCATAATATCCTTCTGCATGCTTTGTCCTTAGATTGTTCTTAGTATTAGACTTCATATGTACAGTCTATCAAATTCAATTATGAAATATCTTCCTCTGAAATGATGATATTCCACCGAGGCCAGCTTAAAGTTATTTCATTTCTAGATGTACTTTTTATCTTTTTTCTTCTTCAAATTTAGGCCTCCGATTTGTTTATTTCTGTTTCAATTCCACAAGTGTTAATGTCTCTTGTTGATTTTCAAGTTGTTTCTGAATAACATCATATTTACTTTCAATGACATCCATTTGATCTTTATTTTCTTTTATGGTTTTTTTTATTTGTGAAATTGAAGTTTCTATTTTATGTATTTGTCCCATTTCTTTTCTTACTTCCTGTAATTCTGTTTCTAATCTACTACTCAACTCACTTCGAAAGGAAAGGGATAGCCCCGGCAGTAGTTAAGCTTTTAAATTTCTATGTCCATATCCTGTATTTTGCTATTTTCTCCCGGGAGTTTTGTGTATCATTAATCAATGGTGATTTTGTATTCTTTTCTTGTTGCCCATTTATTTAATACCTTTTTTGACTTTCAGCTGCTAGAGTTTTGAAACATAAAGCGAGATCTGGCAAACGAACTCAGAATGCTGCCGTAGCGGTGCTTTTCCTTTCACCAAGCCATTTGCTTCACTGACACAGCGCCAGAAATTTATTTTCCTGCCTTTTGCTACTGCATAATGCCATCTACACAGAGCAGCAAAAAAATGGAAAATAATCCTGTGCTGCTTTCATTAACTCCTCGGGAAACATACATTTGATGTAGAACCTGGACCCAACGTAAAGCAAAAAACCTGAATATGTTGCTTAACCCATAGGTTGCCCCAGAACAAAAGTTCTAGGATTTTACTGCCAGTCAGGTGTTGGTATATGTCATCTCGGCCCTTTTCGTATTGGCTAAACAGGCCCTTCTAGGGGATGGCAAAATGCTATCCCTAAGGGGAGCCCTGTTTGTATTGGAATGCTGCTGCTGCATTGCAGCAGCACTGCCCTCGCTCCCCCACAGCAGCACAAAGCTGCTGGTTCCCAACTTGCCCCCCAGTTTAGGTTTTCTGGAAACAGCCGCCTCCAACTGCCGCCGTGCAAATGGCAGGAGGAGCCGAAGGCCACGTCCCCTGCACCATCCCCGGGCAGAGCTACCTCATCCATCCTGGCTTCCAGTCTTGCAGCCGCAGAGGCCAGGGGACATGCCCCCCCCTGGCTCGGTAACTCTTAGATGATGAATTCATTGTCATGTCTGGCAGTCAACACCTAACATCTTTTGTTGGTTTCTTTATGAAGCAATATGAGGAAGCCAGATGAAGTAGGCTTGTGCATGAATCCCCATAGGATTTGCTTGGTGGGTGAGTATCAACTTCGACAATGATCTAAGTTGAGCTCTAGGAATGGGAGTCTAAAGTAAAACGGCAGCTTGTGCAGCCTTCACAGCAATAAAAATGAAATATGGATGCAGCATCAAGTGGCAGCTACTAGGAGTTTAAGATATCAGCAGGATTTGGCTAACTTCAATGAGGTCAAATGGTTCCTCCCTGTTTTAATGCATCTTGTTATGCAGTTATTTATTTAATTGCTTCAAAGTATTCTATCATTTGAATTTATATCACTTTTCTTTCTTGTAAGCTTCCCACAAATTTGGCTAAGTAAGTCAAGTTGGTCTTTCTCTACATCCTTTTTTTTTTTAACTGGTGGTTTTCTAGGTTACAGCTTGAATAAAGTTTGACTCTTGATTGCTCTCATTTTCACAAACTAATGAGATAATGATCACATTAACATGAGTCCAATAAAGGAGAAAAGATGACACTAATTTGTTACTCTTACCAAAATTAGGGTTATTCAGTAATACACCCCTGAAACTCAATGTCCAAAATTACAGAATGTTCCATGTACTGAGTCCAATTATTTCCTTTATCTATACTTTTACTTTAAAGGGAAATTTCATGTCCTTAAAATGTTGCTCTCTCATCATTTAAAAGTGTTAGGGATTTGGGAAACAAACAGATTTTCCATCTGAGTTTAATAAATAACAATATTAATATATTTCAGAAAATAAACACATAAAATTCAGCAATGTTTGCCGTAAAACTATTCTAATTTTGTAGTCATCAAATGTTATCATTTCTAGGTTAGCCAGTTAAATACAACAAACTAAAACTTAATCTTAATATTATTTTACACTGAAAAAAGCTGCATTCTCTAAAATGTATAGTTTATTTTATACAACAAAAGCTTTTGTGAAATAGTTTTTTAATGTTGAAGTTACCTTTCGATTCATGTTTTACTTTATTACTATGAACTAACATGGCTTCCTTTTGGAAGTAGCAGTCTGTTCTGACAATACTGGACACATAATACCAGACGAAAGTGTATACAGAAGTACCTATTATTGACTCATTTTCTGCAAACAGTGCTTGAATCACTGCACAGAATTTGCAGGTCCAGAGGCCTGTCCCTCTCTGATGAAGATGGTTCTCTATGTTCCCCAGAACAGCTTTTCAAAGGGCACTTGGACTTGCTGTGGTAGCGGGGAATCACTAATTACATTTTTCTGTTCTTTCATGCGGGACCCAGGACAATATATCTAAATTTTCTTCATAAATAATGTCACTAGAAAATAGTTCTCATATTGTCACCTGACCGATAAAGGAAAGTGTCAATAGATGGCTATTGATTCAGTAAAGCTGAATCAGCAAACTATCCAAACCAAAAGTCTTTATTCCTAGCTTTTCAGAGTTTTTCTGTGATCTAATACTGAGGTAACAATCAAAAAATCTTCGTGAGTCAAAATACTTAAAAGTTCCTTCACATTCTGGTTATTTTCCACCAGCATGGCTGATGAGAGAGCTTCCATAATATTTACAATCCCTCAGCTAACATTGCCATAGTTCTTACACACCAAAGATAATAATCACAAAATATATTTTAAAATGTATTGCTTTTTTGTCTTCTCATCCTATTCAGTAAAATCATTTAAGTTTTTTAAATTTTCAATAATTACAAAAAGATATAAGAAAAAAAGAAAGAGCAATAGAAAAGAAAATGGATCTTTTCCTAATTACAGTTCTAAGTACCAGAGAGCCAACATCTCTATATATAAAAAGCTAAACGAAAAGACTTTCTGAAGTCAGCATTTCCTTAACGCTTCTAAACGCTTTCGCGGACCTTCAAATCGCCGAAGAGTCCATACCTGAAAGCCAGGTAAACATCTTTTTTTCTTTGGCACTGCCATGAAGCCTCTTGGCTTAAACATTGTTTCACTGTCACTCTGAGATGTTTGTTGCAGCATGTCTGTGGTCAAGGGAGAAAAGCTTGAATGAGGGGCTTAGAATGTTCGTAGAGATAACCGAAGAGAATGAGTAGTGAAAACAGTAAATAGGTATGCTGCATTGTTAGGTAATCACGAAGCGCCAGGAAAACACATACATCTTTGCCATGTGAGATGTCAGGTGGGGTCTCCCCACACAGGTAACTTCTTCACTCTTCAGTTCTTCACCCACTGTTACCACACAATACAGACATCCAGCCTATCCCTCACACACCTCACCTTCCGTCCTCCTCAGCCATCCAACTACCACTTACCCACTTCACCTGATATCTATTACAGCCCCTTTACTGGGTAGAGTGAGTTGGAGTTTCGTCTTTTTCTTCTAAGAAAATTCAGAGGTGGGAAAGATGAACCAACACTACTGGTTTCATTTCTTTTGCATTAAAGGACTCTTTAAGAACCCAGGAAGCTAGTCTTCTCGATCTGGAGTGTCTCACCACCCTGCCTCTGCTGCCGATCGGCATAGCTCGCTTCGTCCCAGTTCTGTTTTACCTAAGCTAGACTGTGCAGTGTCAACCAAGCCTCATATGGACAGCGTAGGATTCGTGATTCTGAGGACTGTGTCCCATGGAATGAAAGGGTTACCTTATACTAAAAAACCAGCATCATAACGCTCTTGATGCATTGGAAACAAAAAAGGGAGAGGTGGATTCCATTTGACTACCCTAAAAGGCTATGCTGCGATCATTGGACCTTACGGACGTTATCTGTGTGGGTTTCTGGGCGGACCCCTGTGTTGAGAAG
This sequence comes from Sphaerodactylus townsendi, assembly GCF_021028975.2. Classification (NCBI taxonomy): domain Eukaryota; kingdom Metazoa; phylum Chordata; class Lepidosauria; order Squamata; family Sphaerodactylidae; genus Sphaerodactylus; species Sphaerodactylus townsendi. The sequence continues at coordinate 89,529,066 of NC_059428.1, forward strand.
GACAATTGCCACAGCAACGCGTGGCCGGGCCCCACTAGTGTTTATATAAAAATATTCTAAAAATTTTTGGGCGAATTCCAATAAGCTTACTATGGTCATTTCCGGAGAGCAATTGGTACCAAACCCGTGTACTCCATTTTTTTTAATCTTTTGGTCTTATTTTATCCTGAGTGTGTCCAGCTTGCATGATCACCCATTTTTTTTTAACGAATTCAGTGAGGACCAGGAGGAAATACTCCAGCTTGTTTTGCATGAGCCCGGGACTTCTGTATTTACTTTGGAAGCATATCTGAGCATGTAAAGAAAGTGTGCTTTTATGAGATTGTAATGTTAACTTAGTGAGAGAGCATGCCATTTTAAAAGATTCTTTTAAAATCCCAATCTGCGTCTGTAATGTCTTCTCCTTTGTTTCAGTAACTGCAGCTTTGAAAAAATTGTTTTTCAATTCTCCAAGGTCACAAAAAACTGTTGAACGAGATAATTGGAAAGTGCATTCCTGGTAGAGTTTGTAACAGCCTCCACCTTCAAGTAGTTGAGATAAGACACTTGCTTCACCTGAATTCCACTTATAGAAACGATGGTACATTGGACAAGAGTGTCACTCTGACAGACAGCCGTTTTACAACACTCAGAACATCTCTACGGGGAGACATCTCACTATCCGCCATGTACTTTATGTGCATTATTCTCTCTCAAAATTTTAAACTCTCATGACTCCATGCCATTTTTACCAGGGTTGAAGTTTCTTCAGCGTTCAAATCCTATCTCAGCAAAATCCAAAAAATCATATCCCTTTTCATGTTCCTTGGTGATGTTCATCACATCCTCCAAATTAACACTGGATGAATCGCTATGTTCACCTGAATATTTATCATGAAGCCAGGAACAGACACAGTTTGTCCAAAGTACCTTTGCCCATATTTTTCCGGAACAAGAACAATGAATTGCTCGTATTGTTTAAAGAAATATTATTATAAAGTAGTGCCCAATTCAATTGAAGTCTCCAATTATTTATAGTTCCACAGAAATTGGCATCCAATTTGAGACAAACCCTCTAAAAGGTTCATATTCCAGTCAATTTCATTATCATTCAGATTAGCACTCTTCAGTATCTTGTCCACCCTATTTCACAAATCTTTGCCGCCAATGGATTGATTTTATAACTTAGAAGCAACAACCCAAATTATTATTCATTTGCTTTCTTACAGGAATGTATCTTCCTGTGTTCATAAAAGCTATGGCAAAAATGATGGAAGAATGCTATCAGATTTCTAATTCACAATATATTTTTGTGTTGAAATGAACAGCTATCATTGAGTGAAGATTTTTGTAAAAAAGAAAAGAAAATGTATCTCCATAATTGAATCCTTTGTTTAAAAAAAACTCCGCCAGAAAGTGGCATTTTACGAGGAATCTTGGATGCTGAATGTAGTGCTATTAATGTAGAGAATTTGTAGGAACGCAAACGGCTCTCCAGAATTAGAGAACTGACAATTCCTCTTATCAGCACTCTGTCGCTAGCATGGCCAATTATAAGCCACGCTAAAGTAGGGGCTGATGGGAATTGTAGTTCCTGAACATCTGGAGAGCCGCAGGTTCGCTACCCCTGATGTAGAGTAATGGTAAAGTGGGCTAGGTAATATGGATTAATCAAGAGAATAATTTTCAATAGTGTACATGCAGGTACTCAGCAAGTCAAGTCCTATGTACTGTTGAGAAGAATCTACCACTTTGCTAGATATCTGGTCAGGTATACAAGTTTGGTAACATTCTGCTAACCATTGGCAAGATGTTACCAATTAATCACATAAAGACTGAAATAATTCCATTTGAGACATAGTCATTTGTCTTCATTTAAATAGGTCTATATAGAGAAATGTGTGTCTAGATAAGGCCATATTGGAAAAACAAAATACTCACATAGGATTTTACCCTGGAGTAGACTGGTTATCTTCATTCTACTAAGTGGTAAGAAGTTTATAATTTTTTGTAGGAAAAAATGTTTGGTAAAATTGTCAAGTTGTCAGGATAACAGATATACCTTTATACTGCTTTCAGTGCTCTTTGAAACTGTGCGGAATGGCAAAATCCGCTTGCAAACAGTTGTGAAAGTGGTTTGAAAACGCATTATTTTGCGTGTGCGGAAGGGGCCTTACAGTATATTCTTTCTAGTTTCACCACTGAAATGACTGACTTACAGACTAGCAAATGTAATGCTAATACATCATCAGTCTTGCCACTACTGCTGTTTTTAATCTGGGAAAGGTAACCAAGTTCCTGAGTATGCTGAATGCTCAAAGTTACTTTATTCAATAAAGTGAGAAAAAAGAACTTACATCTTCATCTTCCAGAACTGAATGGTGCATCTCTCGCTGACTCAGACAGATGGGTGCCAGGCCCTTCTTTAATATCCCCTGTCTATAGAACAAGGTGGTAATGATAGAAATCAAAAGATTGATGAGCAAGTAGAGAAAAGGACATACAGACATTCAATCAATAGATAAACATATTTTTCTTCACTAATATCTGTTTTTCTATTACTGCTCAGAACTGGATCTATGGTAATAATTATCCTATTAATGTACAGTTGATATTTACATATAATTTATGTGGGCATTTATTTTACCACAATTGCCTTATTAAGCAACTATTGTTCATCATCCATTACAAACTCATTTATCTTATTTAATAGTTATTCATTATCTTTAAATGATTTACTGAACCTTTTTCAAATTCACTTATTATGGAAGTTCTCAATTCTGAGGCCCGTTTCGCACATGCAGAATACTGCACTTTCAATCCACTTTCAATGTACTTTGAAGCTGGATGTTACTGAGTGGAATAGCAAAATCCACTTGCAAATAATTGTGAAAGTGAGGTGAAAGTGGATTGAAAGTAGATGAAAGTGCATTATTCTGCATGTGCGGAAGGGGCCTTAGAATGAAGTAACAATATCTGCAACATTTTCTAAAAAGTTTTTGGTGTACTGTCTATGTTTTACTATTCATTGATGTCCATGGGAATCATTTAAAACATTCTTATGGTTTGTTGTTTGAAAACTGGAGAATGGGCATTTCTAGTGAAGATAGGAGATCAGTCAAGAATTGCAACCTATGAAAAAGATGGAAGTCATACTCTGAACAAACTGAAAGGTGATAGAAATTCGGCCCTTTTCCTAGAGACCATTTGCAGTAGGTTGAGAGCAGGATAAGACCTTCCTCCTTAGCAAAGATTGACTACTATATGGATATGTGGTAGAAGCATTATACTTTTTCCATTTTTTTCCACTATAGAGACATGGACTGTATTTTTGCAAGTGATGTCAGTCCATGATTGGAGCATCTGGTCAATGCAACTAGTAATGATTGATGTAGGCCTTACTTCAATTGTGATTTGGATTGCACAGGAAATATGGAACATTCCTACCCTCTGGATAGAGAAGTGATGAGCAATGTAATAATGAGTAATTCTCAGCCGCTGCAATAGACAACATGTAAGCTCAGTCTCTTCAGTAAATGGCAGTGAAGTTTCCCATCCTTCATTGGCCTCATTTTTGCTTTTACAAGCACTTTGAGATCCATCAGTTAATGTCCACATTGTGCCAGTGAAGAGAGGGGTTGTGGCTTGGCGGTAATGCATTTGCTTGGTATGCAGAAGGTGCCAGGTTCATTTCCTGTTAAAAGGGTAAGATTATTGGGGGATGGGGGGTGGAATGGGACTCTGCCTACAACCCTGGAGAGTTGCTGCTAGTCTAACTGATGGACCAACAGTCCTGTTCATTATAAGGCAGCTTCATATATTCATATATATGAGGAAGAAAGTCCCATCACTGAGACAGTTTTTACTTATCATCTGTAGTTTTTGTTTGTATAGCTTCCATATCCAGAAGTAGCTATGACTGGAACACAGTGCCTCGTTCTCACCTAGAAAGGTGTCTGTGCTGCTTGTTGGAAAGGGAAATATGCAACTTCTTTCCTTGTGAATGGAAGAAATTTCTGGTCACTCATGCATGGGATCCTTTCTTTGCAAACTATTGCATTGTCTGCATATTTAGATTTTTTTTCGGGGGGGGGGACTTTATAAAATGTAATGCTTTCCTAAGGTCAGTTATTTATTGCGACTATGATGATTTGCTGAAATGTGCCTGTGCAAGTGTCATCAGTTCTTATGGGATATTGTTTTGTGTTCATTTACAGATTGATGGATTTTTAATGTCTAATGACTCAATGCAGTACACAAAAATAAATATGATTCATTATTATAAAACAGAGCCATAAAATACCATAATGAAAGAACATAAGAACATAAGAGTCCATCTAGTCCAGCACTCTGCTACTCACAGTGGCCCACCAGGTGCCTTTGGGAGCTCACATGCAGGATGTGAAAGCAATGGCCTTCTGCTGCTGTTGCTTCCGAGCACCTGGTCTGCTAAGGCATTTGAAATCTCAGATCAAGGAGGATCATGATTCATAGCCATAGATCAACTTTTCCTCCATAAATCTGTCCAAGCCCCTTTTAAAGCTAAAAGCATCATACAGCTAATTAAAATGGATACAACAAAATCAACTTTCCCTGTCCTGCTAGCACTAAAACTGTCCACTCTCAAAGTCTTAAATTCCTTTTGGAGGTACACTAAACTGGAGTCACTGTTGTGGCAACAACCCATGCCAGGCTTCTGCTGGGAGTTCCTATGACATTACGACTGGCAACCATAATATGCATTTAACAGGAATCTTAGGCTCATTCTGCACATGCAGAATAATGCACTTTCAAACTGCTTTCAGTGCTCTTTGAAGCTGTGCGGAATGGCAAAATCCACTTGCAAACAGTTGTGAAAGTGGTTTGAAAACGCATTATTTTGCATGTGCGGAAGCGGCCTTAGATAGTCCTAGAATAATTCCACATGAAGGGGGAATTAAGTAAGACTGACAATTTATTTTCTACCCCTCACCCCAATTCTATAATTAGAAGATTAACTTATAAAAGAGCAAGGTAGGCTAAAGCCAGTGGTTGTTTGCTTGCACAGGGATTCTCCTCTTGCAAAGTGTCTGTAGCTAAGCCAGGTCACCATTTTGCCTCTCCTCCTGTTTCCACACTGTTTTCATGCAAGCTGCATTTGAGGAAATTGCCTGCTGTCCCCCCCCCTCCCAAATCTTTGGTCTAGCATTAATTTGGTCTAGCATTAATTAACTAGTTAAACCTATTGTCAAATTTACTGCATCTATTGCTCCAGCAACAGACCATGAGCTAGAATATAAAAAAGAAATCCCTTCTAATCCTTCTGAAATAGTAGCCAAAAGAGTAAAATGAATTGCTTTGGGGTAAAGTGTGGGTGGATGGAGAGCAGTGCAGAAACCTAAAGAAAGCCAATTGCATGCTGATCTGTATTGCTTTCCTTGTGAAGGGAGAGGAAAAGTTGCACTTTCAGAGCTTTCAGAAATTGCAGGAATTCTCTAATCTTAATGTAAAGTGATTGTCAAAGAGCGGGAAATGTGAGTATAACCAATAAATAATAAAGCCAAAAAGGAATGCATGCTGGGCAACTTTGGACCAGTCACAGATCTCTCAGAACCCTCTCAGCCCCTCTTACCCCACAAGATGCCTGTTGTGGGGGGAGGAAGGGAATGCAATTTTAAGTCACTCTGAGACTTACTAATGTAGAGAAAAGGGGGTATAAAATATTCTGTTCTTGGAAATGTAATGTGGTCCATATTTGTGTTGGGGCCACCAGGGAAAGGAAGGACTCCTGCCCACACCCTGCTTTTCCAACACCAAACATGAAACTGCTTTCCCAATGCTGAACAACCCAAATAGGACCAGAGCATATATTGCCAAATTACCCCTTGGTGCTGTTCCAAGTCATAAAAATGAGGGATAAGGAGAGAAAGCAGCCCTTCCCTCCATGTTGTGGTAAGCCAATCAGAACTGCCCCCTCACAGTGCTCTTAAATGACTTTCCATGGCTCTATAAATTGAGTGTATCGTCACAGTAAATTCAGGAACAACATCATGTTGGACACTTAGAAGGCTGTACAAAATAAAACATAGCTATATAAAATGGGGAGTCCTCCTGTAATTCTGATTACAGTGTAATTCTGCTTACAGTGTTAAATCTGCTACTTGGGCTATTTCCGCACAGCCAGATTTGCGGGGCTGCATCAGCATGATTCATGCTGATGCAAGCCCTGGGGCTATTTGTATGAACGACCCCAAGGGCTGCGCAGCTAGCAGAGCAGGTTCTGCACAGCCACGCAACCCCCCTAAATGGCTTCTTACCTTGTCCTGGCTTCTGTCGTTCTGAGGAGCCCAGGGGACACACCCCCAAGGCCAGAGCGACGGCTGCAGTGACTGAGGCCAGGAGGCATGTTCCCTGGCCTCCTCAGAGCAACAGAAGCCAGAACAAGGTAAGAAGCTGTTTGGGGGAGGCACAAGGAATACGCCAGCTTCCACCCGCTGCCATTCACTTGGCAATGGGTGGAAACCGGCGTATTCCACTTCCCGCAGGCCCCCGTAGCAAGGTTTGGTCAAAGCTGTGTCTTCAAAAGATTAGCTTCGTGGGAGGGGTAGGACGGCGCTGCTGCAATGCAGCAGCACCTCCTGGGCAAACAGCATCCCAGGAACAGTGTTTTTTTCCATCCCTAGGGCGCTGTTCTTTGGCCATGCGGAAATGGCCTAAGCTTTTTAAATGGTGCCACCAATTTACCAGGTACTTATGCTTTCAGGAAAGTCTAATTAGTTTACACTTCGGAGGAATCTCCTAAAAAAGAAATGGAGCATTGTCAAAGGCTTTCATGGCTGGAATCAACTGGGTATTGTGGGTTTTCTAGGCTTTGTGGCTGTGGTCTGGTAGTTTCTGCTCCTAATTTTTGCATCTGTAACTGGTATCTTCAGAGGCATGTCAAGGTAAGATGTGTTCCTCTCCATGGCACAAAGGTAAGTGATTGTGGGGCATTTGTTTTGCCCACCTCATGGAATCCCTTCATTCCTATAATTTTGGAGTGCCTGCAAAATTGTTTTGTTTTGGAGAACATTTGATTGCATTTTCATTAGATAATTTGTTTGCTCCTATTGGGTTATTATTTTGGTATAATTTTATGGTGAATGAAAACAAATGAATAAAAATCCTCTTGAGAGATGAAGACCCATTGATAACTGATTTGGTAGCTACATTTTTGGCAGAAATTTTGATCCAACTTGGAATCAAATGTCATAAAGTCAACCACTTTTCTACTATTGGTTCTGCAAGCTGAGTTTTAATGTTTTTTAAAAATATATCTGTTGAGATGTAGTTATTATTATTTTTAATGTATTTAATAGATTTCTTTCGTACAAATGCCCATAAAGGTACTTTGATGTATGATGATTGAATTTTACGGTGATTTTAAACAGCAGCTTTACTTTACTGCAAACAAATAAATGCATCAGACTTTGATGGAGTGAATTGTTTTTAACATACACATTACTGAGAAAAAACTGTTCACACATTAGCTGTATAAAAATGGGACTCCTCAAAACAAACAGAAACAAGTCTAGAAATAATGTAACCTTAGATCTATGCTTTCCATAGTATTAAATAATGCCTTAAATTATAGGTTGTAGCAAATACGGCTTTAAAACACTTATTCTTGTGCAACCTTACTTGTTAAAATCCACATTATAACTCAAAATTTGGTGAACATACTGTTAGCCCACCCCTCATATCCCACATTGCTGAAATATGGATTTCATATTATTATTCCTGTAAAACTGTATTGGCAGAAGCCAACTTTTCATATTTGGGTGTGTGAGTAGCAGAGTGTCCCAAACCTAAAAGCAGGTCTAAGGCAATATGTCTGTTTGCAAGATTAGATCAGTGAATGAGTTATTCCAGTCAATATAAGCTGGAAGCCTCATGAACCATGGACATGCATCTTGATTACCACATGCCACTAAGCTGTTCTGACACAATGGATCCCAGAGAACTCCCTGATACTAGACCTGTGGTGGCAGACCTATGGCACTTCAGATGTTCATGGACTACAATTCCCATCAGCCCCTGCCAGCATGGCCAATCTGGAGTGCCATAGGTTCGCCACTACTGTACTAGACATTATATTTAATCTGCTTTTGAGAAACCATTTCCTCAACAATTGCTCCTTCCCTGCATTTCCTCTACCTCTAGATACTATCTCCCTAACAATCAATCTTTTCCTGATCCACTCAAAGCCTCAGTCAAATTGAATACCTGGGCAGAGTCTTTTAGAAGTCTTTCTGTTCAAAAGCCAATCAAGGCTTTCCTGATGTAATCAAGGAACTATTGACTCTATTATCCCAACACTTAGAAACGATAGATAGAGCTATTGATTAGCTCAAGCCAGCAATCCCAGCATGGGAAATCCCAGCAGATTCAGGAAAACGAAACTGAAACTTACTTGTTCCCGCCCTTACCTTCACAAAGGGGTATAAAAGTACTGTGCACCCCAGACTCAGGGCTTTTTACTGGCTAAACCTCTCTTGGTCTAGTTGGTTGGAGATACAATATCGTCCTTCGCATTGGATCCCTATGCTGGCATAGGAATCTTTGCCTTCTCCAAGATCTTCTCTGCAGAATTTAGGTATAAGTCCCCTGCTCCCTCTCCCAACTCTATCATCCAAACCTATCCCTCTCCTCCCTTTTTATATCACTTAGGAACTGTGTATATGCTTCTTACTGTGTGATTGTTTGCAACCAAAATTTACATAAAAGTATTTTAAACTACAATTTGATCTCTTGTGCATTCTTCATTGCCCTTTTAAGAAAACCATAGAACAGGCTGCCCCGAATGGCAGCTTCCCTGTAGACTTAGAGCCTGCAAGAAAGAAAGCCGGCAGCTTCCCTGAAACCACACCTTAAACCTAGAGTCTGCAAAAAAGATAGCTGAATTAGAGAGGGGGATGAGGCATTCTCTCCTTTGCTTTCTCCTGCCTTCAGCCACTTTCCCTCTCCCCAGATCTATGCGCACCCGCCTCACCCTTCCTTAAAAAGCCTCCCATAGGCTTCTGGAGCACTCCTTTCCTCCAGCTGTGGCTCCTTAGCCAGCTCAGCACCCTGCCTCCTGATGGATCTTTCCCACCCTTGGCTTATATGTGAGTCAATAAAATGTCCCAGTTTTTTGAGGTAAAATTGGGTGCCTCGGCTTATACGTGGGTCGGCTTATACGCGAGTGTATATGGTATTCAAATGATATATGAATTTTCTGTGTTTCTTGTTTCAATTTAGGAATAAACAAAGTACTCCTATGAATGAAATCTGCTCTATCCCTGGCTTTTTTAATGACCTCCTATGGAAAACTTCTATTAAGCAAATTGACTTCAAACTTCATTGCTGCTCGTTTGCAATCATGAGCCCTCGTAGAGTTTCTCTTTGCTCTAAGAAACATACCATATGGTAAGTCTGATCTGAAGAAATGGGGTGAAAGAATTCCAATGGAGGTAAGAGTTTCTATCTAAATAGAGCTACTTGAATCTGCCTCTTTTTATTTAAAGACGACAATAAATATATTAGGTAAATGAGCTACCACATAGGAATCACTTCCCTGTGACCTTGCAAAGCATTTTCTTTGGCAGAAATAATGTCAGCTAATAACCTGCTTGCCATTTTTTCTAGGTAGGGGGCAACATTCTAGTAGTAGTACTGGAAGTAGTCGCAGTGGTGTAGTGCTAATGGGGGGGCAATGCCCCCGGCTCGTGCCTTGGCAGGGGCATGGCCGGGGCATTCCGGAGGTGTGGTGGGGGCAGATGGCACAGTGGCAGGGGTGCAAGGCACGCACGTGCCCCAGGCGCAGTTCTCCCTCCACCCCTGAGTAGTAACAGTAGAAGAATAGGTTTTTATACCCCACTTTCCCTTCCCTTCCCTTCCCCACAACAGTCAAGTTGTGAAGCTCGTGAGGCTGAGAGAGTTTTGAGAGAATTGTAACTAACTCAGGACTAGCCACTCAGTATGTGTAGGAACAGGGAAATAAAACCAGTTCACCATGTAAGAGTTTGCCAGTCATGTGGAGGAGTGAGAGATCAAACCCAGTTGTCCAGGCTAGAGTTTGTCACTCTCAACCACTATACCACAGTGGTGTATAATGTTTTATCTCCTCTGAATGCATGCACAATGCAATAACTTTGTCAAGATTAAATGGTAAGTAGAGCATGAAGATGAACAGCAATTAGTTCATGGAAAATGGTCTTTGTAATTTTCTTGGGGAAATTTCAACACTATGATAGTTCATATACAATGCAAATGTATTTATGCCATAATAAATTTTACATCGCATTTATTATCAAGTTCCTTTTTTGTATGTACCTATAATCAGTTACTGTTTTACTAGAATAATGACTAACTTGATTCAGCACACTTGCTCCTCTAAATCTCAGGGAATGTTTTTGTTCCAGGCATTTAGATATCAAGAAGAAATTAATTCCTTTCATATATAGAGTTCCTGATGTTGCTGTAATGCAGAGGTAGCAGAACTATATTTTATTTTTTTCTGTGATTTTTCCAAAACTGTTTATGACAAATGGTTACAGAAGTTGTAATATCATTCTTGTTGAATGTATCAAAGTGTATCCCTTCTGTTTGAATTTGATCCCATATAGTAAACATAGTAAACACAACAACCCTACACATGTCATATTTGTGCCAATAGCTGTACTGACATCATTACCAACATTTATTCTGAGAAGATGTTTGATCCTGCCAGAAATAATTAGATATGAGAGAAATTTTGGAATATCCCAAATTTGCTTTTATGTCCTGATTATAAGAACTATAAGACTATAAGACTTGTGTATCTTTATTTTCATATTGCAGACAGGGTTCACCAGGGTTCAGCAAAATAAAACAGGTCTGCTTCTAGATAAGTATCTGAATCCATAATAAAATATTTCTTTAATTTTTAAAAAAGATTTTCTCCAATTTGTCAAATGTTCTATTGAAGCACTCAGTCCTCCAGTATGAAGCATCTTCTTCCTTACAGCAGAAGGGAACCACTGGATTCAGCCTATACGTTTTATATCTCCTTCCCACTCACTCTCGGGTTCCTTGGTAAAAATCTTCCAACTTTTTTCCAAGAGATTAGTACATTGTTGTAATTTCATCTGAAACAGGAAGACTTATATTCAACTGATGATGTCTTGAACTCACTGATATATGTATTGTGAAATGGTATGCAGAGTTCTGAGTCCACCAAAAGCAATAGGCTTAGACTTTTGTCACTCTTAAGACTCCATTGCTAAGTGCTTATCTAGGGCCCTTTCCGCACTGCAGAAAGGGCGCTCCTCCACCGTCAGGAATTCTTCCGGTGGAGGAGTGGGGGCCATTTGCACGGGAGCATGCGAGCGGTCCCCGCAGAGGCCAGCACAGGAAAGGCGGCTCCACACGGAGCCGCCTTTTCCCCGTCCCTCTCCCATTCACCTCATCACCTTCGTCGCCCTGCTGGACTCCTAAGACCCACCCACACTGCCCTCCGACCTCCAGGGGTTGGAAGACAGCGAGGGAGGGTCTCAGCAGTCCAGTAGAGCGATGAAGGCGATGAGGTGAGTGGGAGAGGGACTGGGAAAACAGCGTGTTCCCGACGGTGCCGTTCGCACCGCGCCAGAGGGAATGTGCTGTTTTCCAAAAACCTTCTTCCAGGAGGGAGGTTTTTGGAGGTGGCCTGATGCCGCCTGGGGGTGGGGGAGGGGAGCCAGGTCAGCGCTGCTGCATTTTAACAGCGCCGCCTGTGCGAACGGCTCCCCAGGGACGGCGTTTTTGCCATCCTCAGGGCGCCGTAAATGGCCTGTGTGGAAAGGGCCTAGGATTCCGTACCATAGTTGAATCATTTTAATATTGTGGAGTCCAAAAGAAAACTGTTCCCAGTTGCTTAGTACCAAATGTGTGTTTGCATAGAGATTTAACTTAATCTTGTGTTAATTGTTATTCTTATGATGATGACTGGATATTGCACAATAAAAGTTGCCAGCACTTAAATATGTGCCCACTCCGAGCACTTATTTTCTTAATGATCTCATATATATTCCGAAGACCAAACTCAATAAATACAATCCCAGGATTTGGAAGACAATGCACATTTTTATGATTAACGATGTAATTATTAGCACAATATTTCATTGGTTTGAAACTGCCTTTGTTTGCCAATATGCAAGGGAAATAAAAGGCATGTTTAGAAAATGTCCATTTTGGCATCTATTAATTGTAATAATAATGACAGGATATCAATTTTAAGCCTAGGGGCATTAGTTTACTAAATTTTGGGATGATGATTATTCTGCCATTATTCAATATCCTAGGTAGTCACACCTATGGGGTAAGCATCCATAGTTAGTGTTAAGAAATCCCTTGTTTTCAGAAACTTCAAACATTTGGTTATGAAAATATAATGCATTTTGAGTCATTCTGCTATAAGATGAAAACACATTTGGTAGGTCAAGAGAAGTATGCATTTTTGTGAGTGTGTATGCATGTGCATGTGCGCACACACACACACACACACACACACACACAAGTCCTAAAAGTTGAGCAGCACTTTGTTTGGTATAAGTAAACTGGCCTTATAATTGTCACTAAGAATAGTATTGCTGGCCTAAGGTCTGCTTCACAAAATACAGTTGTCACACGTTATAAACCCACTTTATGTACCAAATGAAAATGGTGGCATCTGAAATACTTGCACAGCTTTTTTCAAAACATTTATCTCAAGCAAATGCATTTTAATAGGAGGAAATTTTTCGAATGTTATATTCTTACCTGGTTCACTAAATGGTCCTGCAATTTGTATCATTTATTTAAAAGATGGGCTTTTCTGAAATGTGAGGTTCAGCAGACACACAATATGAGATTCTAACAGGTACCTGTAAAATGTATAAAGTTGTCTTTAGCTGAATATGAATGGAAATTTGAAAGTACAAACATAATTGTGAGCATGGGATAAGAAAATCTGAACTGGATGAATGAAACATTGAAAGAGAAAGTGAAATGCAGAAATGTAATCTGGTTTACATGTACAAATGCTGTTTTGTGCAAATATTTTAACAGCACATTTCTCAGCAAGCTAAGTTATAAAATCTTGATTCTGAAAATAAACCTTAGCAGCAAGATAAAAGTTGGTCAGAAAATAGAAATGGGAGGGGAAGTATATGAGTCAACCATACCTTACAACATGATTATCAAATATAAAAAAGCTTTTATTGTATCTCTCCTTGATTTGAACAGAAGCAGCAAGAATGATAAAGGCAGAACTCCCAAGGAATAGCCCACATCATTCATTCTTCCTGTAAAATGGAACATGGACAGATTATTAAGAAGAACAACACTGTCATTCATAAACAGCAAGCAAAGGGCATGTTTTCCAACAACTTTTATAGTAGCTGTGGCATTAGGCTATAAAGGCCAGTGCTATGATATTACATAAAATTCTATCTATGGCTACAGCTCTGAAATCATAACAGTGAACATCTGGAAATAAGTTTTCACTGTGTAACAACTGAAATCCTTCTGAGTACTTTGAAAATGCACCTGCTATTAGCCTCAAAGTGTTCGAATGGGATTTAGACACTGCTAAACCTAACCAGCATTAAATACAAGTTGGTGTGAGATGAATGGCAGTAAAATGGTAAGAACCATGGCACTGGGGCCAGATTTACAGCTTTCTTGCGGCTTGTAAACCATACACTTGTACTTCAGCTAAAACAACAGATGCCAAGATTCTAAAAATCTGCAATTTCAGTCTGCAAATGACCCTTTACTTGGAGACAGTTATACAGACAAAACATTTCAGTCATCTGAAAAGAAAGTATTGTTAAGTGTCATTGATCTATCCAAGGGTAGTAGTAATTTTTATTAGGCTGAAATTCCATCATATCTGACCTTTTAATGGGGGTACAATGTTGTGGCTTTCTACAATACTGTGAGAACCACTTGGTGTAGTGGTTAACAGCTTAGGATTCTAATGTGAAGAACCAGGTTCAATTCCTCACTACACAACATGAAGCTTGCTAGGTGACCTTGGGCCAGCCCAGTTCTCTCAGAACTCTCTCAGAGCATGCAGAGGCAGACTATGGCAAACCATCTTTGAACATCTCTTGTGTAAAGGATTCAATGGTGTTGATGAGCGGGACAGCCGCCTGGCCTTGACTGCATTCCATAACCCGGGCGATGGGCCAGCATCTGCGGCGGAGACCTTATCTCTGCGAGAGAGATGAGAACTCCGTTCCCATGGGAATCCGGGAGGGGGGATGGGATGGACAGAGTTATAACCTGTGCTTCTGGCGGGAGACTTTATTCCTGCCACGTCGTGTACGTGAGCTTTCTAGGATGTCTGAATAAACGGTCTTTTACACCAAAAAAGCCTTTTATTTCTGCTTCTATGGAATTCCTTACATTGTGGCAGGAATCCTAGTTCATCTATCTTCCTAGTGCAGTGGACCTCTGGTGTCTCGGCATGGAGAGGTTGAATACTCCAGAATCTGTGGAATGCGCGTGAAGCCCCAAAGAGGGCTCCGGCTTTCCCTTATGGATTGGAGGAACCGAGGGAGAATCGGGTCTCGCTGGTAACTCTTTCGCCCTCGACGTAATGCGGTCTTCCCTTACTTCGTTGGGACGAGGGACGAGAAGCAGCGATCATGTGGATTTACGAAAAGTCGCTTGGGGCTGTCTATGGATCCGGCGCCTGTGGATCGGATATCTACCCAAGCTTCCGTGATGGATTACAAACCTCAGATGCAACCTGTCACGGAAGAGACGGGTCTGACCACCTTCATGCGGGCAACACAATAGAGTCCATTGAACCATTCCTGACCTCAGATTTTTTGGTGATGCTCCTAAGAATCCACCGTGGCATAGCACTGGGGCCCGTCCGGCCCAAGACCACCGTTGAAACCGGACTATATCGGGATTGGGAAAGGTATCCGCACCAGCTTCCGTCGACCTCCCCAGATCCCGGATCGCTGAAGCTGCACCTGAGGTGCCCGTGGAGCCACCGGTGGCACGAGGTCCTACATTCTGATGAAGAGGAATCCGGAAGAAAGCCTGCCTTCCCATCCGATCTATTCCCTCCCATCAAAAGAGAGCTGGGATGAGGAAGTGGGCCGACTGCAGATGCCCAAGAAGCATGTGGGCCCGTGAACGCCAGCTATGGGAAGAGGAACGAGAGCAGCTGCAGCAAGAAGCGTGAAAACCTGCAAAGAGACCGGGAACAACAGCGCAAAGAAATCCAACCTCGAATTGGACCGCGTACCAAAGACGCTACTGCAACGCAATATGTGCAGAACCTATCAGTCCATGATAAAGTCCTGAACACTCCAAACTGGACTTACAGCGCCAACGCAAAAGCGCTCTTCAGGCCTTTCGTACGCAAAGTGGTCTAACTGCAGCTGTTCAACGACACGAACTGGCCACACTGGAACGAGAAAGCAGCTTTGCATGCGCTAATTCAGGATGCCTTGACTCGCAAGGAGAGAGATTTAGCATGGAGAGGAACTGAAGAAGCAGCAGGACAAGATGCCCCGGTTGGAGTCTATGCTGTCACTGGTACAGCCAACGCCAGAGGCGACTCTGCTGGGTCCTGCTACTACGCGATTCGCCACCTTCCAAGGACCGCTCCCTGCAGAACACCAGCGCACCGTTGGTACCCCCCACCTCCACCATTCCGCCCTCCTGCGCGCTGCCTCAACCTTGCGCAACCGCCCCAGCTTAAGCCAGGGTACGCGGAGAGGAAGGATATTACAGACCTCCAATACCTGCCCGTTTCTGGATGGGACCGCTTCCAAACTTCCCTACTTCATCCTACAACTCGATGCCCACATGGAGGACTATGACGATTTGTACCAGTCTGAACGCGAAAAAATACGGGACATCGGTTCCGTCTTAGATGGAAGCTGCAGCCGACTGGTTTGTGACTCTTTTGAATCTGCAAGGGGAGGATACTCGACGGTGCCGGGCGTTCCTCCAAGCCTTTTAAAGGGCTCGCTTCCAAGAATCCGGATGCTGAAAATGACGCCATCCGCGACCATCAAATCTATTCAGCAAGGCAACCGCTTCGTTTGCAGAATTTGCCCATGAATTTCGTCGCGGCGGCTGCTCGACTCCTCCTGAGTGGCCTGAGCCATGAAATGTGAATACTTCTCGATGCTGTCGACGCAAACTGCGTGAAAGCGGTGTTTCTTATTCGATCCCGCACTATTGCTGATTAGATCGAATTTGGGATCTCAAGTGGCGTCTCGTTTGATTACGCTGCCGTAGGGGCCCACGCCCAAACCGCGCTTCGACCATGGGCGCGTAATCGCTAAGCCGCCCAGCAGCCTCTACCGAAACCACTCCGGCGCCGCCGCCGCCTGGGATTGTGTCTTTACTTCGCGGAGGACCGGGTCATCTAGCTGCCAACTGCCCGGAAAACAAAAGTCAACCGCTTCGCCGCACCCCATCTGCTACCACGCGAAATCCGGCCGCTTCAACGGGCTCGCCTTAAGGCAGTTATCGGCGTAATTCCAGAGGAGGGGAAGCAGCTGTTTGCCTCTTCAGCCCCCCATGGATATGGGTTCGACTCCAGATGCGTGAGTGAAGGCAGCTCCCATTACGATTCAAGCCGCTTCTGGCCAACCCCGCTAAGCATACTTGTATTATAGCCTCAGCCCTTGTAGATTCTGTGCTCCTATTGTTCATGCGCCCCAGGTGGAGGAACTTGACTAGACCGAGTCCCCTGGTTAAGTTCCATACCGCTTCACCCAAATGGACGGCAGTCCTCTCGGTCGAAGGACCAGCCCAGTTCAAAACGCCAGTCCTCCTCTTCGCTGCGCTGACCATTGGGAGAAATTAGTTTTATTCTGGGCGGTTATTCAAACACTCCACATAGTCCTGGGCATGCCGTGGTTGTTGCTACATGAACCAAAAATTCATTTGGAAAGAAAGGATCTTAGGAATTCACTGACCCTCCCTGCGGAGAACACATATTATCCAGAATTGAGGGAACTCACCTCTCCTGACATACCTGGCTTCATCAGCTTATGCACGCTTCTAATTACTCCCGATTCTACCGCATTCCACCGGCTTACCAAGATTTAGCCAGAGTATTTCAGGAGCAAGAATGCATCAATTGTTCACCCTATAGAGACACTGACTGCAAAATCAGATTATTTCAGCCAGAACTGCCCAAAGGTAGAATCTATCTATCGCGAGATGAGTCCCAATGAGGAGAAGGAACTTCGTTCTTAGACAAGAACCTCGCGCACGGGTTCATGCGAGGGGCTACCAAACCCACACATGCTGCCCCTGAATTGATTGTTTAAAAAAAGGATGGCTCGTTAAGGCTCTGGCCGGATTACAGAGGACTCAATGCGGTTTCTGTCCAATAAATACCCTTCTTGGCCATTAATCAAGGACCTTTTAGATGCATTGGGCAAGGGACGATTTTTTACTAAGTTGGACTTAAGAGAAGCTCACTACAGGGTCAGGATTTGAAGGCTATGAACATTTGACTGCATTTAACATGAAATTTGGACAGTATGAATACTTAATAATGCCATTCGGGTTAAGTGGGGGCTCCGAGCTTTTATGGCCTTATCAACGAAGTTCTCCATGATTTATTATACAAGGGAGTAGTAGTGTACTTAGATGCCGTTTTAATTTATTCACAAACAATGGAAGAGTATGAAGCATTGGTTCGGCCAGTATTGAAACGCTTGCTCCACAACGCCCTCTTTGCCAAACTTCCTAAATGTTGTTTCCACCAAACCTCTATCTCGACTATTTGGGTTACCGGATCTCTTCGAGGGGCTAAAATGGATCCTGCTAAGATTGAAGCAGTCCTCCAAATGGCCTGCTCCCTACCAATCGAAAAGGAACTCCAATCTTTCCTAGAGTTTGCTAATTTCTATCGTGGACTTTATACCCCAATTCGGAGCTGAACTGACTCCCACTCACAGACCTCTTTTGCATAAGGGTAAAAGATCCACAGGCTGCTGCCCGGGCCCCTTTCCTGGTCTAAGAATGTCAGACAGCCTTTCAGCTTTTAAAATCAGCTTTACTTACCGAACCTATCCTAAAACACCCTGACCCAGATCTTCCGCTTGTGGTTCACGGTGGATGACTCGGACAAAGCGCTTGGAGCAGCCCTGTTGCAGAGAAATAAAGATGATAGGCTGGTTCCGTGTGCTTATTTATCAAAGAAATTCTCCGGTGCTGAGCTCAACTGGACTGTAGGGATAAAGAGACTGCCATCAAAGTAGCACTTTCCACTCTGGCCACTGGCTGGAGGGGCTAAATACCCCTTCAAGTTTGGTCAGATCACAAGAACTTGGCCTCTCCACCCCTCAAGATGTCCGCATAAAACAACTCCGATTTGGGCGATTTCTTTCGTTTCTTTTTCTGTCCATTTTTCCCCAGAAACCAATAAACTGGCTGATGCGCTCGCTCTCACCGGCCTCGCTCCGAGGGAGATTATGGAGCTGCCGACGGGATATTCCGGCCGCACTTCGTTCTCTCCCCACTCCCAATTGGGCAGCTGGCTGTCACTCGACTTTCTGTGACGCCCACTCTCCTTCTCCACCCATCTCCCAGCCTGGTCTCTCTCCTTTCCTCACGGTGAACACTCTCACAGGAGGGCTGGGGCTGGCTGCCTTGCGAGCCACCAGCGGAGGAAAGGTGACTTCCACTCATGCGCCTGGATGAATTGGATGTTTTGCGGCGTAAAGGGGATTGTTGAGTACGCCTCTCCCCTCAGTAAGCAGGTTCTGAGGCCTGTCATGATGCGCTGCTCCACCACCGCTGGACATTTTGGCTTCCTAAAAAACTCTGCATTTGGCGCCGGCCAATCAATTTGGTGGCGCCACATGACGCTAAGAGACATTGAGAGACATATATTAAAGGTTGCTCTGTTTTGTGCGTGAAGCCAAAACCGTTCGGAAAGCCCTATTGGTCTGTTGAAGCTCTCTCCTGGTGCGGCCTCCCGCCTCGGGAAGTCATCTCCATGCCGATTTTATTATTACGGATTTGCCAGGAAAGTCAAGGCAACACGGTTCCTGTAGGCTCGTGGTGGTGGACTTATTTTCTAAAAGCAAGCCCATTTTCATCCCACGTGTGCTTCCATCCTCCGCTCCCTAAGTTAGCCTGTCTGTTCATTCAGCATATTTCTATTCGCTCTACACTCCTCTTACGTTAAAGGTGGTCTCCGACCTTTGGGCCCCAATTCATTTCAAAGTTCTCTGGAAGAGAAGCTTTTCCCTGGGTTTGTTGGGGCCTGGCTAATATTGCCGCCCCTACCACGCTCAAAGTGGACGGTGAGTCGGAGAGAACGTAACAACAGAACCCTGGAGCAGTATTTACGTTGTTAGCACCAACTACCACCACACAATTGGATGCGAAGTTAATTCCCGCTTGCAGAATCTCGCCTATAATAATGCGGTTCATAGCAGTACAAAAAAAAACCCCTTCGGTAGAATTGTGTTCTGGTCGATCCTTCCCTCCGTTGCTGCAGCTACTACTATGAAGCGTTGAATCCTCCTGAGTTTCGCTAACAATGCAGATTTTCATCTCTCGGTCCGCAGGGTGGAAAATGGTCCAGACGGGCACTTTACAGCAGGCTAAAGACTCCTGCAAAAACTTCAAGCCGGATAAGCACGCTAACTCAGATTTCGCCTTAAAATTACGGTGGTGGAAGCTTCTGGGTGCGTATTTGTCTACAAAATCGCAGAGACGTGCATAAATTCGTCAACCAACTGGGCAAAAGATTCGGACTGGGACCTTTTCCGGATTACTAAAGTGGGATTAATGATGTCACTGTCTCGATTGGACGCTCTGCCTAATTCTCTAAGCTAATATCCATATCCCTGTCTTCCATTCCAGTTTTGCTCAAGGAGGCTCCCGTTTCGAGGTCCCTGGCACGCTAATTCCGCCGGGAGAGAGACATTCACCGATCACTGAGGTAATTTCGATGGCTACAAGCGCACCTTACTGAAATCGACGCTTTTATCCTGGACTCTGCGTTTTAATGCGCTGAAGCGGCTTGCAATATTTAGTCGGTCTTGGGTGGGATATTCCTCTGGGTATCAACCTCAATGGGTTTATTCAAAAAAATATTTCGCCTCTGCCCTCATTTCATTTGCTTTCCATCGCACAGCTTCCTCAAAGACAAACACTGGGGAGAAGTCTTTTTTTAAGGGAGGCAGAGTGTAAAGGGATTCAATGGTGTTGATGAGCGGACAGCCCTCGGTAACTTTGGACTGCATTCCATAACCGGGCGATGTACCGTAGCATCTCGCGCGGAGACCTTTATTATCTCATGGCGAGAGAGATGAGAACTCCGTTCCCATGGGAATCTGGGAGGGGGGATGGGATGGACAGAGTTATAACCTGTGCTTCTGGCGGGAGACTTTATTCCTGCCACGTCGTGTACGTGAGCTTTCTAGGATGTCTGAATAAATGGTCTTTTACACCAAAAAAGCCTTTTATTTCTGCTTCTGTGGAATTCCTTCTATGGAATTCCTTGAAAACTCCATGGGGTTGCCGTGAATCAACTGTGCCTTAACAGCATACATAGACACAATATTGTAATTTTCTATATGTGAATCTGATCCTATAAATCCTTATATTCATCTGCGGGTGGGGATGGGTGTGTATGGCGTTAACTTGTGGCTTTTGATGTGGAACACAAGGCAGAAAAAGTATTGCCTACCAACTTCCCTACTAAGTTTCCACTCCTTGCTTGCTTTCATTCATTCATTCATTCATTCATTCATTCATTCATTCATTCATTCATTCATTCATTCATTCATTCATTCATTCATTCATTCATTCATTCATTCATTCATTCATTCAATAATTTAATTTAATTTATTAAATGTCTTTATTGTCCTTCCAAATGTTTGGGCAGTTTATAATATCACAAAAATATGAAACTAAAAACTGACACTATTCCAATGCTCTAGTATTCAATATTATGTGTCAGAGGCAACACATTGGCCAGCAGTTACAAGGAAAAAACAGATCAGACCTAAATCTGTTGGAACACCTGTTCTCTTCTGCAGACCCTTGGAAACTGAAATAAATCTGACAGGGCATGCATCTCCCCTGCAAGAATATTCCACCAGGAAGCAGCAGCCACCCAAAATGCTCTAGACCTGGTGGAAGACAGACAGACTTCATGAGGTCCTGACACTGTCAATAAACCACTTGATGAAGAATGGAGCAACCATGGAGAATACATGGAATGATCAGTCCTTCAGATACATATCATGTAAGATTTAAAAGGTTATGACCAATGCATTGAATCTCATCTGGAACTCAATTGGCAATTAGTGTAGCTGTCTCAATGGGGCAGACAGTAGGTGTCCCATGGGTACCCTCTGTTGCATGATCTTTAATTTTCATAAATCTTTCAAGGGTGGCCTTACAATAGGCCAGTCTGGAGGTGATTGTGGCATGGACTACTGTAGCAAGGTCAGCCTAAGAGGGATATGAGTATAATGGATGGACACAGTGAATATGAAAACAAAAATTAAAAAAATGATTGTACCATTTCTGACAATTATCTGTCCAAGGCCGGAGAGGAGTCTAGCCATACTCCCAAACTTTTTATGGAGTTCAGTGGTGTAAGCTGGACACCATCAAGAACTGGGAGCAAAAGTCCCCCAGAAGACCCAGGTTGACCCAACCACATAACCTCTATCTTCGATGGATTTAACTACAACCAACTCTCCAAGGCCCAAAAAACCATGGCCTAAACCATGGTCTGATACAGGTTCAGTGTGATACTGCCACCTCTTATCTAGTAGGAGGAAGAGGTGGGTGTCATCTGCATATTGATAATATCCCACACTAAACCTCCTGACAAGCTCCATAGGAGGTTGCAAATATATGTTAAATAGAATTGGAGAGAAAATAGCACCCTGTGTTACACCATAATAAAGTGGATGAAGACTATCATCCATTGGACTATTAGAAGCCATAGCTCCTTTAAGCTACCTTTGTATTATAGGCATATATGCATAATGTGAAGTTTTGGGGGTAATTCAAGTCCCATTGAAGTCTATGGTGGGAAAAGTTAATTAATTTTTCCCACCATCAAGAACATAGGTAAGGGGGGGTTCCTCGGGTTCAGACCGCCCATTGCATGTCTGAAGCTCCACCCCCCCCCCCCCGTTTGTGGGTTTTTGTATTTTTAAAGTGTTTTTTGTTTTTGGCCTGGAGGGGGCGCAGTTTTAGGCTAGTGGCACCAAAATCATGCTATTGTCAGGTGACACTCCTGATGATACCAGCCAAGTTTGGTGAAGTTTGGTTCAGGGGGTCCAAAGTTATGGACCTCCAAAAGGGGTGCCACATCCCCCATTGTTTCCAATGGGAGCAAATAATAGATGGGTCTACCCATTTGAGGGTCCATATCTTTGGACCCCCTGAATCAAACTTCACTAAAACTACGTGGTATCATCAGGATAGTTTGCTGCTGATACCACCCAAGTTTGGTGAAGGTTGGTCAAGGGGGTACAAAGTTATGGATTCCCAAAAACAGGTGCCTCCATCCCCCATTGTTTCCAATGAAAGCTAATAGTAGATGGGTCTACCCATTTGAGGGTCCATATCTTTGGACCCCCTGAATCAAACTTCACTAAACCAAGGTGGTATCATCAGGATAGTATGATGCTGATACCACCCTGGTTTGGTGAAGGTTGGTCCAGGGAGTACAAAGTTATGGACTCGCAAAGCAGGTGCCTCCATCCCCCATTGTTTCCAGTGGAAGAGAATAGGATATGGGGGCTTCACCTTTGAGAGTCCATAATTTTGGACCCCCTGAACCAAACTTCACCAAACCTGGGTGGTATCATCAGGAGAGTCTCCCAAAGTTACCCTGAAAGTTTGGTTCTGCTAGCTTAACAATTGTACCCCTGACAGCAGGCACCCCCCAAATTTTCCCGGATTCTCTTTTTAAATCCACCCCTTTCGTCATGGATTTAAAGGGAGAATCTGAGGTCCCCAGTTTAAACATTGAAAGTGATATTGTTTCAGGGTGGGGGATAATCCACCCCAAAACAGCATCACTTTCAATATTGTTTTATCTGGGGACCTCAGATTCTCCCTTTAAAGTGGATTTAAAAGGAGAATATGCACTCCCTAATTTAAACACCATTGAAAGTGATGCTGTTTGAGGGTGGATTCCAGCATCACAGCAGTCGCCCAGGAGGGGGGGGGGGTGCGCAAACATCACATTTTGCACTGAGCTCCATTTTCCCTAGCTACCTCTCTGCCTGGAGGGGATACAGAAGGGACTGCTGGCTGCCAGGTGGGAGCCCAGCCGGTGGGGGAGGTGGGGCGGGCGGGTCACGAGAGTCTGCCATCCCTTGCCTCGGAGAGCTGCTTTTATAAGCACTTAGGCTGGGGTGGGGCTTGGGGAGGCGTGGCCACGCCCCAGAGGCAGGTTGTTATTACCTGGATGTTATTACCAGGAGGGCCTCCTGGAGCCACCTTAAACATCTGGTGCCTCTATCTTCAAAAATGTGCAGCTTGCACAGAAATTCCCCATTGGGTACAATTGTGCCAAGGCACTGAAAAAGCAGAGATTCTTGGGCAATTTCCTGGGGTGCCTGTCAAGGATGCATTTTTGGTGACATTTGGTTCAGATGATCCAAAGTTATGGACCCTCAAAGGGTCCCCCATCTGTTAGTTCCCACTGGGGGATGAAACAATGGAGGATGGGGAAACCCACTTTGGGGGTCCCTAACTTTGGACTCCCTGAACCAAACTTCACCAAACATGGGTAGCATCATCAGGACCACCTCTGGATGACACTCTGAAATTTTGGTGCCGCTAGCTTTAAAAGCGCAAAAAACCCACCCAAAAATACAAAAGAAATCAGACGAACCTGAATTTTTCAGGTATACCCAAATATTTGGGTATATCCGAATCTGTTATTTGTCTTATTTGGGCATACAGATAATTTTATCCAAATCAAAATTTTACCAAATTTTACTGAATTTTTAGGGTATTGACCAAGCCTAAACGAAATACATTGCAGCCTAAAGTTCTGTGCATTGATAGACATGTTGGTTTGGAAATAATCATCTGAAAAACTTGATAGTTTTTTTCCTGAGAAGTTGTGGCACTCCGCCTCCCTGCTGCAGTCCATGGTCTGTAAATCTGACCCTCCTTTCCTACTCCGGGTGGTCTCACTCTCGGTCCCTGCTGTTTCCACTTGGTCCTGAGGACCAAAAAATAACTTAGCCCCTCGTCTGTCTCCCATTTCCCTCCCAAGTTGCAGCCCCTGCCCCTCTTGCTTTCCCCTTAAGTGCTCTTTCCGTTCCATGTCCCTGTCCCCTCCCAGCTGTTCACTCAGCCTGGCTCCCTCCAGCTGGTCGGCCCCGCCTCAATCAGCTCCCAGCTGGGCAAGCCAGGTCTCTGCATGGCGCCTTTCCCCCAAGGCCACGGCTCTTTACCCGTCTGTGTGGGGCCTCCGATGGTCTCCAGCATTGGGTCTGCTGTCGTCCCCCTCGTCCTGCATCCTTTGGCATCTGTCTCAGAGGGAAGTCTAGGCTGGGGCACCTCCCTTGTGCCCAAGCCTGGAAAGAAGTTTTAAATTAAATATAGAGTTTGACTCTGACCCAGAAGTCCACAGACTCCCTGGTGCTCACACAGTACATGGGTGGTAGGGGGAACATAATATATGGCAAAAACATTTGAGCTCCTATAAAGTTCCCATAACCTGCTTGCTATCCTTTTGACTATTGTCAAGTCACAGATGGCTTATGGAGACTCCATAAGGTTTTAAAGACAAGAGACATTCAGAGGTGGTTTGGCATTTCCTGCCTGTAAGTCATGCCCCTGGTATTTCTTGGAGGTCTTCCATCCAAACACTTGTAGTGTCAAGGCTGAGAGTAGGCAACTGACCCAAAGTCACCTACCAGGCTTTCATGGCATGAGTGGGGATTTGAATCTGGGTTTCCCAGGTTGTAGTCCCACACTTTAACCACAACATCATGCTTGACTTATGTCAATAAAAGGCAGGTGGAGGGCGCAGGGCCTTTTCCAGTGCTGTTTTGTCCTTTGAGAGAGGATTAATTGGTTACAGAGAATTTCAGTGGTAGCTGGAATGAAAAGTACATTTTATTAACTTTGGCTGATTTATCAACCTGGAGAAATTGAACCTGGAATAATTATTTATTTTTAGAATATGTATATCTCACCTTTCCAAAAGGCAGCTAATAATAAAAGTAGAACAATAAATAAAATTAACTTAAAGTATTTGAAGCAACTGGTAAAAGTGCAACAGTAAAAATCTAGTAGTAAAACACCATTAAAATCAGTCATCAAGAACATTAAACAGCAGGCATGACATTGAGGCCCTTTCCACACGGGCGAATTATGGCGCCCTGGGGATGGCAAAAACGCTGTCCCCAGGGAGCCATTCCAAGCATAGGGAGCTTAGCTGGTTTCACAAGAAGTCACGCCTCTCTCACTTCGCCCAAGCGCTGCGTTGCCGCCGTTCCCCAACCTCGCTTTGGGAAGCGCAGGTTTATGGGGCCGGCAGCTTTCGGAGCCGCTGCCGTGCAAATGGCAGTGGCTCCAAGGCACCCTCCCCCCTTCTGCCCTCTACCTACCGTGTCTGTGGCTGTCCGGCGCATCGCCGAGGACTGGGGACATGCCCCCCTGCCCTGTGACGCTGGAGCGCTGGACGGCCATGGACATGGTAGGTCAGCCGGGTGACGGCGCTCTGCGGCACTGTCTTCCCAGCTGTTTCTGGGACCATTCGTGTGAACGGTCCCAGGGGGGTTGGGTTGGCGTGGAATACGCCGACCCAACCCCCATCGTCGCTGTGCAGAAACAGCCTGAGAGAGGTTTAATTACAAAATAGGTTAAAAAAAATTAAAAGCCTGTTTAAAGAGAAATGTCTTCACTTGGAGACTAAATGCTAGTAAAGTAGGCCGTAGGGAAGCTTCAGCAGAAGGAATTTCACTAGTAAAAAAACTTGTCCTTTGTTGTGACCACCTTACTTCTGCAGGCAAGGACAACATGTAGCAGGGCTTAAGATTAAGATGGTAAGGGAGAAGTTTTTAGCATTATCCATAGTGGAAAATTGAAACATACCCTACGTATTTTTAAAATGTATACCACTCCTTTAGACAGTTATGTACAGAAGCAGTGGTGAGTCTTGCTCTATAGAATTAATTTGAGGATATTATTTATTCTTTCAATTCTTCTTAAACTATAGATCATGACCTAGTGCCATGACCCATCATTTTTAAATGTGTCATTTTGAAACATTGAAAAGGTCACAGACACTCCATCAATGAGACACACTATGGGATGTGCAGCTTATGAGAAAACAGACATATTGCTTACTAGATAAATGTAACAACTATTCTGCCACCTGGGGGCTTTCTATTTCTTCCCATTTATTTCTTTATTTTAGAATACTCATTCTCCATATTGTTGTCATAGTCACAGGGGCTTTCATAGAACACAATAATAATGAATCTGGTTCTTTGTTGGTTCATAAGACAATATAGCTGGAATGATTTTTTTAAACAATCCAACAATCCAAATTATCTTTTCACTTGTACTGTGACTGTTGCTATTTCCTGGCAGTGATTATTTCCAAATTCCTCCAGTTTCAATTCCTATGGTTTAAGGTCAATTAAATGTTATAAGAGAGATTCCCCCACACAATGATTCTTCTTCCTTCTTTATAATGACTAACACAAACAACATCTGGTGTTACTTTATTGCAGCATGCATCTTCTCACCTCCAGGTTCACATCACTGATTGGCAGGAATGGAGAGATGCCCAGACAATGACTTTGGATCATATGTTGTTTTTTTCCTGACAGGCACTACAAGGAATATAGAAGACATTGCATAGTGGCATTTCCGTATCTCGAAATACCTCTTTTGGCCCATGGTAGTCTAACAAACATGCCTTAGGATATAGAAAGAGAATGATCTTACTCTGAATGTCCCAACAGTTAAAAAGACAGGTGAAAAAGGGATTTTGAACAAGACCTTGGGGATTGCCTTTTGCCCCTAAGCCATTTGTCAAGAGAACAGAAATATGTTAAGTATAACCCCTAGAAAAGCTAGAAAGGTTATCGGGGGTGGGGGGGTGGGGGAGAAATATACTATAAGAAGTATGTGACAAATGAAAGAGAAACTGAGCATAAAATGTCTATGCTAACCTAAAGAAAATATCAACAAGCTAAGGACATGGCACAGTTGACATGAGCTGCATTTGTAAATAATATATTTGTATGACACCAATTCTGTATTTTTACATATATTTCATCAAAATGATTGGTTATGGTACTCTTATAGAAAACATTTTATAACATGTCTAAAAGCCCCAAATTTAGTTATACAATTATAGAGGTAGTATCCTCCTTCTTCTAAACTCTCCTGTTCTGGAGTGGTTACCAGTGAGTCAGAGCTCACTTCTTCCAATACTATAAAGAACTCATATCCTGCATTGTATGGGTAAAATTATAGAAGGGAAAGGAAGAAAGGGGAGGAGCTGGGGCAGAGAGGGGCTCAATGTGAATCCCATCATAAGAAAAACTTTCAGGTTTGTTTTTCTATGGTGGATTCCGCTCAGGGCAAATATAACGGTTGTAGGACGTAATACAAACCATTTTTTGGGTGGTAGGGACTTCACAGGTCCTATTCCCAAAATGAGTCTGCCCCATTTTATTTCCCTCAACCAGGGATTTTTGAACATCACTAAACCAGTTATCCTTTTGCAAAATCCTGGGTTGGAGTCACTCCCACATGAATGGCCAGGCAGGAGGGACTTTATTTCCCTCCCTTCCATTGTGCCCTCCACAGTCAAGGAGAATCCACCTACCACACCAATATGCTCTGCAGTTGCAAGAAGGCCCTTTTTCTTGTTTTTTTTACATTTTGCGTGTTGCACATGCACAGCTCAAAGGTGCATTCGATCATATTGTGGGATGATTGGTATGGCTGCGGGGGTTCATTTGTATATGCCTGCGCAGCTACCCAATTGTTGCAGGAAATTTAAAAGAGAGAGAGAAGTGTGAGGACTTGCATCCATGTGAGGATGCAAAAGCAACCCAGATTGTGTCCATGGGCTCCAATTGCTGCCTTTGCAGCATGGATATGAACGGAAAAAGGAAAACAGGTTCCTTAATAATGACTGCAATCCATTATACATTTGGTGGGCAGAATTGACCTGTGTAATGGAAGGGAATAGATTAAATTGATGGGAAGATGAAAGAGCAAGCACCCTGATCATAGTTTATTTGGGGAGGAGTAGGGAAGAGAGACCTGCATTTGGATGAATTTTGCTCAGAGCTTACAAAACCTTTTGTCCATTATGTTTTTTAAACAACTCAGGATGGGAAAAAAATCAAACATACCTTGCATTTGTCAGAAGCAAGTTGTCAATTGTTTTAAAGAGTCTCTCCATCAGTCTTCTATAAAACCTTCATGGGTTCGGTCATGGTGTTGAAACAGAGGCTCATTCCACACATGCAGAATAATTCACTTTCAAACTGCTTTCAGTGCTCTTTGAAGCTGTGCGGAATGGCAAAATCCATTTGCAAACAGTTGTGAAAGTGGTTTGAAAACGCATTATTTTGCGTGTGCAGAAGGGGCCAGAGATAGTCAATCAGCTGCCCTGGCTAACGTAAATCTAAAGGTATGATGTATGAGTATCACAAGCAAATGCATGAAAAACCATTTATCACATAGGACCGCACTATGGCTCCTATTCAAGTATCAACCTGAACTTGTGGCTGTTTGTGTGAAACTGTCAAAACTGAATAGCCATCATCAAAGTCCACTTGATTTTTGGGCTTTCTCTTTTTTAGAAGTCATTCTACATTTCTGCTGTGTGATTGAAGGGAACACATGTTGTGTCTGGGAACTCTTTAAAAATGGTAACATTTAGTTTGGCTTTGAATTGTGTGGGTCGAACTGCAAGAGGATTAGTGAGTGGAAGGATTTTATGGGCAATGCTCCAAGACTATTGTTCCATCCAACGATCAGTGAGTCTACTGATCAAACCTTCTTCTGTCTGAATTGTAGCCAACTCATTTGTGTAAGTCTAAGTTCTTCAACCTTGTTTCTCATAATTTCAAGGCACATGTGGAAGCAGCACATTACATTATGAAAGAAAATCAAGCATACCCCAAATTCACCAGCAGCAAGAATTCTATTGCACTTGAAGGTTTCTCTATATCAATCTCCTATAAAATCATAATGGACTGAGTCAGAGTATTGACATTCACAATAACAATAGTCAAGCAACTTGTCCTTGCTAGTGTAGCAAACAGCATTCATTTAGCTTTGATTCTTTGCCATTGGCATCCTCTATATTTTACCTTACTTTAAATACTGTGTTCTGTTTATAGCAGAAGTATAATCACCATGGATTGAAGTAATTGCTTGCTGTTTTCTGAAACCTGGAAGAATTACTCTTAAGCATAGGCTTTTGTTAAGCCACTTCCAAGCTGCAATGAATTTGCTCTGCCTAAAGTATCAATGCTTCCACAGGGGCAGTATCTTACGGTCTTAAAAAACCACATAGAATCTGAGGCCCTTTCTACACAGGCTGGAATCGGTCAAACATCGTTTGTGGGGGGGAAGCTTCGCACAGGCGGCACTGTGAATACGATGCAGCACCACTCTTTTCCTCCCCAAACAATGTATTCCAACCTCAATTGGGGAGCAAGGTTGTCAGAATACGCTGGATTCCACCTGTTGCCGAGCGAATACACTGGCTTTTCCCGTTGCCTTTCTACCTTGTCTGGGTTTCCGGCGCTCTTAGGAGGCCAGGGGACATACCTCCTGGCCTCCATCACTGCATCCATCGCGCGGGCCATGGGGGTGTGCCCCCAGGCCTCCTCCTACCGGACTGTTTGTGCAAACAGCCCCAGGGCTGGCATCGGCATTAATCATGCTGATGCAGCCCCGCAAATCTGGCCATGCAGAAACAGCCAGAGAGTTGGAAGAGACCCGAGGACCATCAAGTCCAACCTCCTGCCAAGCAGGAACACACAATCAAAATACTCCTGACATATGATCATCCAGCCTCTGTTTAAAAACCTCCACAGAAGGAGACTCCACCACTCCCCAAGGCAGTGAATTCCACTGTCGAACAGCCCTGACAGTCAGAAAGTTCTTCCTAATGTTTAGGTGGAATGTCTTTTCCTGCACCTTGAATCCATTACTCTGTATCCTAGTCTCTGAGGCAGCTGAAAACAAGCTTGCTCCCTCTTCGACATGCCCCCCCTAACATTCACTTCTCCAGACTAAACATTCCCAGTTCCCTCAGTCATAGGGCATGGATTCCAGACCTTTTACCATTTTGCTTGCCCTCCTCTGGACACATTCCAACTTGTCAATATCCATCTTAAATTGTGGTGCCCAGAACTGAACACAGTACTCCAGGTGAGGTCTGATTTCCCTCGATCTAGACCAGGGGTGTCAAACTTGTGGCCCTCCAGATGTTCATGAACTACAATTCCCATCAGTCCCTCTCAACATGAACATTGGCTATACTGGCAAGGGCTGATGGGAATTGTAGTTCATGAACATCTGGAGGGCTGCAAATTTGACACCTGTGATCTAGACACTGTACTTTTATTGATGCGTCCCAGAATTGCATTGGCCTTCTTGGCTGCCATATCACACTGCTGACTCATGTTCAGTTTGTGGTCTACTGAGACTCCTAGATCCCTTTCATTTGTACTGTTATCAAGCCAGGTGTCACCCATCCTATATCTGTGCATTTCATATTTTCTGTTGAAGAGTAGAATCTTACATTTATCTCTGTTGAAATTCATTTGGTAGTTTTGGCCCAGCTCTCTAATCTGTCCAGATCATTTTGAATCCTGCCCCTGTGCTCCTGGGTATTAGCTACCCCTCCTAATTTGGTATCATCTGCAAATTTGATCAACATGCCCTCTATTCCATTATCCAAGTCATTGATAAAAATATTAAATAGCACTGGGCCCAGGACAGAATCCTTTGACACTCCACTACTCACTTCTCACCAGGATGAAAATGAGTCATTGGTGAGCACTCTTTGTATTCAGCCAGTCAGCCAATTACAAATCCATCTAACAGTTGCATTGTCTAGTCCACATCTTTCAAACTTACTCGTAAGAATATCATGGGGCACCTTGTCAAAGACCTTACTAAAATCAAGGTATGCTACGTCCACAGCATTCTCCTCATCTACCAAATTTGTCACTCTGTCAAAAAAAGAGATAAGATTAGTCTGGCATGACTTGTTTTTGAGAAATCCATGTTGATTTTCAATGATCACATTATTCCCTTCTAAGTCCTTACAGACTATCTCCTTAGTGATCTGCTCTAGAATCTTTCCTGGTATTGATATCAGGCTGACTGGGCGGTAATTCTTTGGGTCATCTTTTTTTTCCTTTTTGAGGATGGGGACAACATTAGCTCTCCTCCATTCCGCTGGGACTTCTCCTGTTCTCCAGGAGTTCTCAAAGAATACAGCAAGCATTTCTGAGATTTCTTCTGCCAGTTCTTTAATACCCTGGGATGTAGTTCACCAGGCCCTGGAGATTTGAATTCATTTAAAGTATTCAGGTATTCCTATACTAGCTCTTTATTTATTCTGTGCTGAATTTCCACTACTGTATGTTCTGATCTATTCCCGCCCAGCTGAGCACTGTTTTTCTTTTGGGGAAAAACCGAGGCAAAGAAGGTATTGAGTAGTTATGACTTTTCTCTGTCCCCTGTTAGAATTTCACCGTCTTCTCCATGCAGTGACCCTATCATATTCTTTTTCTTCCTTTTGTTATGGACATAACCCAAAAAAAACCCCTTTTTTGTTGTTAACATCTCTCACAAGTCTTTCCCCGTTTCCATTTCTTATACATGTCCCTTTTATAACATATCTCACTTGAGAGTTCCTTAGACATCCATCCTGGTTTCTTTAGACACCTCCTATTTTTTTCCTCATTGGAACTTGTTCTTTCAAGATCTCACTTTTAAGAAACTCCCATCCATCTTGTGCTCCATTCACATTTAGTTTTCTTAACCATAAGATCACACCCAGTAGTTTTTTAAGTTTACTGAAATCAGTTTTCTTAAAGTATTATTTAAGGTTTTATGCCCCTCACTGCTGGGTTTTTGAACTATTTGCTCAGTTCTCTCTATAACCTTCACCCTATTCTCTGTAATCCAGGAGGAGCCTCTTTTACATTCACAGATGCTGGCAGCAAATAACATCTCTAACTGCATTAAAATAAGGACATGTGCAGAAGTTCAATAATGGTAACAATCCAGTTGCTCTGCTGTTAGAATAGAATAATAGTTTCAGGATAGAATCATGCTACAAATTTGTACCAGGACCAGAGAAATTATGCTTGATCCTTGCCTAGCAGAACAATCATCTTGTTTTTATTTTTTCCCCTAGCAGGTTCCTGTGCACATTCACAACAACATCTCCAGCAAAAATCAACAGATTATGGTTTCTGCCATCTGCTGTCTCAGCCAGGAAAACTGATGCTGTATTCATTTTAGCTTACAAAGGCACAGGAGTCCTGAAAGGTAGTCATAGTCTCTTGAGAACTTACAGCTAGGCAAAGACTTTCTTAATGGATTCAGGAGATTTATTGTTTATAGAAAGTGGTAGTTCTGCTTTTACTCTTATTATGCCACTTAATAAAATCTTGGTTTCTTCAACTCAAAACATGAAGAAAGCAAATATATGAAGAATTAACCTAAAAGTCCTCAAACTTAAATTTCAACTCAGTCATAAACTCTTTAGGTATCTTTACGGAAACTACTGTTGTTGTTTTTCCAGTCTTATCCCATTTTCTGCAGTTTGAGGATACCAATTCTGGCCAACCTTGCAGGATTTTTGTATGGGTTAATAAAAATATCTATTTATTTAGACCCTGATTTTCTTCCCTGTAGGGACTCAAATAATCTTACATTATTTATCTCCCCGCCTCATTTTATCCTCACAACATTAAGCCTGTGAGGTAGTTTAGGATGAGACAGAAAAAGTGACTGACTCAATAATGTATTTTGAACATTCTGAAAGCTGTACAAAACATATTGGAATATCATTAGCGCTGTACTGAATGTTCTTCCATTTAGATTTCTCAGTCAACAATTCTGTGGAAAAATCTTACATTTTGTGAATGGCCAGTTTTTCAGTCTAGATGTTGCCAATGTTTCCCTGATTTGCTGCAAGTTCAGTGCCATTTTTGTCTAATAATTGTCACATGGATGATCCAAGCCAATTGAAGAACACAATGCTAATGGATGACAAGCAGCACAGCTAATCAGATTTGGTTACATGATGATGATTTCACAGAGGACAAAGCAAGTCAGCTCAGAAAACACTTGATGCTGTTCACCAGATATAAATCTCTAAAAGTGGTCTGTGCATTTTTATATGCAGAAAAGTTTCACAAATTCTTTCCTTTTCATTCAGTCATAATTATTATGATACCATACTTTTAGGCATCTTTTTGCTTTTTACAGAAATTAAGTTCATGCAGCTTTTTTCAGTGGAGAGAGATAGTAATGGAGAAAGTTTTATCTCATGCCATTAAAAACAGTAGCCTTCGCAATAAGTTCTGCATCTTACCAGATCTCTTGGACTAAGACGAAGGACTTGTTTTATGTGGCTCCGCTTGAAGGTTGTTTCTTTAAAAAAACCCCTAAATCTATGGCCCCTTCCACACACACAGAATAATGTGTTTTCAAACCACTTTCACAACTGTTTGCTAGTGGATTTTGCTATTCCGCACAGCTTCAAAGAGCATTGAAAACAGTTTGAAAGTGGATTATTCTGCATGTGCGGAAGGAGCCTAAGAGTCAGCAACCTACAGAACCAACAGTATAAAAGAATACTTACCTACCTCCAGGTAACTGCCAGAAGAAGAAATGGCCTGAAGTCTTTTACCCTACTAAAAGAATAATCTCATTAAGATAATGGCCAAGGTGTCCTTGCTGTGCATTGTTTTGAATCTTAGATGAATAAAAAAAAGTTTCATCTATATGCCACTCCATACCCTCAAGTCTCCTTTCATAATAAAAGGTGCTGAAAAAGCCCCAAAATGTCACTGACTTGGTTAAAGGCACAAATTGCATGAGGGCATAATCTGGCATCACCAGAGAGTGATGGCTGAGTCTCTCAGCAGCCCTTGGATCATTTACAATGTTATTAAGACCTGTAGGGTCAATTCTAAGGGCCTTAGGAATAAGACTGCTAATATATCTAGATGATATCTTAATAGCAGCTCTATCAGAGGAAGCTCCATTAGTTCACATAAAGGCCACAATTCATTTATTAAAAGCCTTGGGCATTGTAATAAAAGAGTGGAAAAATCAATCTTGCAACTTCAAAAATCAATAGCTTACTTACATTTGGGATGGGGGTGGGAGTGGATGCTTGAACCATGACAATAATGATACCCTAAGAAAAGAGTTAAACTAAAAGGAAGAGAATGCTTGCAGAGGTAAAAGACTTTCAGTTGTATAATGCACACAGTTAGATATGGTCTCCCTCACATTAGGCTGTCTCCCAATTCTGCAAAAAGCATGTGTCTAATTAGCTGACCCTTGGTGTGGAGATGAAAGGAATGCATTTGAAAGAGATAAGACTGGACCCATTGCAGATTTAGACAATTCTGAAACAATCCATTGTTCCATAGAACGTAGCTTAATTTAGTTGTCTAGAATGCATTATTCTTTTGCACCATAATTATTCCCCCAGTGTATTAACTTATCAATATATCTAACTCTCAACATGGCGACATTTGAGGATATTTAAATCCAAGGATGAGGAACATGGATTGAAACAGGAGATTTTCCTACAAACTTAGGCCCTTTCCGCACGGAGGCGGAAGGGCTTGGGTCGGCGTTGCTGACGCCGACCTGACGACGCCGGGACCCTCTGCATGGACGGTCCCAGAAAGAACTGGGAAGACGGCGCCGCTGGGCGCCGTTGCCCGGTCGACTTACCTGCTCTCCAGCCCTCCGGCACGTTGCCGGGGCCTGGGGACACGCCTCCCCTGCCCTGTGCGCCTGCTTCCGCATCGCAGAGCAGGGGGGCGTGTCCCCAGGCCCCGGCGACGCGCTGGAGGGCCAGAGAGCAGGTAAGTAAAGGGAGGGAAGCGCCTGGAAGCCTCTGCCATTCACACGGCAGCGGCTTCCAGCCGGCGTTTCCAAAAAACCACGCTGGGGAAGCGTGGTTTGGAAATGCTGGCTTGGCGCCAGTCGGGCGGCGCGAGGGTGGCGGCGCTGCGAAGCAGCTGCGTCCCCTGTGCGAATGGCGGCCTGGGGATGGCGTTTTTGCCGTCCCCAGGCTGCCATATTCCGCCCGTGTGGAAAGGGCCTTAGGGACACAGCCAATTTGCAGAAAAATCCTAAAAGTAGAAAAAAGGGGGGGGAGGTTTGCAAACAAAAAAAGCAGAAAGAAGATGTCTGCACTTGTGCACAGAAGGAAGAGGATAAGAAAGGAGAATCCTAAGTCAGTATTCTCTGCCCCCCTTCAGTTACTGAGGTGGCAAAACTAGAGAAGGATGGAAAGGAGGGAGGAAACTAGCAGCCCTCCTCTGGTGGTGATGCTCCTCTCATGGCACCCAAACTAGAAATGAGCAGGGAGGACCTGTTGACCTTCCCTCCGCTGGCCATGGGATGGCCATCTGAACACTTAGAACAGCAGGGCAAGAAACACTGGACTCCCCAGCCATCCCTGTTGCTGAGGTGGCAGCCATTGAGCAATTTGCTACCACATGACTAGTATGACTCAACCAAGACTGCCTGTTTTGTACTGTTTGGTACTATTCAGAAGGGATTTTAAAAAATAGTTTTGAACTACGGTCTGAGACACCCAGGTAGAGCTGACAAACCAGATGGAACTACTGGAAGGCCCTTGTTGCCACTGGTATCACCTGAATTTCAAAGGACAGTAATGAATCCAAGAGAATCCCCAGATCTTGCACCCCACCCTTCTGGAGCAATACAGCCCCATTCAGAACCAGGTTGCTCATGATTTTGAGGATTCAGGAGCCCAGAACACAGAGAACCGCCATCTTGTCTGGATTTAGCTTTAGTTTGTTAGTCCTGATTTAGTTTCCAGGCAATGTTCCAGCACATGGAGTGACTCTCCTGACTCTGATGAAATGGAGAGATAGAGTGGGATGTCATCCGCATATTGAGGACACTTGAGTCCAAATCCTCTGATAATCTCACCCAGTGGCTTTATGTAGAAGTTGAATAGTATAATGTTATAATTGTTTGGGAAGCCCTTTTTGTCTGTCTGTGATCAAAGTCATGGTGTTAGTGTGATAAAATAGTTAAGGAACTACACTGCTAATAAACTGTATCCAGTTCCCTGTATTGTTTTTCCATTGAGAACCTCTATATCAGTGGTGGCGAACCTATGGCACGGGTGCCAGAGGTGGCACTCAGAGCCCTCTCTGTGGGCACACGCAAACAGAGTGCCCCCCCCACTCATCTAGGTTGGCCTGGGCTGCTGAGCTTGATTATTAGCATTAAACCTAAGACCTAGTTTTGGGAAAGCAATGTAGGTAACCCTGTTAAGCGCTGTTAAACCCCACTGATTTTCATGCAAAGAACTAAAGTGCGATCCTTTACCTGGGAGTAAGCTTGGCTGCTGGCAATGGGGCTTGCTTCTGAGTAAACCCTCCTAGGGTCGTGATTCACCCGTTGGAAGAGTTGCACGGTTGCTTCAAAGCAAAGCCACCAACTACCACCAAGCTTTCTTCCGAGTAATGCACACCTCGGAGCCAACCGTTCTTTCTAAACTAAAACCTAAGTATTCAGGCTAAATTGCCGTGTTGGCACTTTGTGATAAATAAGTGGGTTTTGGGTTGCAATTTGGGCACTCGGTCTCGAAAAGGTTCGCCATCACTGCTCTATATTTTACTTCATTTTACTTCATTTTCAAAAATTCATCCAAAATGTCATAAATGAATCTAAACACTTACGTAAACATTTTAACAAATGTTATAAAATAGGCTACATGTTCTTGGATGATAAGAAATGTACTGAGGTCAATAGCTCATCCCTGTCTTGGTGCTACTTCAATCAGTTTGTCATAGGCTATCACTATTTTATAGCTATTTCACTTAATTGAGAAGGTGCTGTAAAACAGTTTTGGATTACATTAATGAGAGATATATTTATCTGATGGGGGGAGGGTGAGAATAACAAAGTAGGTCTCAGAAGCAGGTTTGAGTGACCCCCACTGTAACCATTAAAATATTTCTGACTATAGTGAGCATTACACATAGCTACATATTCATCTGTAATTTTGCTTATGCTGCTGAGCCTTGTTTGCTATTCTGTCAGAACATAGTTAATGATTAGCAGGTCCCTCTGATTTCTAAGTCCATGAGTAAACAAGCTGAAAAGATCCAAAGTCTAAATAGATAAAGAAAAAGTCAGCTTTTTCAATCATCTTCTTCACTACATTTTGTAACAGTTCTGCATAATTGTATATAGTTGTTCGTATAGGACTATAAAACCTTGTAATTTTTTTTAACTCAGAGAGAGATTGTTATGTGACATCCTGGTAAGATAGACTCTCTCTTTGTGTACCTGTGAATGACAAATTCTTCAAGGAGTGTTTCTGAGTCATTTTGGATCACTTCTAGGTGGTGAAGCCCGTTTCCCACTAGGTCACAATTGCCCAACAATGCATGTAATACAAGTATCTGCTTGATATAAATGACAGAGTTAATTATATGTTTATTAACCACCATTAAAATGTGTTTATTGACCATCATTAAAAATCAAATAAAGGGAACATTTTTTTCCAATGAAGAAGTTTATATATTAAGTTCTCAAGTACAGAATTCAAATAATTTACATGCGGAGATAGTATATATTTGAGATGGATGACCTTTTGGAGAACTTACTCACTTCATAAGGAGATTTTACTGAGCTTATGTTGATGTACCTCTGAGCACTTCATACTGTCAAGTTTGTTGTTGCTGGAGTCTCAAGCATAAGAATTCAGGATTAAGCATTAGAAACCATTTACGGATGTACTAATCCACTTTGCAAATTGAAAAGTCAACATCTTGTTTTTGAGGCTGGTGCAGAATAACATAGACCAAGTATGCCTTCTGTTTGCCTTTAATTTTTGTACATCTAAAGTGTTAACAATGGTCATGTATATTCTACAGCACAGAAAGGCACTGTAAGTAAGCAAACCACTGTTTGCACATGAGAAACACCTTCAGCAGTCAAGTCATCAGTCAATGCAAACAGTGTTTTGATATATAAATTGTAAACACAGCCAGAGGTTTTGCTTCTAATTCAGAAATGTATATTTAGAAAAGTGGCAAAGTGGACCTTGCAAGATCATTCAATAATATCTATGCTGAAAGAGAGAGCAACTGAGGCCCCTTCCGCACACGCAAAATAATGCATTTTTAAACCACTTTCACAACTGTTTGCAAGTGGATTTTGCCATTCTGCACAGCTTCAAAGAGCACTGAAAGCAGTTTGAAAGTGCATTATTCTGCATGTGCGGAATGAGCCTGAAAGATTTTAGGAACTGTAGAATGAGATGAAACAGATTTGTTATTTTTCTGAGTTTTAATAAAATGCACAGAACTTTTATTTGGAATGCCAAAGCTATTACACAGATTGCAAATACTGGTATATAACATATCCTCATTGAAAAAGGTCATTCATATTGACCTCAGAACTAAGACTGGCAAATAAAATATGTTTATTTGTCAAGCCTAAGTTTCAGAAACACTGAGCAGAGAATGTCAGAAAAGGCCATTCAGCATTTTCTAATTTCTTGATGGAGGATATTTTGGCAGTGACAGCTGAAAACACACTCTATTAGTGGAATTCAAGTAGTAGTAATGACTGATTCATCTCTATAAATGTGCCCCATTTGATGCTTTTGATTAGATGCTGAATGGTTAAAGTAGAACTGGAGAAGTAAGCAACCACCATGACAATGTCACACACCATACAAATGTATAATTTATGAATTTTGTGTTTTTCAGTAATTTAACAGCTATGGAAAGCCCAGTGTGGGATATTTAGAATGGACCATACATATAGGATGAACTATTCTCTCCTCCTGGAATCACCCATCTATATAAATAAAAAGCAAAGTGTCCATTTGTTTCTTATAGTTGCTCTCCGAAACTACTGGACCAAATGCTGTGAAATTTTCTGTCAACATTGCTTTCTCATCCGAATGTGTTTTCACCTCCTCGCATACCTCACATATCTCACCTGTGCCTGGTAAACCATCCTTTCCCCACAAAACAGCGCCATATGGTGGATGCTGGGGCTGCTGGCACGACCTGGTTCTCAGTGCAGATGACGAGCTCTGTCTCTCCCCCAGCGACTCTGCTCCCTCACGGACTCTCTCACTCCTACACCGAAAACCCTGCCCATGCTCGACAACACACCCAACAGAAGCTGAGGTGACCGAGGCAACGCGCACGACAGAAGCTGAGGCGACCCAGACACGCAGCATTTCTCTAGAAGTACTGGCCAGACAGAAATGAAATACAAAACCACTCTCAACCTATTATCTACAAAACAGTGACACTTACACATTAAGCCTCTGTCCTCACCTCCTGACCCTCTCCCTGAATGAAATATTACCTCAGAACGCATAATCCACTCCACTCTGTTGTCTCACCAAGCCATAGGAATACAAACCTCTTACAGCACGGACTGGCATTCTTCAGACCATGCTCATCATGACCACTGATGCCATTGTATAAGTAATACAATCACTGCACTGCTAATTATATATTCTAATCCAGGATAACTAACAGACCACATTGCAAATGAGAAAAAAACAACCTTCCACTAGAGATTCTAACTGTCTAAAACAGTTCACATAAACATAGCCACTGTACATATTTGTGGGCGGGGGGGGGGAACTAGCCAAATACATTCATTCTTCAGCCTGTGATTAAAATGATTACACAGAAGAATGCTGCAGAAGGTTTCCCCCCCTCCTTTGCATGCCACTGCGATCATTGTAAGTATTGGGATGGTTTCTTCTTCAGAATTGTATTTAGCGGCAGTTTTAGCCACAGTTAACTCACATTAATACTGTAGTCTACTGTATTTGTGATTCAACGATATTTGTGATTACCTTTTCCATGGCCTTGAGTGGAGCATCATTGCCAGAATGATGAAAACAGATCAGATATCAATAGGCACTGCACATATTTGCGGGGGTGGGGGGGTGGGGGGGTGGGGGGTGGACTACCCGAATATATTCATTCTTTAGTCTGTCATTACAATGATTACAGAGAAGAATGCTGCAAAAGGATTTCCCCCTGTATGACAAATGATCAGAGAGTACATAGGTTTTCCTGAAGCATGGTAGTGAAAGCCTAGCCACAGCAGTCGACACACACTGTAGTCTACTGTATTTGTGATTGACATAGATCTACACACAGACTGCTTCTCACATGGACAAGTATATGTTGCATGCTCCAGAGTCACCAAACCAGACAATCTCTACATCTACACACACAATGGAGAAACAAGAAATATCGTGTACCCGCAAGCATAGCAAACTTAAACATATTGGAAAGCTGCAGTTCATCTTCCCTTACTTTCTCATTTCACCAAACTGTGCCATGGCAACGCATGGCTGGGTACAGTTAGTATTCTCTATTTTCTCTGTGCCCTTCTCTTTTTCCTACCCACCTACCCACCTACCTTTTATCATCTCTCCAACTTTGGCTACATTTATTATTCATTTTTTTTTCATTTATAACTCACCTTTCTCCCCAAATTTCTCACCTTTCTCACCAAATTAGAACTAGGTATTCTGCACTGAGTTTCTTAGAGACACAGTGAGAGAAAATATCTATGGATTCTGCACAGGGGAAAATGCAACCCTACCCCATTTA
The DNA here is from genome assembly GCF_021028975.2 of Sphaerodactylus townsendi. Taxonomy (NCBI): domain Eukaryota; kingdom Metazoa; phylum Chordata; class Lepidosauria; order Squamata; family Sphaerodactylidae; genus Sphaerodactylus; species Sphaerodactylus townsendi. The sequence goes on from NC_059428.1 coordinate 89,569,940, forward strand.
CTGATGCCAGGGGGCCTCTTTTAGTTCTTTGCCATTTGCCTTAGTAGGCTTTACCCTTGACAAGGAACTTGAAACTCTGAATGCCCCATCTACAGTTTTAGCTTTCTAATCTTCTCCCAACTAAATGACAAACTCTGGGGGTCTGGGGGCTTATTGAAACAGACAAATAATTTGTGTTTTGTATTGGGGGCAGGGCAGAGGGATTGTTTATCTGGAGCCCATATTAAATGAGCTTTTCAGTGGCAACCTTATAGGCCGCTTCAAGACGTCTATTAATCGCGCTCTGGGGACGGGATAAACGCCACCCTAGGGAGCCATTAGCCTTCAGACAGAAGTGCTAAAGGTAATGCAGCGCCGACCTGACCTCGGCCCCCCCCCCCCCCCCCCCCAGGGCGGCGTGGTTACCCTGAAAAACAACCCTTTAAAGGGTTGTTTTTCCTTCCACAGCGTGTTCCCGGTGGCGCGGTGCGAACAGCACCGCCGGGAACACACTGTTTCCCTTCCCCGTTCCACTCACCGTGTCCCCGCCATTTAGCCTTGTTACGGCCGTGAAAGCCCTCGGCCCCATGCTGTCCCTCCTTTGACCCCTGGAGGTCGGAGGGCAGCGTGGGCGGGGCTGCGATGGCCAGCAGGCCGACGACGGGGACACGGTGAGTGGAACAGGGAAGGGGGAAGAGGCGGCTCCGTGGGGAGCCATCTGCCGTCTGCCGGCCTTTCTGGAGGCCGCCTGGAATTCTTGCCGGCGTGGAGGCGCCCTTACGGCAGTGCAGAAACGGCCCTAGCTTCTCAAAAACTAGTGAAATGAAAATATCTTGAGTGCTGTTGAGTATTGCCAGCGTGGTGTAGCAGTTAAGAGCAGGTGGACACTAATCTGGAGAACCTGGTTTGATTCTCCACTTCTCCACATGAGCAGCAGACTCTTATCCAGTGAACCAGATTTTTTTCCCCACTCCTACATTTCTGCTGCATGACTTTGAGCTAGCCAGAGTTCATTCACAACTCTCTCAGCCCCACCTATTTCACCAAATATCTGCTGTGGGGAGAGGAAGGGAAAGGAATTTTTAAGCTGCCTTGAGTCGACTTGGAGGCAGGGTATATATTGAAACTCTTCTTCTAAATGAAGTAAATGATGGTGCTAAGCATGCTTCCTGGGAGTAAAGATGAAAGGCCTTACTTCTAATGATTGCCAAACTTATTATGCCGATAAAGGTTCTTGATGTTGATGTTGATTGCCAAACTTGAATACACTAAAGCTGTTGGCAGTATTCATACAGGACAAACTATTTTCAGAGATATTTCAGACCCATCTCACACATGTTTATATCAGGATAAATCAATGCATTGGATGCAAATGAAATTTTAAAATGTAGTATATTGGGACCCACAACAAAATGTTCAGTTTGCTCTTAAATTGCCCATTAGCCAAACTTATAGACTGGTTTCTTTATACAACTGAGTTGAGATTTGGGAGATTTGGGAAGAACTAAATAATTCTTTTCCAACTTCAGAAACAGCAATCTGACCCTTTAGATTCACAAAACTCAGAAAGTGAGGGCCAAGTTACATTATATGCCTGACATGTTCTAATTCAGGAGTGTATGACTGGAGCTGTACACATACCTACATCACATACCTACACATACCTACTCTTTAAAAAGCACTCATTTACTCGGTGCTGCAAGGGAGCACTGGAATGAAAAAAAGTAGAGTCCAGTTGCTCTCCCATCCCCCTTTTTCCAGTGGAAAGAAAGGTGGTGGGTTTGTATTCTTCTTCTGGCACGTTTCCTTCCTAGGACACATGGAGTCAGAGAAAAAGGGAAAAAAAGCCCTCCACTTCTCTTTTTGAGTTTTCCTTTATGACTGTGAGTCTGGTCTTGCATCCATGACCAAGCACATGTCAGGCATATTGGGTACAATAGGGAAATTGACTGAGGTTCAAAAACAGTTTATGAGCAGATATAAAATTACAATATTGACCTCAGCTACATCCAGCAATTCCTGACCATACCTGACTTTCAGGGCACTAGGAGGCAAATTGTTTCACAAACTATGAAATGACAACCTGCCCTGAGAACTTTTTGAAATCTATAGGGAAATTGACCACAATGGCCCTTTTCACAAAAGCAATCTAGAATGTTTCAAAAACATTTTTTTTAAAAGCCCTTCATCATGATGTTTTCACTCATCTTCTCAAAATGTTTCATGGCTGCTGTGAGGTGTGTGTGTGTGGGGGGGAGGGGAAGTTGGGTAGTGGTGGTTATTTGTAGCAATGAGGCTTCATTGTTTCTTTGATTTGGTTCTCTGTAGCTCTGCTTTATCAACAACAACAAAACCCACAGACATGAGGAAAATAAAGGCGAGGGGAAAAGAAATGAAGGCCCTTTCCGCATGGGCCAAAAACGACGGCCTGGGGGCGGTAAAAATGCCGCCCCCAGGCTGCCGTTCGCACAGGTGGCGCTGCTGCAACGCAGCAGCGCCGACCTGACTGCGCTCCCCCTCCCCCAGGGCGGCGTCAGGCCGCCCTAAACAACAACCCTTTAAAGGGTTGTTGTTGGGGGAAAAGCATCTTCCCGGCAGCGCGGTGCGAACCGCACCGCCGGGAACATACTGTCTCCCTGCCCCGTCCCACTCACCTTGTCCCCGTCGTCGCCTGCTGGCCTTCGAAGCCCTGCCCACGCTGTCCTTCGACCCCTGGAGGTTGGAGGGCAGCGTGGGCGGGGCTTCGACGGCCAGCAGGCGATGACGGGGACAAGGTGAGTGGATCGGGCTGGGAAGAGGGCGGTTCGGCGGCGAGCCGCCAGCATTAATTTTGCCGGCCTCTGCTGAGTCACCAAGAGCGCGTATACGCAAAAGGCCTTCGCCTCCACGCCGGCGGAATTCTTGCCGGCGTGGAGGCGACAGGGAGGCCGTGCGGAAACGGCCGAAGTCAGGGACTCAAAAAAATGGCACCGACAGCATAGTGGTGTGGAAAACAGCAGTGAAAAAGATAAAACATTATAAAAATGACTGCACAGCAAGGGAAGATGGCTTGGAAATGTTTCATTCTAAAAAAGCTTTGTAAAAGGAGTTTGCTTAAAACAGGGGGGGGGAAGCCTGTTTGGAAATGGTTTTGATACCAAAGGGGAAAAATACAATGTGAACCTCCTCAGAGGAAATGTTTCATTTCCTGACTGAAAATGTTTTTAATCATCTGTGCAGAAAGGGTTTGAATGTGTTTGTAGCAAAGGTCCATACTCCTCATCCACCCTGTAAACCTCTCATCTACTGCTGCCCTAAAGGGCAGTTTCTCCGTTCACATTACAGTAAATACATTTACAGCTTATCCATGTGTGCATGCATCTGTTTGTATGAAAGAACCAATGGAAGAATCAATTTACAATTGAAACTGAGGTGCAAGGTTCAATTTACAAATGAAACTGAGGAGCAGTAGCTAGATAAATGTGGGGTATCAATCACATGTTCAACTGTACATGTGTTCAATGAGAATTACTCAACACATGCATAAAGAAAAATCAGGTGTACACTGTAACTTGTGAAAAGGACTTAAGAAGCATCATATCTGAACTGTCCTTCTATGGTGAAAGATTGTCCCTATTGGGAAAGTAGACAGGGAGGCTCATATTTTTCTGCATGCCTGGGAAACTGATAGCGCCTTTAACATGAACATCTGGAGGGCTGCGAGAATGAGAACTGAGAATGAGAACTTCACATGAGAACTGAGTTAAGGGGTAGTTGAGAGGAATGGAGTTGTCAATACTTTGTCTACGTGTTGTGGATATACAATTTTAATCCTTCCTATAAAATAACAAATTGCCTATGACGCTAACGTCAGTTCTAAGCATTTTTTCTGTTCGATTTAGTTTCAGCAGAATTTGTCTTGGATAATTCAAAGCAGTTCTTTTGAAATGGGGAAGGCTTACAAAAATAGACAGATTATCATTCATATTGTATAAACCACACATTTTTGGACATATTCTCCCAGAGTTTCAACTTTAATCAGACCATTTTCCATTAAATCAGTTATAGGTGTCATTGTTATATGAAATGTAATTTCACAAGTGTTTATGCATAATAAATCTGATGGAAGAGCTACTAATAGCAAGCTTTTGACATTCCTTAGGTACCTTTTTCAACTTTCTTTTTAACATACTGCAAGTAGAGCATAATGAACTACATTAATAAAAATTACTTTAAAATGAGGTGAATACATTAAAATTGAATTACAATAAGTACCTAGGATGCACAACCAGACTATGTGCAAAAGATAAGCCCAGGAATTGGTTATCTCCCCTTGCATCTCTGTAATAATAATTGACCTTTATCTAATGAGGCTATATGTTTAGCATTTATTTTATTTATTTATTTTTAATAGCAAGGAAGGCTCTGTGGGTTTGTTGAGGCATGACCTGCGGATAGCATTCTTACTGCCTGGAAGTCTAACATTTTCAACTTGACTGCCCATTTTCAACTTGACTGCCCAGTACTGCACCACTGCTTCTTGCTATACATTAACAAGCCAGTCATCATATGAGAAAAGTACTGTGATTTTCACAAAGGAATATTTATCACCTCAGCTGCCTGTTAAAGCTATGTGGCCACATGCTATAACTTCAGTATCACAAGGTATCAGAAAACTGAAGTGAATGATTTAGTAAAACAAAAATGAGTAGTCAAATATGAGGTGAGACATAACATTAAAATCTAATCCCACAAAAGAAAATTTGTAAAAAAAATATAAGACTATAGCATTGTGAACAAACCTCTGTGTTTGAAAAAAGCCTACCTACTACCCTTCCCCAAAAGAGCTCAAGGAGATCTACATGTTTATGTCAACTTTGCAGCAGTTTGTTCCGCACATACAAAATAATGCGTTTTCAAACCACTTTCACAACTGTTTGCAAGTGGATTTTGCTATTCCGCACAGCTTTAAAGAGCACTGAAAGCAGTTTGAAAGTGCATTATTCTGCATGTGCGGAATGAGCCTATGAGTCAGAAGACACAGAATGCTATTTTCTACAGTCAATTGCTACAGTGTTCTGGAGAAGATCAGGAATGAATCAGTAGACATAGACACATGTTTGATTTTTGAACAGGCTCCCATCAGGGGAAAAGGCAGGATGTGTACAAAATGTTGACTATTATTTCTCAAAAACACATCAAACTTGAACTAAAATACTTTCAGAACCACTTCAGCACTGAAGTCTGCTGCCATCCAAACTGTCATCTTTGTTCTCCTAAATGCCACATGGTTTAGTCTTAAAGCCCCTTTTACTTACAGGAGAGAAGGGGGGGGATATAAATCCAAACTCCTCCTCCTCCTCCTCCTCCTCCTCCTCCTCCTCCTCCTCTTCTTCTTCTTCTTCTTCTTCTTCTTCTTCTTCTTCTTCTTCTTCTTCTTCTTCTTCTTCTTTAGTGTATACTTTGACTGGTATTCTGAATGGCTACCTTAAAAAATTAATTTCATCTCTTGCATCCTTGATTTATTAAGTACTAACTTTTAGTTCCCTTCAATAAAGAACTTCTGGTGTTCTTAGAGACCAGTTTTATCTCACATTGATGTTCTACATACACATGTTCTGAATGGGCATGTTCCCTGCCTTCACTCAGGTACATTTCCCCATTTCTGTTGCTCTTGTCTTTCTTCATAGACAACCAAATTCAGCTTTCCAAATAATGTATCATCTGTCACCTGACTGTCATCTAAATAAGGCTGCATCACAATCTTAATGTTAGTAATATTGTAAGAAAGGAATGCAGCAGCAGGTTTTGTACTAAGGAAATGCCATATTTTAGGCAAGAAGTTGCATCTTGAAAGGCAAATTGGATTTTTTGTCTCATAACCAAAAATCTAACAAGGAAATGTTTGGGTTGAAACCTGGGATTTTTGGGTTGAAACCTGAGGTGTTTTTGACAGTACAAAGTACAGCTCAGTCGCATCTGTTTCCTGAAAATAGCATCTCAAGATATGCCTTAATTTTGCTAAGCTGAGGTCTGTTTTCCCCTCCAAATAACTCTTTAGACTGAGTCCAGGAGAAATTTCCTTAATAACAGCTTTTATGATCTCTGCTTCACTGTATCTAATTTTTAAACTCTATTGGCAATTTCTTCTCTACCTTCTCTACCTCTACATTTGACTGTCTATTTCTTTTATGCTTTCCTGAAACTGAGGCTGTTTCCGCACAGCCAAATAACAGCACTGTAGGGACGGAAAAAAACGCAGTCCCTAGGAGGCACTGCTGCATTGCAGCAGTGCTATCCTGGCCACCCTAAAGCAACGTGAAGGCGCCGCTTTAAACCTTGCTCAACAAGCGAGGTTTTTGCAAAGTGGCATCTTCCCGTTGGCGGGGTGCGAATCGCACCAGCAGGACACCGCTGCTTTTCCCATCACCTCTACTGACCTTCCTGTTCAGCGTTGCTCTGGAGTGCTGCAGCGACCCACCCATGCTGCCCTCCGACCCCTGGAGGTTGGAGGGCAGCGTGGGTGGGTCCCTGCAGCTCTCCAGAGTGACACTGGACAGGAAGGTCAGTGGAGAGAGCCAACCGAGAGGCGGCTCCATGCAGAGCTCGCATGATAGCATGTGAACGGTCCCCGAGTCTCCACCGGCACAATTCATGCCAGTGGAGATGTGTTTCCGCACGTGCACAAAAACAGCCTGAGTCTCAAGTAGTTTTACCTTCTCAGAGTCCCCTCCTTGATAGCAACAACAAAATCTGCAATATGGTGTTTAGTTTCTGTACTATAGACAGCCCTTCATTCTCTAATTCTCTTAGATCTTCTCCATTCAGATACTGGCTACATGCTTGAGCAAGGCAAAGTTGTCCTTAGTTGCAATGTTACAGCCATCGGCACCAGAAAGTCCTAGAAAGTTAAAAAAACCCTCCTTCAACTTGAAGATGATGATGAAGAAGAAGAGTTGGATTTATATCCCCCCTTTCTCTCCTGTAAGAAGACACAAAGGGGCTTACAAACTCCTTTCCCTTTGCTCCTCACAACAAACACCCTGTGAGATAGGAGGGGCTGAGAATGCTCAGAAGAACTGTGACTAGCCCAAAGTAACTGAGCAGTTTTGTTGGAGTGCACAGGCTAATCTGAATTCCCCAGATAAGCCTCCACATCTCAAGCGGCAGAGCAGGGAATCAAACTCAATTTGAGGACATAATACTTCAGATATAATGATAAAAAAGCTCTTCTACCTTCAAAAGCAGGGTTTCAAACTCATGAGCCATGATTTTTCTGACCATTTCACTCCTTCACAAGGCCTCTTCTTTTCCTTGGGTATTTCTTCTTTTTCCTCTCAGAGCTGTGTAGGTTCATTTCTTGGAAGGTAAAAGCCACTCCCTTTAAACCTGTCAAAAAGTTACACACTAATCAGGAAAAGACAGGATGCATAGAAAATGTTGACTTATATTTCTTAAGAAAACACCAAACATGAACTGAAACACTTTCAGAACCAAAATCACTTCAGCACTGAAGTCTGCTCATTGCTACTGGAAGTAATATCATGGTATTGCTTTAAAACAAGACAAAACAATGCTGCCTCTAATTCATTAAATTGAACATTTAACACATACTTAATTTCCTTGTCATTCTTTAGTCTGGTAATCTCTTCAAAGTTACACAATTGTTATTACATAGATACCATGTGCATAGAAGTTACTCTTAATAAAACTATTAAATGTGATATCACCTGACTTCATCCCATGTCACAACTGCCACCAATCTATGGCCACTTCTGCATGGCCCATTTAGACTGCTGAGGGGCTGGTAAAAACGCCATCGGGGTTGGAGGGGGGAGATCCAGCAGCAGCGAACGGCACCAGCTGGAAGCTAGCGTTTTCCCCACGCCAGCACAGATCTTACCTTGTCCCCCAGCCGCATCACTCTGGAGAGGCCAGGGGACATGACTCCTGGCCTCCATCCCTGGAGGAGTTTCCATGGTCACAGGGGCATGTCTCCTGGCCTCTCCAGTGCAACGGGAGACAAGGTAAGAAGGATCTGTGCCGGCGTACTCTGGGGGGTGCACTGGTGTCAACTAACCCTGGACTTATGCCACCCTTTAGCATGGCATAAGTCCATTAACCCTACAGAGAGCTTTTTGGAAGTGGCAGGGCTCTGGATTGAGTTGCTTGTGCTTTACATTAATGAAGAAATGCATATATTTTAATTCCATGATATTAATATAGTCTATTCATATTCATATACTTTTCTAAAACAGTAACATTTTCTTTTTAGACAGAGCTAGACAGAAGCCCTTCTTATCTTTTTTTCATCATCATTAGTTTGACTCTAAGAATAGTAGATTTATTCAGAGAGAGCCTAATGTGAGATTAAAAAGGCTAGTCCTCCCTCCACTGCATGATCTTATAAAACTACACCTCACTTCATACTCCCAAGTATCTTGAGGACATTATTGTATCTAGGCTTGCTTAATGTCCCCTTTTTGATGTCTATAGACAACAAAGGATCATTGCATTGGAATTACTTAAGAATGTGCTCTGGAGCAATATTTGACTAGAGGTTAAGCAAGAATTCACTTCCCTAACCACATTACCTAAAATGATCATATGCTTATATTTCTTTGACCACAGTGATTCCTACTGAACCTAGGCATTCCTAACCTTTGTAAAATGTTACATTGGGAAAGATAGTGTACATTCATATGTAGGTTTTCCTTGACAAAGTAAATAGCCACATGACAGTGCAATGGTGATTGGCTTTATATTTAAATATTACATCACAGATGTATTTTTTTTAAATCAGATGAGTGCATCTTTAAATATAATATTGTGCTTTACTATACTCAGTCTTGATTAAATTGAAAATAAAGGTGTAAATTGCAATTTTAGAGCCTTAGAGCGCAATGATGTACAATTCATTGCAGAGCAAATTAAAAATACTTGATAGAAAATATTTACAGTCGTCTCTGAGAAAGGGAGTATCAGTATATTAATGCAGATTTCCATGCTCCAGAGAAAATGTTAAAACAGGCTTAGATTAAGCACACTAAAAATACAAGTAAAAAACTTCTGCAAACTGCCGTCTGTGGGCCCATCAAATAAAAGGGCAGCAAGTAGCCAAACATTCCTCCATGTGCTTATATCCAGCTCAGCATAGAATCCCCTGCAACAAAATGTTTCTGTTCAGTTTTCTATGTCAATAAGCCAACTTCCAACTGGAAAAAAGTGCTCAAAAACTGATAGCACTAACCAGCCATAACAAAGCTCTTCCACGTTATATTGATCCATGTTTGACTCTGCATTGAGTTTAATAGGACAATTCCAAATTTTGCTTTGCCTTGATCAGACTGTCACTATTAAACCAAAGATGCCCAATGTGTTTACAGTTATTAACAATAATAAATACTTACAGCAGCCCTGTGGTGCAAAGTGGTAAGCTGCAATACTTCTATCAAAGTTTTGTTTAATGTACTGCCAAAGGCTTTCATGGCTGGATTCAACAGGTTTTCTGGGCTTTGTGGCCATGGTCTGGTAAACATTCTGAGAAGGGAATGTTTAGTGGGGTACACATTGTTCATGTTCCATGGTGGGGAACCAAGCAATAAGTGTTTGGGTGAAAAGGTGTAATTGAATGCACTGCAAATGTGTGATTGAGTGCATTGTATTGCTGGTGGGGTTATCAGTCCATTTATATTTGTAGTCGCATTTGCATTTCCTGCAGCAGCAGCAGTATTTGTGAATGCAAATTCTGTGTCTGGGTGGAGTCCATTGTCCATGAACTTAGCATGCCCTTGGCCTTTGATTCTGGTGTTTTTCAGTACTGGTAGCCAAGCTTTGTTAATTCTCAAAGTCTCTCCTTTCTTGTTGAAGTTGTCCTGGTGTTTGTGAATTTCAATGGCCTCCTTGTGCAGTCTGACATAATAACCTTCTGAATTGTCTGGAATTTCAGTGTTTTAAATTAAAATGTTATGTCCAGTTTTGTTTAGGACATGTTCTGCTACTGCAGATTTTTCAGGATAGTTAAGCCGACTTGCATAGCAAGTTCCACTCAAACATTTACTGATTGGTTCCCCACCCTGGGACATGGACAATATATACCCCACTAAACATTCCCTTCTCACTAGACATAGTGTATAACAGACTTCTCTTTGTGATACACCTCTGAAGATGCCAGCCACAGGAGAAACGTTAGGAACAAGATCTACCAGACCACGGCCACACAGCCTGGAAAACCCACCACAAAATTTTGCTTGATCTATTTATAGACTGCCTGAAGGAAGGGAATCATGAAGAGAACAATCTTCCACTTCCCACCATTCTAAGTCAGTTCTCTCAGTTTTACCTACTCTACCCAGAAGACAAATTAGCTCTGTTCTAGGAACCTGAGTGAGGAATTCTTCTCTCCTTGGAAGTAAATTCCCTTCCTGATCACTCTTTCCTCAGTATGCTCTGGAGGGATGCAGGGACCAGCCCATGCTGCCCTCCAACCTCCAGGGGTTGGAGGGCAGCGAGGGCGAGCTCTGCAGCCCTCCAGAGCAATGCTGGACAGGAAGGTCAGTGGAGGCGATAGGAAGAGCGGCCACGTCCTGCTGGTGCGGTTCGCACCGTGCAGCTGGGAAAACTGGATTCATTATGCAAGTTTGTTCTTGCACTGGCTCATGGGAACTTTCCCCATGTATTTGGAAATATTCTGTGTTTTAAACTTTAAGATTTCAGAATTTTGGCCTATAATTACTGCTTCTTGGACCCATCTGAAAAAGCAATACCTATTTTTAAAACCTTTAAAAATATATGTCTTCCTCTCAGACTACTCTGAGACAGCTCTGGCCGTGACATAGATAACAATACTTCTGTGAACTAAATTAAGCTCTTGTTTACTTTAAATCTTGCAAAAAGCACCATTTGTCAATTCTCTGAAGAAAGCATAAAAATTGCTACTTATGACACAAACTAGAAATGAAAGTAACTTGCCTGCACCTGCTGCTTCTTCAGATAAATTGGTTATACAGCAGATATTACGGCTGAAATCCTAAGGGATAAATGTTTTCCTAGGAATAAGTCCTACTGAATAAATGGGTCTTATTTCTGAGTTTAGTTTATACCAGACAACACTTGATTCATTCTACTGGTTAGGAATTCATGAGCAGGAGGGCTGCACTCTCCTTTCTCATCAAAGAGAACAGCAACAAGACCTGTACCATTTTCCTTGATCAAATTCCCCTTCCTTCCTTGTGTATCTGTCTGGTTTAAGCAGTGCTAGTACTGCTTGAAGTTGTGGGAGCAGAAGTACCTCCAGGATGCTCTGGATCTTTGCTGAATCTATAAAGCGGGGATTGAAGAAAAGTGAACTGGGGATGGCTAGATTAGAAAGGCTGATTTGTTAAGCCACAAACTGCAGAATCACTGGGACAACAACTGAAAACCAACTTAAAGAGAGCAATGGTTATGCCACAACTTTGATTAGAGCATACTGGAGGAAGGAAGGGTTCAAAAGGACCCCAGAAGGGTTAGTGTGGCATATAATGGTAACAAACGAACAAATACATACATAAAACCCATGGATTTGGAGGACATTACCAGCTTTTGTGCATCCTGATACCTAAAAGTGACCAAATAGATTTGATTTTTCAAACATAATTTCAGTGTTCTTTGCACCACCTCCTGTTCCTGCCTTACTGCATAGGGTTCTTGTTGACAATAACAAGCAATAGCAAAGTCTTTTTTTTAATAAAAAAAATCAGACTGTGTGGGGTTTTAAATAGTAGTACAGCTTTATGGTCAGTAGAATATTTTTTCCAGGAAGGACTTCGAACAGTAGTAATGGAAGTCCACCTGTTGATATGCTTCCTGGTACTAAAAGGCACAAATGCATCATCAAGCTGCATCCTGAACACAAGTGGCTCTTAGAAGCTGAGAAGATGAACGGCTTATATTTTATCACTAGACTCTGTCCCTTCTATAAAATTGCCAATAAACATCCTGTCTTCCACTAAAGCTTATGAGAAAAATGGTGGTGTTTCCATAGTTTGTTTTTATGGATATGAACTAGGAAAAACATTAGGTTTGGGGGGAGGCTATAGTTTTTTTTTTAGGAAAGGCATCATTGTTGGATTTCAGGACTATTTGGTCTTCAGTTCAGTATTCAGATTTGGATTTTTCTAGTAATTGAGTCCATTATTTCCTATGGAAAATCTTTCCAGGCTAAAGTGCAGCAGAGTTAGTGTTACTTATCTACTAAAGTCTTCACCACTTACCACACAAGTTTCAAGTGAGTTGGACAATAAATTTCATATCTTCCTGGATACTTTGGGGAGATAGCATAGTGACTGGTTGAAGGATGTCAAGAGATCCATATCGTTCATTTTCCATAGAAGGAGGCTATCTTCCAAGGCCTTATTCCCATCCCTATCCTCTGTCCCTTCCCCATTCCTTGTACTTGTGTTCCCCATATCCTACATCTACTATAAATTTTGCCAATTGTTTTGGAATGAATTTGCTAAAGCTTGAAGAAGGGAAGACCTACACTTCAGAAACTCTATTCAATGAGTGTATTATTATTATTGTTGTTGTTGTTGTTGTTGTTGTTATTATTATTATTATTATTATTATTATTATTATTATTATTATTATTATTAATTCAATTTGGTATACCAACCCATCACCGGAGGGCTCTGGGCAGTGTACAACGTCAACATAAAATACAATAACAACAGGGGTGAGTAAATAACAACCAATAAATAATACCTTACATGAAAAACTCAGCCCCATAAACTCTAAAATATTAATTTAATTTAAAACAGCAATTGCTACATTAAATTGGTGTCCCGCAAAAACCCTTACTTTAAAAATCCTCCTAACGAGGGAAGAAGGGGGCACGGTGGGTCCCAAAGATGAAAGGGGCCCTCACAGGAGAACAGAGGGGGGCACAATTCAGCGACTGGTCTCTCCAAAGGCCTAACTTCTATTTAGGAAGTTAGCTTTGTTATTTTTGCATGCTTGAATCCTTCACTGGACCTATATTGTGCTTAAAATGCATTCTTTCATATTTTCTTTCTAATAAAGCTTATTTTGCTTCACGGCATGCTGCTGTGAGTTCATTAGTCCAAACCCAGGTTAAAATAGGAACTTGCTCCAGGAACTTGCCAGCTCTGAGTTGAGAAATACCTGGAAACTTTCCCTGAGGAAATAGGGTTCGTGGAGGGGAGGAACTTAGAATCCACCCTCCAAAGAATCCATTTTCTTCAGTGGAACTGAACTCTATTATCTGGAGATCAATTGTAATGGCAGGAGATCTCCAGGCCCCACCTGAAGGGGGCTAACCAAATCCAAGGTCTCAGGTTCAAGACAGGAGAATAATTATCTCAGACCAAGGAGAGTCAGTCTTGACAGAATGTGTATGTAGCCTATGATTATTTCAGTCTTCAGTAGCAATGTATGTAATACACTATATTTGACAGAAACAAAGCAGGATGTTTTATATTTTCTAAGGAACACACACATTTAATTTATATTTAGTGCTAGGGAGAAAAACACTCATCTCTAATGTTTCAATACATGTTGTGCTTGCGAATCCATCTGAGACATCAGTGTACTGCTAATGTTAGTAACTAGGGATGTGCATCCAGATAAAGCCAAACTAAAAATAAATCAGAAAAAAGGCTGTTTTAATTTTCGGGGGGGGGGGGTATTTTTAGCTGAAAAAATAGGGGCAATTTAAAGGAGTCAAAAATTTGATCCCCAAGAATGCTGAAATGTTTCCAGATTTTTTGGGCTGCTTCAACACTGCTGCCTTTAAAAGGAGGACTCCTATCTCCTCCCTATTTCTCTCACTTACCTGCTGAATACTGCCTTTGAAGTTCACATAGGCTTGGAGGTGGCAGGTGGCAGAGAGCTGAATACTGGGCTTGGTGCAGCCAGGCAGAGCATTCAGCTTGGCATGCTGACTCCTAAGATTACATGGAATTCAGAGTTGGGAGAGATGCACAGCTGAATGCTGTGCTCAGCTGAGCCAAGCCAAGTTTTCATCATTAATTGGACATTTTGGGGATCAGCTTTAAAAGAACCCCCCAAATAAAAAACACGTCCCCAAAAGCCCAGAAAACATGTACCTATGGACAATATCTTACTCTATGTCTACTTAGAAGTAAATCAGCAAAGTTTCCACTGTATCTGCCATTTTTCTTGTGCTTCTAATTAATGATTTCCTGCTCCTTTTGCATTCTTGAATCATGAATTATCAATTTTGGGGGGAGTTTGTGTATTTAAATTTCTCTTTTTGCAGCCTGCCAATGCGCCCCTTTTAAGTCATTGGATATAGCGCAAAAAAAAAAGCAACTACAATAAAATATCTGAAAATGAGCAATAATTTTGTCTGGTTACAAAGTATAAAACTGTACTTAAGCACTCTCTCATGCCCAATATGAGCTAATAATTGTATTTATTTTTTTAATGTTTGTGCACCACACATTCTCTTTTACAAGTCTCACCGCAGTTCATGATTTCATTTTTTTTAAAGTCAAATACTAATAAACTAGTCTCTCATATTCAAGGACCATAATATTGGGAAATTACACCCTCTCAGCCTAACCTAGCTCACAGTGTTATAGGGCAGGTTCCCTAGAGAGGTGACATATTTATTTCTGCATAAATGAATAAAATAGAAATGAGAACAATGTAAGCTGCTTTGGTCCCATAGTATAAAGGCAGAGTATGAATGTAATAAATATATAAATGAATGACTGAAATGTATCTCCTATCTACCTAATACTCATTCCAAAATCCCCCTTTAAATTGTGACCTAAATTCTAGTTAAAAAACTGATCATCTTCTTTTTTCAAGATTTGAATTGACAGTGAATGAAAAAGCTCTTTTCTAGGATTCAGTTGTTGTTACAGCCCTATATGAGAGCATATCAGGAACTTACAGGAAGAGTGCAGTTGGCCATGCTGGTAGGGGCTGATGGGAATTGTAGTTCCTGAATATCTGGAGAGCCGCAGGTTCCCTACCCCTGCCCTAGGGTGTGAAGGATTTAAGTGAATAATAATTTACAATCATTTCATTAATTTGAGAGAATCAGCTGGCTTCAAAGAACTAAAAGAAAACAAAGACAAAAGGAAGGGGAAAAAGCCCTTTGCTCATAACCTGAGTTTCATCCAGATGGAAGTCTGTTTCAGGGAGCCGGCTGAAGATTGACTCAGCTTTTCATCCTTCTGAAGTCAATAAAATTAGTACCCAGCGTTCTGGGGGTAAAGTGCAGACAACTGGGAAAGACACTGGCAAACTACGCTGAAAACATAGTCTGCTTAGTACAGGGGTAGGGAACCTGCGGCTCTCCAGATGTTCAGGAACTACAATTCCCATCAGCCCCTACCAGCATGGCCAATTGGCCATGCTGACAGAGGCTGATGGGAATTGTAGTTCCTGAACATCTGGAGAGCCGCAGGTTCCCTACCCCTGGCTTAGTAAGTGCCGTGATGTGACGTCACTCCATAGGTCAGTAATGACCCAATGCATGCACAAGAGACTACCTTTATCCTTTACCTAAACAGCCTAAAGCCATGTCATAAATCATGTGGATTACTTCTTTAAAAAATCCCTTGAGAATAAAATCAGTAAGGAAAACATAGACAAAATCACTAATTACGCAATTAAAAAATAAAATCGAACAGAAAGTGCAGCAAAATATAATCAAGGCAGAAATCATATGAGTCATGCTAAGGAAAGTTATATCTTTATCTGGCACCTGACATTGAATGCACTTGGCAGCAGATGAATAAATGCTCAGAATTGTTATATAGAATTATTTTTGTTCTGTTGTGTGCTTGTCAATTGAGATCTTTGATTGCAACAAATATTTCCCTTGATAGTTGAGATATCAAAATAAAAATTGGTATGTATATTCAGAACAAAATTTAGTTGAATACCAGTTCAGTCCCTCGTCCCTTTGTTAATTAAACCCAAGTTAAAATTTATTCTATTATAATGTGAGATCTGGTGTACTGGAATACATGTTGGCAGTTATATAATTATGGAAGGAAGGTATGGTGTCCATAATGAAATCCACAAGCCCCATGTGCTAATCTAGACCCTTCTATTTTCAGAAGCCACACCCAGGTTATGCTTCTAAAGAGTGCTTTACCCAACACTAATATATTTTTGGCATCATTATGACTCAGATTTTGTGAGATCACATGCAGAACTATTATGACAGTGATTTGGATTTTTATGCTGTCTTCCAGTCAGACTATAAAAACTGTACCAAAACCCAGCATCTTTTTTACTGCTCCTCAATTCAGTGGTGTCAAACATGGGGCCTGGGGAGCAAGTGCAGCCCCTTGAGGGGGCTTATCAGTCTCCTGATCTGGCCTGGCAAACAGGGTGTTGCCTCAGCAAGCTTGCTGGCTTGATAAGACCTCTCAAGGCAGTCACCCCACAGCAGACTTGCCAGTTCAGGCACCATCCCAATGCTGTTCTGGGGCCAGCTTAGGCAGCCACCCCCCACCAGGGCCCAGTCTGACCAAGTCACATTTATATCATATCTAACTATCATAACAAATGAGTTCAACACCCCTGTTTTAACTGACCTGACCTAAGACAACTGTCCATGCTCTCACAAGCACTACTTTTGGTTCCATGTTGTACCCAGATTCCTCATCCCTCCTGTCCCAAGGCAATATCTCTTTTCCCCTACAACAACATCAAATCTGACAGGTTTTGGGGGTGGGGCTTATTGGAAGGGGGAGGGATTTATAGGAGCATTTATTTGTACCATTGTAGAACTTGTAGAATGAGTCTGATTGGGGGATCCTGGTGCCTCTGAGTCAGTAGGGCATGAAGGTGTTGCTCTTGTCTAACTTGGAAGGGAAAGTATTTGGTTGGGGGATACCTGTGGCAATGTGTTTGTATTTGGCTGGTGCTGGTGTTTTGCACAGTCCTTTGAGAAGGAGTTGAAGAAAGCTTTGCTCCTGCCATCAATGAAAGAGAATGAGTTGTTCACAACACTTTCCTGTTCAACAAAGATCACCACAGCTGTCTCAAAGCACTGTCCCAACTGACCATTCATGTGTCAAAGAGGGAACATGTAGAAAAATTGCCAACTTCCCAAAAAATAACCTCAAAGAGCCAAAGCCACCTTTAGCATAGCAGGGGAGCTCATAACTGAGCATAGAACACACCATGGGTCATTCAAACACCAGCACCAAACAGATACAAACACATTGCAACAGGTGTTCCCCAATCAGACACTCTCCCTTCCAAGTTCTATAAGGGCACCACCTATATGCCCTATTGACTCCGATGCACCAGTAGGCCCCGATCAGACACATTTTACAAGTTCTACAATGGCAAAAATAAATGTTCCTATTAATAAATGTTCCTCCCCCTTCCAATAAGCCCTGCCTCAAACCTGTCAGATTTGATTTTGATACGTTGTACATCTCTAGACTACTCCCCTATGTTTGTGAGAAGAATGAAGACTAGAAACTGAAATACCTCCCAATGCTGGGCTTACTCAACAGAGGCTATCTTGGAACCCAGGTGGTGAAACAGAAACCCAGTCAAGAGCAATAAGATTAGTGTATCTGGATAAGCAAAGGAACACAAAGTTATGGACAATGGTGATGTCCTCAGCAAGTACATAGGCACAAAGGGACATAATGGTTAGACCCAGGCATGGAGATCATGGTGTTACCAAGCCATTTTCATTTGATTGATGTTACATGTCCTTTAGTCCTGAAGCTAGCCCCCCCCCCCCCTCTGAACATAAGCAAACAGATCTATGGCCAAGACAGAAGGTGAAGTGCCAGAAGAAAAAAATTAATACTGCAGCTAATTAAATCATACATACTTGGGTCAAATAGTTATCCCATAGAAAAGCCTTAACTTGTCAAATCATTGGCAGACCATTGATCAAGGACTCACAAGACTTAATTTATAAACATAACAGATAATTCATTCATGTATATGTTCAGTATAAGTATAGATTTATCACAGTCATACATCAGAATACACATATATGGTCTCACATCCATTTCACTGCCTGCCTCAGACTCTTTTTCTGTTTTTAACAGTCTGCATTACCAGTTAAAGCCAATAAGACTAAGGGTCCAATCCAGATAGGGTGTGTGAAATGACTTGTGAGAGTGGTGGGGGCCCATACCAGCACCTTTACACACCCCACCAGCATAAGGGGCAACTATGCTAGTGCAGGGAAGCAAAGATGCTGGCATGTGGACGCCTCACAGCTATGCAGTTCCAGACCCGGAAGTGCCGGCTGCCCAGGAGCCAAACCAGTGTCCAAGAGCAAGCCAGCATAGTGGAAGGCAGGCTGGGGGCATTCCCAAAGGTGATGCTGACATTAGTCAGCTTCCACTGGGTTTTCAGTCTGAGAACAACCCCCTTTTTGGCCGCAAACTTACACCACCAAGAAATGTAGCATTAACTCCTTTTCTACAAGGGAGCTTTTCTGGGCAGCAGGAGGTTTCTCATTTTTGCCTCCTTTCTGCATTGCCTGAAACACCTTTAGAAGTGGTGCAGCACCACCATTGCTCCATCATCTCCAGCCACTGTGGTGCTCCCCCATCTGGATTGAGTTACCCTACAGCTACAAATGCATTCTTCCCTTGATGGACCCTGATTCTATCCCCCACTTTTAATCAGTACCAGGTCCTGGAACTTATTAGGATCCTTTCCCTCTTTCCTCAGTGATAATATCAAACATATCCTTTCTTCCAGTGCCTGGATCACAGTGTTCTTTCCAAGTGTGTAGCTGTGCTTCACCACTTAGTCCAAGATCCCTTATTACTCAAGATTTCTGATTACTAACTTCAGTTTGTGGGGAGTCTGTAAGATGGATGTGAAGGTAAGCTATTAGCTCCCTAGGTTTGGAATGAGTGACAGAAGAAGGATGGTGTGCATTTGGGCTGGAGTTGGAAGGTGAACCCATGGATGTAGGTAAGGGGGGTTTCAGGTTTGAACCCCCCCATTCATGTCCGAAGCTCCACCCCTCCGTTTGTGGGTTTTTAAAACATTTTAGTGCTTTTTTGTTTTTGGCCTGCAGGGGGCGCATTGTTTGGGCTAGCAGCACCAGACTTTCAGGGATTGTTTGGGAGACTCTCCTGATGATACTACCCAGGTTTGGTGAGGTTTGGTTCAGGGGGTCCAAAGTTATGGACTCCCAAAGGGGGTGCCCCCATCCTCCATTGTTTCCAATGGGAGCTAATAGAAGATGGGGGCTACACTTTTGAGGGTCCATAACTTTGGACCCCCTGAACTAAACTTCACCAAACATGGGATGTATTATCAGGAGAGTCTCTTATTGATACCACCCAGGTTTGATGAAGTTTGTATCCAGGTGGGTCCCAAAGCTTTTGGACCTCCCCAAAGGGCGTGCCCCATCCTCCATTGTTTTCAATGGGAGCCAATAGAAGATGAAGCGGCTACACCTTGGAGGGTCCATAACTTTGGACACCCTGAACCAAACTTCACCAAACCTGGGTGGTATCATTAGGAGAGACTCCTAAAGATACCCTGAAAGTTTGGTGCTTCTAGCTTAACCATTGCACCCCTGACAGCAGGCACCCCCAAATTTCCCCAGATTCTCCTTTTAAATCCACCCTCTTCGGCATGGATTTAAAGGGAGAATCTGAGGTCCTCAGTTTAGAAGAAGAAGAAGAGTTTGGATTTATATCCCCCCTTTCTCTCCTGTAGGAGACTCAAAGGGGCTTACAATCTCCTTGCCCTTGCTCCCTCACAACAAACACCCTGTGCTTTGGGGCTGAGAGAGCTCCGAAAAGCTGTAACTAGCCCAAGGTCACCCAGCTGGCATGTGTGGGAGTGCACAGGCTAATCTGAATTCCCCAGATAAGCCTCCACAGCTCAAGTGGCAGAGCAGGGAATCAAACCCGGTTCCTCCAGATTAGAATGCACCTGCTCTTAACCACTACGCCATATTGAAAGTGAGGCTGTTTCAGGGTGGGGGATAATCCACTCCAAAACAGCATCACTTTCAATGTTGTTTAACTAGGGACCCCAGATTCTCCCTTTAGGGTGGATTTAAAAGGAGAATTTGGGCTCTCTAGTTTAAACACCATTGAAAGTGATGCTGTTTGGGAGTGGATTCCAGCATCACAGTGGCTGCCGGCGGGGCGCAAAACTCAGATTTTGCACCAGGCTCCATTTTTCCTCTATGCCTCTGCACAGAGGGGAGGGACAGGGGAGGGCAGGGCAGGGGAGTCTGCCATCCCCGACCTTGGAGAGCTGCTTTTATAAGCGCTAGGCCAGGGGAGGGGCTTGGAAAGGTGTGGCCATGCCCTAGGGGCGAGTGGGGGTGTGCCCCCCGAACCCCCCCATAAAAAATCTATACCTACGTCCCTGGGTGGACCACATTCACACTGATAAGTCTATGTACATGGGTTCTGAAAATACATAGTTGAATAAAAGATGCAAGGCTTGAATAGAAGATGAGGACCAAATCATGGCATCTCTAAATCAATAACAAAGGGTATTCATCAAAAGATATAGTGAATAAGCCCTTCAAATTTTGAAAAAAAATATGTTGTTTGTTCACAGAATTATGCTTTGAGTATGAACTTCAACTCACCCTGAATCTGTTTAAGTAGGGATGTTTAAGATGAACTATACGATTAAGTAATATATTTTTTGACCATTGAGCTAACTGAACTGAGGCCCCGTAACTCCTATACTTTATCAGTTAGGAATATTGAACAAGTGTTTTTGTCAAACCAATGCACAAAAGTAGAGATGCTATATTATGGGCATTCCAGACTCCATAAGGAAGAAATTATAGAGGTTGCATGTACTTTTTATAATACATGCATTCATTTTTTTTATAATATTGTAAGATATAAACATATTCCATTATCTGTTGGCCATACAGAGGATGTCTACAGATGATCTTTTGCCATTTTCTTTTTACCAGCTTTTGCAAAGAGCATGGGAGAAGACAGCTTGACAGAACAGGATTGGACAACTCTACATATCTTTGTGAAGTGAGGAACGGCATTATCATTGATGATCACATTGTATATTGCAGTGCACATTTACTAGTACAGCTCCTCCTGCAGCTCCTCCAATAGGGGAGAATTTCTAAAATATTGTTCCCATGTGGGTTGCTGTGATGTCATGGTCAGCAATCATGCTGGAAACAAATGCTCCAAGGAGTTCACATTTCACAGCAGCTCACACGATGAACAGTCATTCTCTTGCCAGTGTGGGAACAGCTATGCTGGTGCATGCAAATCCAAAGGGAATTCCAAGAATTCCAGCCATAGATGCAGGTGAAACATCAGGAGAAAATGCTTCTAGAACACAGCCATACAGCCCTGAAACCACACAACATCCCAGGAATTCCAAGAGTTTGGAATGGTTTTAGGTTTCCCAGACACATGAATAGAGCTAACAAAAGTACCCTTGTTGCTTTAACTAATACTTGGGGTTTGGTGTTAGTCAGATTTTAAATGCCTTCAATCTGTAAATAGAGTCCAGTGCTGTGTATGAGAGACAATTTTGAATTCCATCACATCCAGGAGGTCTGATTCTGAAACCTGTGCATATGAGCATAGCAATAGTGATCTCCAATCAAGCCACTGAATCTGATAATTATTTGGGCAACATTGTTAATCTCCGATAATATGCATTGCTGGTACTGGAAACACCATTTTAGGACACCAGATATTAAGGAGTTAACAGAGTGTGTTGAGTAAGATGCTAGAACAGAAGAAGAAAGGATCTGCCGGGTGTCCTTTTATACCTTAAAAAAATCTACATGTGTTAAATGCCCACCTGTTCAACCATTGAGACACCCTTGATAATTCTGTTACAGCTGGTTTGCACTAGGATTAGATGCTCTTTGCATTAGGTTGTAGATGTAGATATGGTTTCTGTAGTGATGGGGCCGACTGCAGAGATCTATTGGCTGCTGGCTTTGTAAATTTCATTCAGTTTGGTCCAATAGCAGAAGGAGAGAGACTGGTACAGCCTGGACCCCTCTGCCTCTTCAATCTCGCTTTTTCTTGCCGATCAGTCTCCTCTCCCTGTTGCTGTCTCCCTGCATAGGCAATCAGAGCTCTTACTCACAGACCCAACTCTCCTTCTTGCACTGATTGTAATGAATTTTCCTCTTGAATGTAGGTCATTTACAACAGAAAGCATCGGGTTCTTTCCAACCTAGCGCGGCTGCCGGGTTTTGTTCCTTGTTTGTTCGCTTTCCCTCCTTCTTTGGAGGGCTGTTGCATTCCTTTGGACAAGAAAAATCGTGTTGGATTTCACAAAAAAAAAAAGGGGGGGGGGGCTGGACTCGGGCAAACCGTGCGCTGTGATATTCTGCTACAATTCGACTGGAAGAAACGGCTGAAAAGGGATCACTGAACAGCTGCCTTGATTCTTCCTCAACAAAGGTAGGTACATACAAAGGTCCGTCCTTATTAATATTTTTTGTTGCCGTCTTCGTTTGCAGTTGGCACTCTAGAGAAGGACTGGTTTGCTGCAGTCATCTCTGCGCTCTCCCCCCCCCCGTTTTTTTTTTGCTTTGCCACCCTTTTATAGAGGGGGGGGGAGGAAGATGTGTCTCTTCTTTCTTTTTTATCCCACCTTTATGGACGATCTCCATGTAATAGATGCAACCCCCCCCCCCGCACCTCATTCCCGGACCGCTGTTATTAACTGATGGGGGTGGGGGTGGGGGGCTCTTTGCTGCAGTCAGCTATTTAGAAAGGCTCTGTGGCTCTATGTGAGATGTTTACAAAGTAGCTCTCGCCTTACAGACAAATAAACACAAGAGTGTGGCGGAGAGAAGAGGAGAGCAATATCTGCAGTACAGGGAAAGACGGGGCAAAGCTACAGTTGCCTGCAAACCGGGAGACCGGGGGTTGTGCAAGAAAGCACCTTCGCGTACTTCGGGGGGGGGGGGGCGGTCGTGGGAGTCTTGCAAAACAAGCGCGTGGGGCTGTGGTTTTTCTTCTCGATGCTTTTAACTGGTCCTTTTCTCTCTCGGTTGGTGGAAGCTGCCTATCTCCCCCCCCCCCCCCGATGCATGGGATAATAATACACGTGATTGATTTTCAGGCTGGCATTCGGGTGAGTTTTCTCCACGCCTCCTTCTTTAGTGTTTGTTTCTTTGTTGTGGAAAAAAATAAGGGGGGTGGGGGCGATAGGGTAACACAAATCACCTTCCTTCAAAGGAGGTAGTAGGATGGTGGGAGAGGGAGAGCAGAATTGCGGGATCCTCTGAATACGTATTGGGAGGGGGGACATTTGCTTCTTCAAGAAATCTCTATACCTTCCTGGATAGAAATGCTGACAGCTCCTTCCACTGCCTGAAACGCTTTGTCAAAACGCAGGAAACTCTCGACTTTTCAATGGAAAGTTCAGAAACCGAGAACTGTTTCTTGAGGATACCCCCTTGCCTACATGCCCAGCATCCTGGGGCCGCCTGTGCTCTTTAATTTTTGCCCCCTCCTTCTCTGCACTGCAGCTGCCTTCATTTTCTTATCCCCCCCCCCCCCTTCACTCTGCAGGGCGCTGTGAATGACGATCTGTCCCTTCTGCAGCCACCCATGAAGGGGGTCATGAAGATCGGATGCTAACTTGTTACCATCTTTTCTCCCCACATCTTTTTGATAAACCTTCATGGCTGCCACCTTCCTAGTCTGTGGGACTTCGCTGATACTGAAGACTGCAGGACTCCCGTGTGTGCTGGGGGGCAGAGCTCCCTCTGCTCCCCTCCCCATCTTCCCACTGCAGACACTTGGAAGTTCCTGATGCAGACAGGTCTCTTCCACATGCTTGGGCGATGACAGGCTTCAATTGCACCATCCCACCAACTCAGGTCCATGCAGCTGGCCAGGTTAATCTATCGAGCACTGTGGACCCTTGGTAGTTTAGGAGCATTTCTGAATGTTTTCTAGCCTTCTTTCAATGGTCAACTTTTATGCTTCTATGTGCAAATGATTTTTCCCCCCAGGCTAAGTTAGCTTTTCAGTTCCCCCATTTTATCCTCGAAGCCATTTGCCAGGTGTTAACAGCAGTCAATGCTGCAGTTACAGCCCAAGGGTAAAGTGAAGTGAAACCACCAGCCCACAGGGAGTCCCCTGCCCTGCAGCAACAGTTAGTGGCCCTATTTGATGGGCAGTTTGTAACTTAACCCAGGCTCGAAATGGGAAATCCTAGAGGTGAATGCCCACCTCAGGCTATTTGTATCTTCTCAGAAGGCACTGTGACTTGAAAGGAACTGGATTCTCTTCTCTTAGCATCAGCTGCTGCAGCTGATATTTTGGTTAGTGGATATTTGCCGGTTGTAGTTTCCTGCTTTCCATTTTGCTGGGAGGATATCTTGAATCCATTGGGAAATGGTTGTGTTCATTGTCGTTAATTATTATTTTCATTGTACAGGTTTTGGACAGTTATTTTTTAGGGAAGAAAAAAATAAAGTCAGGTGAAATGTCTGCTGCTGGTGATATTTCTCCCTTTTTTGAAGGCAAATATCCTGACAACCTTTATTTGCCCTGGTACTGCCTAATTCTCATACTAGATAAAGGCAGGGGAAAAAAACTTTTGGGGGGTAGAATCAAGCAGGTGCTGTTTTTGCAGGAAGATTCCACAAGGTGGTAGTGTGGACACTTCTTAATGATATGTATTTTATTTATTTTGGGGGGAGCTTTGGTCAATTGCTTGAATGGGTTTATTTCCATGTACTTCTCTCCGTATCTTAAAAGACCCCATTGTACGTCTGTTTTGCAAATTACAAGAGCAGGATTGTTTTACAGATCGGAGGGATACTCATTCAGGCCTTCTCTCTTATCCATTTACTGGGTCTTGAGGAAGGATTTATGAGATTTCAAAGTTTGTATATATGAGACTGAGAATTGCAGTAAGCACAGGATTTGTTATGTTTGAAATAAGATGTAGTAGTGATGCCAAAAGATGTATTTAACAGAATAAAAATGAACTTTTGTGTATATACTAGAAAAAATCAGGCATTCTGGATTAAAGTGGTAGTTTAAACATCAGAGAAACAGACTGACTTCTGGCTTTATAAAGGGCAAGGGAGTGCTGTCCTTGTTATCGAAGGCACCTTTTTTCAGTAATGGTGTAATTTTATCAAAATGAAAGGATTAGAAGAAAGGATATCCTTGGAATCATAAATGAGGGAAAGGGTTCCTGAAGTCTTTTGCTTAAGGTGAGTCTATATAGAGATGGGAAGAAAGGGCAAAAGGGCAAAATGACTGGCAGCAATGTCATATGGAAATCTCTCAGATTGCTTCATTTTTTTAGAAATTATGGGACCAATGCAATGTGGAGTTCATTGCAAATTAGAATGTCGGATTAATGAAAAGCCAAACACTATTTCCTATGTGTTTGAAACAGAAGGTGAATATAAGATCTGATGCTTAATAAGCACCTCCCTGTACAAAAAATATTACATTGTTTCTTTCCTTAATACTGATATAGCAGAAAGATTCTAGCTCACCAAAGAGTACAATTGATTACATCACTCAGTTTGAATTTATTGTCTCAATTATATTTTTCTGTCTTTCTTTTTATTCTTTTCCTTCTTCCTCAATTGCAATACAATTCTTTTCAACATCAATTATGTGGCAGTCCTTGTTCTCTTTGGTCTACTTGGTGGTATTGTATATTATTGTGGCTAATTTTATTTACAAATACATACCATATGAAGGAGATTGATATTACTGAATTACCAATAATCAACATAAGAATAAGTGGCATTACACCAACTAAATTAATTTAGCACTATTCAGATGCACTAAAAGCGCCATTTTCTTTTGTCTTAACAATAGGGAGGATATAAATATTTTTACAACATAATTTTTTTCTGTCATATTTCTTCCTCTAGTAAATTTGAACCATTTGTTTAATGCTTCAAGATACCTAACTAAAGTTGCTCGTAAATACTATTGACTTTAAATCCATGTTTTGAACAAGCAATAACATGGCATTTCCAAACCTAAGAATGGAAAAGGTAACTCTTCATAAATAACAATAAACTAGAGATCTTTAATTTTAAAAAAATAGCACAATAATACAATAGTTGGAAATAATGAAACATTTCTTTTTGTGTATTTTCTGTAAAAAAAAATCCACTGGCCTCTTAAACTGACAGTAGCTTAATTTAAGTTACTTAGCCTCACAAATGCTTATTTCAATTCAGTTGATAAACTCAGTGTTCTTTAAAAACCTGTTTGTCACCTAAATAATAGTGATAAGGGATTTGTTGAATGTGACTGCCTTAAAATATGCTGAAATTCATCAGCATCATCTTTACTGTGACTCAGAAGGAAATCTACTTGGATGCATCCTTCAAATAAAGTTATCATTTAGCTAACTCTCTCTCTCTTCTCTCTTTTTCTTTATGTGTGTATGTATATATCACCAGCAGTCCTTTCTGACATAGTAGCAGGAAAATGTGTACAGCAGTTTTTGACAGGTTCTCAGTACAGTTGCTACTTGGCCTGGAAAAGAGAAGGACTGTTGTCTGATGGTCTGAACCACCCACTGTGTGGAACACATCCTCACGGGTGGGGGAACATCTTTCTTTCAACTCCATGCCTGTTTCTGTCATTCTGCCTTTTGATGGCCTGCCACAAAGACACAAAGAAGCAAGATGAATCTTTCACATGACCAAAGTCTATTGCTAATGTGTGCACTTTAGTAAAGGTACACTTATCCGAAAACCGAGGAAAGAAAAAAAGAAAAATTACAAATTTAGGACATAAAATACAAAAGAGGACACTGAGGCATGCAGATCAGTTGTAGGAGTTTTCCTTTCAACCTGCCTGCTTTTTCCTATCGCTGAGCAACTAGGGGTGAACTCAAGCTTTGTTTGTAAAGCATTTATGTTATGAACCATTTTGATCCTCACATCTGACAGGGTTAGCTATTCAGCTCTGTCACCTTTTAATGGTTCTCATTCTATTTGCTTTAGTAGTCCCCTGATCTGAATTGCAAGGGGAAAAATGCTTGTTGACTGATAGAAATGAGATTTCATTGGCAGTATTCCTGGAAATAATAGATAGTGAAAGCCCACTCAGTACATGAAGGTGAGGAAGAAAAACAAAGGAAAAAAAGTCAGATGGAGAAAATCCTGTGTGGAAGGGTTGTGTTTGCAAAATAGAATTATGTTATTTATGTTTTTGAAGTAGCACCAGTGATAATCTTCAGTGTACAAAGTGAGGGTAGAGGTGGTTGGACTTTGTGCATTTCATTTTATTCTCACAACATCCTAGTGATTCATGCTAGGGTAAGAAACAGGATTTATCTAGTTTCACACCTGAGCAGAGATCTGAACCTGACCTTTTATACACAATACTCTTTCTGATATAACTTATGATATTGTAATGCAAATGATTAATTAAAACACCTTAGTTCTGGTACAATCAACAGAAGAATCATGAACAAGACCAAAATATTTGCCCTCTGAAATTTGGATGGAGAGGGTAGTTCCCATGCAAAATGTGCAGGTTTTGGCTCTTGAGTTGCTCTTCCATTAATGAAAATAATTCTAAGACTTAGAAACTAAGGTTCATTCCGCACATGCAGAATAATGCACTTTCAAACTGTTTTCAGTGCTCTTTGAAGCTGTGCGGAATAGCAAAATCCACTTGCAAACAGTTGTGAAAGTGGTTTGAAAACACATTATTTTGCGTGTGCGGAAGGGGCCTAAGGGACAAAAGAGTAGTGGGCAGTAGGAAGTGCACTAGAAAACAAAATCAGAACTTTTCAGCTTCAAAATCAGAAGGGTATTCCAGATTATTCAGGTCCCCCAATACCACTTTGGATTTGTATTTTGTCTCAGAATTCTAATTTTTTAAAGGCCATTATTTCCTTTGGGGACTTTTTTGAGAGGTGGGGCTGGAATAGTGTTTTTCATAAAAATGGCACCAAAATTGCTGGGAATCTAATATTGTTCATCCTATAGAGAACTCCCAAGTTTCACATAAATTGGATCAAGGGGTCCAGTTATATGACTTCCTGAACAAGGTGCCATTGAACACCCTACTTTTCTCCACTCCAGAGGGAAAAAAAGTCCATCAGTTCTCCAGAACAGAGAAGCCAATAGCCAAAAGCCTTGAAATGCAATCAGAAACAAGTGCAACAAAACCAATGTCAAACTAAAGACTTTCAAGAGAACCATGGCTCATGTGGCAAGTTGAACAGCATGAATGTTAAACCAGATAATTCAATCTTACAGACAATTCTAGTGCTCTCCTAATGTCTTATCCCATTGCTTGGAAAAGCTGCCTCTCCCTTTGTCTGGTTTCCTAGGAATCCTACAAATTGAAGAAGAAAAAACCCTTGAAACCTTCAAATGGCAGCTATGAATAGTCCTGAATATTTATGGAATGTTTTGGGACCCAATTATCAGTATTTCAGAAAACCTGACTGGACACCTGAATATATCCAACACCCCTCCCACACTAATATAATATGTTTTAGTTTTTAAATGCACCTCCCCAGTAGGCAGATGGAGGTGAAACGGAGATGGGAAACATCTTCAGAACTGATTTCTCATTGGGTTAACAGGTTTTCTCACACAATCTCACCTGGTTTCCCTTCTTACTCCAGCACCTGTTTTACTTCCTATTTGTGCACACATATTCTGTGATTCCCAGCATACCTTTTTTGTAATGAAAGGAACTGTATTTTCTGCCAGTGGAAAAGTTGACTGGATCCAACCCTGTGAATATACCAACATACTGTCTTTTATAGTATCATGAGTAGAAGTTTAGGTTTAGACCCTGACTTTCAGGTTTAGATCACTTCCATTAGATCACTTTAATTTCAGCCATGAACAAAAGCTATGCAAACATGTTTCTATTCACATTCATTCAGACCATATTACTTGATGCATGAAAATATAATTTATATAACCAAATTTTATAAAAATTGACATATTATTCTCTGCTTATAAATCATAATGTAAGGCAGCTTCTGTTTAACTTGGTTGTGGATTAACAAATTATGAGTTTCTAAATACAGGGGATATAGCAGAGGTTGAATTGAGTTAAAAGAAACATAAATTAAACTAAGAACATTTCAAATTATCCCCATTGAATAGCCCTGAGTAGGATTCTGACTAGGCCTGATTATTATTGCTTTATCTAGCTCTCCTTCTATTCCTTGCTATAATATGACATTGGCACTCATAGTGCATTTTCACTTCCAGCAAAGTGTGCTTTTGTAGCTGAGTTCACCTGTGTCCTTTCTTCTGTTTCCTGTTCAACTTGTAGTATACTTAAATGAATATAACTTCACTGAAGAAATATAATATGAGTTTCTGGGTTCTACTTTCTCATGTTATTTAGGGAACACTCTTCTACTTGAGGGAGCTGTTGAAACTTTTATGCTTTGAAGATTAATGGAACTCTTATTAGAAACACATTATCAGAAGTATCACAACGGACTTCTTAAATGACTAGGCTAAGGGAAGAGAAAAATGCTCTATCATTCATTATTAAAATGGTTTTTGTTAAAAAGAGGAAGAAATAATTCATGGTTGGAATGGAACTATTTTGTAGGAATTTTGGTAATAGTATAAGAGGACCCTCTTGGAATGTAATTGAGAGAGTAAATGGAAATAGATTAATTTAATGTAATAAGGTGAGAGAAAATTTGGTAAGTATACTTGCGACATTAGGAATATCTTATATGAAAATGTTTGTGAGGAATGATTTTATAACCCATATCCCATTTTATAGTGGCAGTGTGGTTGATTCTGAGTAATGCTTTCACATGTGTGTTCTCAGTGAGTCAAAATGTTTAAGAACAGGAAGGCTAAATAGACTAGCAGTGGAGCACACATGTAGCTGCAGATGATCCCAAGTTCAGTTCTTCACATATCTATGGCCCAATAGACATGGAGTGTTTTCTTTTAGGTTCTTCGCTCTACAGTGAGGTCATAGAGAGTTTGGCACTTGTAACATGTAGCTGGCTGCATAAGTACACAGGCTGCATAAGTACAAAAATTCGTGCCTTGAAGGAAAAATTCCCTTGCTGTAGGACAGAGTAGCAGTGTATAATCAGCCTATGTCTAGACTGGAAAATTCTTAGTCTGAGACCACAGGGAATTTATCCTATTTAAAATAGATAATACAAGGCAATACAGATTAAAGGTTTAGCTTTATATATAAATGCATATATTCAAATATAAATTCATATATTCAAATTTAGTAAAGTCTTTGTGGCTCTTCAGTAGCCAATTAATTTAAGGGATTTGTGTTTTTTTGGTATTGTATTTACCATTGAATTGCATGTGTGAGTTATAATTGGCATCTGCTTTACACAAGATTTGGCTAGCTTGGATCATCCAGGTCAGGGCTTAATTTTATTTTAGATTGTGATAATTTCTAGAGGGATAGTTGTGTTACTTTGTAGTGGCAAAACAAAGTTTCCTTTTGCAACATAAAAGACAAACCACTTTATTGTGGCATAAGCTTTCATGGACTGGTCCTGCTAGAGGTCCCAAGAGGAGATGTGCATCTGAGGAAAGTGTGTAAACTGTACCATGGACTAATATAACAATGTTCTAAATACTAAACATAAGTGGGAAATAGGTGTGTTGTGGCACTCAAATGTGCTTCACATCTCTGATCTAGGAGAGGCTTTTTGTAGTGGATCTATTGTAATGGATCTAATGTGATGAGACTGTCTATGAGATCGGAGGCTGGTATTCCACTGTGGTTGATTTTCCCAGCCAAAATATCAAGCCTACACTTCTTTGCTCACTATGTTAATTTACTCTGCGGTGATCAAGTACTGTCATGGTTTGCTAACTCCATCATTTATTTACTGGTGGTCTACTACATAGAAATAACATGGCCTTTGAAATAACATTGAAAGACTCCTTCTCCCTGTGTGCTTGCTTCTTCCAGCAAAATCCATTGTCTGTGACATCACAGAAGTCAGATGCCTTTTACCCTGCAAGCTTTCCAGCAAGGCTATAAAATTGAATTATTCTGGAAAACATTTGAGGCATTTGAAGCCCCAGCCCACTCACTTACCCTTCCAACCTACCCCAATTGGTCTCCTCAGCTGCAAAAAGTGCCTCGGCCAGGCCTGCTTGCAGTGGCTGTTCAAAGTCCCATTCTAGTGCCCTACAGCTTAAAAGAAGACTTTTAGAAGTTGTGTCTGCCAGGCCTCTCCACCCTCCACCACCCAGTGTGACGCTGGTTCCACACATGGGGGAGGTGGTGGGACTGCCCTGAGGAGGGCTGGGTGCTGCCCACAGCAAACAGGGGGAGGGATGGAAGCATGCAGCCAGGCCTCTGACTACCAGGGAGTCAGAAGGAAGGAAGGATACTACAAGCACCGAGGATCACACTGTCTGGCCCGTTGGCCATCCCAGCCAGGCTGGCAAAAAAGTTCATGAGCACCCTACCCAACAATTGTCTAAAACCTGTTGTATTTGTTTGCACAATGGACATTACTGCTAGTTTTATTATATGTTGTTTTTAATCTTTATTGTGTTAATGCTTTCTAAAAAACCAATGGATACTTTTAGCATAGTTATATTTTGGTTAACTGTTATTTTTAACATAAATAAGTGGACTTTTCTGAAGAAAACTAGGATGAAAGTAGACATTCTTTAAATAGTATACATTTGTATTTGTTCATCCCCTGGATTTTCCTGTCCAGGTGAAAATCGGGGGGTGGGGGGGTGGATGAATGTAATAGTGCAACATTAAGGAACCTGTGGATCCCTTCTTAATGTAATGAAAGTGATTTGAGAGCTTATTTTCAGCCCTGAAAGTAATTACCTTGGAATTGGTGAAGACAAAGTTTTTTGAAGAGTGAGAGTATAGGGTATAATAGAGAGGTAGATTTTGATGGGTACTTTTAAAAAAAAAAGATGTTCAGTATTATATGGAAGGAAAAATGCTCTGACAATTTAAGGATTCCCTCGCCTCTAGGGTTGTCAGCTTCCAGGGATTACAACTCATCTCCAGACTCCCCAGGTTTTGCATCCAAATGTCCAGAAATTTCCCAATCTGGAGTTAGCAACTCTATTTGCCCTCTTTTTTTGTTTTGTAAATATTAGTAACCCCTTCAGCATTTCAAGTGAGACCTGCTCTGGTTTTTTTTGGAGGGGGGGGGAGCAGAATTGTAACAGAAGACCCTTACCTGGAATATCTATGAATGTTAGAGACAGTTTACACATTTCTTCCATTCCCCTTCCAAGTTTA